>NC_042632.1:36454298-36756798 GCF_901001135.1 Rhinatrema bivittatum
TTCCAGGAAAATCTCCAAAAATCAAGCACTTCCTCCTGTTTCATTAAAGTTTGATTTTTGGGGTTTGCTCATGCTGCTGTTCTTCCCCCTGTTCTCTGCAGCGTGACAGGAGTTAAGGAGCTACCGCCCTTCTGGGTAACCGTGCTAGCTTTCCAGATGTCTCTTCTATCTTTCCGAGCGGGGGTGGGGATCCGGGAGGTGGCGAATGCATCATTATGAAGGTCAGGTCCAAAAGCACGCTGTTGAAGGACCTGTCCGGAGCCTTGAGCGGGTCGCAGGGCAGCCCTTCCAGTGCATTCAGGCTGCTCTGTGTAATTCCTGCAGGGGGGGATGCTTGGCTTCCTCCATTGGGGGGGGGGGGGTCTTCTTACACCTGCCAACGCTTTAAAATGTGGAATGTAGTCCACCCCAATGCAAAATAAAGCATTTTCTAAAACGCTGTCCTTGTGCAAGTTTTTCTTAAGAGCGATGCTAGCAGATCCATGCATGGCGGGCGAGGAGTGCCTCGTGAATTGTAAACATGGCTTCTCACCGAACTGCATCTTTCCCCTGCCGTCTTACAATGGAGTGGAGAATGCAGGCAGTGAAACTCTTACCTTTCACCGTTCTTTCAGCAAGAACCTCTCTGTAACCTTGGCTCTCACGGGGAGGTGTGACCACAATCTCATGTTTGCAGAGAGCAGGCCCATGAGCGGTTGCCAATGCTGCTAACCAACCCTTCCCCCTCTTAAAACCTGAATCCTACACACTGAATACCACTTACTGGGATTTAGCGTACTCCAGAAAACCCCTATAGCAGTACAGCATGTGGCTTGTGGATCGGTACAGAATTTTGATTTTCCTGTGGGCCAGCACCAAATTTCACGGGACGTGAAAACAAGGGTGGGATATACAGCCAGGGGCTAATCTATTTGTTGAGTACCACAGGCCACTCGGGTCTGCTTAAGCCTCTTTGTGGGAGGAGGACTTAGATTTGGACAGCAATTGATATTGGGGGGGGGGGGGGGGAAGAAGGGCCGAAGCTGATCGAATATGAATTTGGGAGACGCTTCCTACAACTTTCCCAGTCCTCGGAGACCGTGCAATTGTTATTGACAAGGAAAGATGACCGCTATGTTCACCATAAAACGTGGGAATACCACACCCACCATCCATGTTTACTAAATTAAAGCACCCACGCTCCTCCTTAAGAGATTAAATGATGGAGGCATTTCTGCTTAAAATGTCTTAGTTTAGTCACAATTATTATCCTGCCTCCCTGATTCAAACCAAAACATTACCAATTAGATCTACACTACTGCCAGATTAACATGGCTGACGAGAGAAGGAGGTTAAACTCTGAGCCACACAGAGGGTCAAATCTACTACAGATGTTTCCCATTTTCAGGCCGATGCAATACCGTGCATGCCGGCTAGCGCACAGGTTGGACTCGCATCCGTAACCCCTTATGCAAGAAGGGGATTAGCACATCCAAACCAGCGCATAGCTAATAGCGCTCACTGCATATAATTCAAGCTGATAAGAACATAAGAACATAAGAAAATGCCATACTGGGTCAGACCAAGGGTCCATCAAGCCCAGCATCCTGTTTCCAACAGTGGCCAATCCAGGCCATAAGAACCTGGCAAGTACCCAAAAACTAAGTCTATTCCATGTAACCATTGCTAATGGCAGTGGCTATTCTCTAAGTGAACTTAATAGCAGGTAATGGACTTCTCCTCCAAGAACTTATCCAATCCTTTTTTAAACACAGCTATACTAACTGCACGAACCACATTCTCTGGCAACAAATTCCAGAGTTTAATTGTGCGTTGAGTAAAAAAGAACTTTCTCCGATTAGTTTTAAATGTGCCCCGTGCTAACTTCATGGAGTGCCCCCTAGTCTTTCTACTATCCGAAAGAGTAAATAACCGATTCACATCTACCCGTTCTAGACCTCTCATGATTTTAAACACCTCTATCATATCCCCCCTCAGTCGTCTCTTCTCCAAGCTGAAAAGTCCTAACCTCTTTAGTCTTTCCTCATAGGGGAGTTGTTCCATTCCCCTTATCATTTTGGTAGCCCTTCTCTGTACCTTCTCCATCGCAATTATATCTTTTTTGAGATGCGGTGACCAGAATTGTACACAGTATTCAAGGTGCGGTCTCACCATGGAGCGATACAGAGGCATTATGACATTTTCCGTTTTATTCATCATTCCTTTTCTAATAATTCCCAACATTCTGTTTGCTTTTTTGACTGCCGCAGCACACTGAACCGACGATTTCAATGTGTTATCCACTATGACACCTAGATCTCTTTCTTGGGTTGTAGCACCTAATATGGAACCCAACATCGTGTAATTATAGCATGGGTTATTTTTCCCTATATGCATCACCTTGCACTTATCCACATTAAATTTCATCTGCCATTTGGATGCCCAAATGGCATTAGCTTTTATCCACTTACCTAAAAAATAAATGTGCGCCTGTTGTACACATTTTTCACTCTCAAAAATTACACCTGCCCCAGAGCAGGCATTAAGAACATAGGGGCTGCTCAAGAATTAACAGAAAAGCAGAAAATACCGCTTTGCTGTAGTTCCTCAGACTTAATATCGTGGCAATATTAAGTTGGAGGAGCCAAATAAAGGTAAAAAAAAAAATATATATATATATTTTTTTAAATGTCTTGCCAGCAGTCGGGTTAGGAAAACGGATGCTGAATTAATGAGCGTCTGTGCTCCTAACCCCCGCACAGCCACTTCTCCTGGCCACATGATGCCGAGGGGTGCTAGGGATGCACAATTTCGCCCAGCGCCTCCTTTTTAATACAGCGGCTCATTTGCCTAAGGCATCGCACACCCGGGAGGGGGGGATGGGTACTCATTAGGAAAGCGGGGTGCACAATCACGAGTGCCCATTTTTCGCACACCGATATTGCATCGACCTATTTGCATCTATGGGGAAACCATATAAGGTCCAGGGTCCTGTTATCTCTTTTCTTCCCGGTATCTCTCACATATCCATCTCCTTCATATGGGAGATGATGACTTTCCATGCATCAAACAACTTGCAGTCCAGTTTCCTAAGAAAATGAAAAATCTATGCTCTGCTGCGCCCCTCCATGCTGTGGTCCACTCCTTTCCCTTGCAGGTGTGTGTAACTCCCAGGCTGGTGGTGAGAGGGAAGGACAAACATCTATTGTATGTATCTTTTAGCCAAGTAACTTGTCCTTCCCCTCTCACCACGCTCCTACTTAAAAGTGGTTCAAGCATCCACGTCCAAACTTTGACCACCCCCCTAATGGCACCACGATGCAGGGATTCTGGAAAAATATTACAACTAGACCTCATCCCTTTGCTATTCAAAACCTACACTCATGGGGTTTCAGAGGAGTTCATTTCGATTGGCTGCTGGCTGTTACCTTCAATGCTGCAGAGATTGGTGGAAAATTCACAAGTTGGTGTTTGTTTGTTCTTTTTTTTAATGAGGTTAAAATGTCCATTTCCAGTCACATTCCTCTCCTTGAGGAGGAGAACAGTTATGGGAGGGCTGCTCCTGTTTGTGTTTCATTTGAGAGAGGAAGGCCTTGCTTTAGGCGGGTCAGTGCAAAGCGCCTACTGGGGACGATGACTGCACCTGTCGGCCAGCTGTGGCAGCAGCAACCGCTCCTGATCTGCCTGAAAATCAGTACGAGGTTGTCTTATTAAAGGGCAGGGGGCGGGGAAGAATCCCCGTTTTTGGGACTCCCTGAACCCCAGACCCGCCTCCGTGTTATCTTTCCTACTTCCAGGGCACATTCACTTTTCACAAAGCCCATTCGCACGTTCTCCTGTTTAAACTGAGGCAACTTGACCGGCGTCAGCTGAAGGTTTGGTGCAATGAGAGAGAGAGATAATTGCTGCTTTAGCTAAACACCGCAGCAATCTGACTAGCCTATAAATAAATAAATAAGCAGAAGACGACCACTGGGAGAGGCCGCACATGACAAGAGTGACGCAGGGTCCTAAGGGAAAACGGTGGAGGTTGGGTAGCGGGGGAACCTTCAGCCTGACCATTAGCCAGAGGAAAGGGTAAGGGTGGGGAGACGAGGACGGGCAGGGCCGAGTTGGCAGAGGCAGTAACCCACGATCCCCCATTACACTGAGAGAGACGTAATCGGTTCCTTGATCCACTCATCTGACATCGAGGGTCCTCATTGGTGTGCATGGCAAGTTTAATAGAACAGGTTCTGGGTATTAAACATCATTTTAACAAAGATTTATTCCTTACTCCATCAGAAAATGATGGACCTCCAGCTTATTGATTGCAAAAAAAAAAAAAAAAAAAAAAAAAAGAAGTTAATTACTTAGGTGATCTTCAATTTATCCTGTGCTCAGTGAATGTAACATGCTTTACATTTTTTAATGTGTAAACTTACTTCTAGAATGTACTCAGTTTATTTTCCAAAGCACTGATAGTTCCTGTAATTTTCTCAAACTTCAATTAAAAAAAGAAAAAAATCCGCCCCCCCCCTTTTCAATAATTTGATCCTCAATGTTCATTTAAACAAAAAAAAAGTGAATCTTGCTGTAGAGGAAGGAGAAATGTTCTGCAATACAGAGGTGGGGGGGAGAGCGTCTACACGTCAGCAGGCTCTCGTTTCATCACGCACTTTCACTGCGAGTAAAAAGATGAACGCAAAGACCAAAGGACTCGGCGGATGCCACACTGATGCGGCAGGGCAAAGGGGGAAAAAAAAAAAGTGCCGCCCAGCCGATGTCCTTAGTGGCGGTGGTGTCTCAGAGGAGCTCACGATGACCGTCTCTCTTCCTCCCAGGGCTGGTGGAGGGCTCTCTTTTACAAAAGGTATATATATATATATTTCTCACAATAAAACATGATATAACAAGAGTATAAATATTTCAATATATGTAGACACACACATGCGCTCATTTTTTCCTGAAAGAGGTTCACTGCTGGTGGTTAGGCCTGTCTCTTATTTTTTTGGTACCCCCAGACCTGTGGGATCTGAAAAACAAAATGCAGACTCTTATAAACAAGATGCGGCATGAGGAAGCGCTTTGATTTTCCAATTCACATAAAGGCATCGGCTCAAACGAGCTGTCTGTCATTTGAGGAGAAGTCAATGCTAGGGCTTCAGCACCTCATAAGATGGCTCTTGCTGTGAATCAGTCATGGGAAGGCCCCTGGGCAAAAAAAAACTCTGTGAAAGCCGTGATCCCTCCTAGAGAAGGATGCACAGTGCTGTATAATACACCTGGAAACCCGACAAATTTTCCTTAATCAGGGAACGGGAGATTAATGAGGCAAAACCAGATGAAAAATACGAACGCCATCCCCTTGGAGCCCATGCGCGCACAGGGTGATGTTCAAAAGGCCCGTACCAGGGACGGAGGCATTTACCTGGACAAAAAAAAACCACACAGCCAAAGTTACGCGCTAGCTTCCAGCGAGCAAACACTTTGAGCTGCATTAAAACGGAGGCGCTCCCGAGGGCTTCCATGAGATTTCAAAAAGCACATTTCCCCCCTCCCCTTTCCCCCCACTACCTGCACAAACAGCAGGACACTTTGCACCTGCTCCTTTTCAAAGCAAAACAATGCGGGTTATTAAAAAGCTTTGGAAAGCAAATCAGAAGGAGCCATGAACAAGCTCATAAAACCCAATGTGAATGACTCAGTGTCGTGACCCATCTAGAATTTAACTACTTTACCATACCCACTGCCAGCATTGACCTAGTGCTATCACCTATTTTAATTTTTAAGACATTCCTGACAAAAGTCCAGAGTACATAGGAAGTTGCGTCATGGTAAGAGTGTAGATGCCTGCAGAAAGAGAACAAGGGGTCCATCTACTCTGCCCATGCTGCTAAGGATGCATCCCAGCTACCAGTCATATAGTGCGACCACCTGTACGATATCACTCCTCATTCAGGGCATCTTTTTCCTGTGTACTCCATCCGGGGCAGAAAAGCATGCAAGGCACTCTCTCTAATTCATTCCTAGCACTCCTTCCCACCCATGTCTAATCCCAAGACCCCACAATAATCTAAAAAAGGTTAACACCAGCGTGGCTGTAATCCCAACATCTTGCCTTCTAAGAGTCAGACCCTAGATAGTACCCTGCCACCACCAGTCTGCTGAAGTGACCCGGCCGACGTCCCACTCACACGAGCACCTGCATTTTTCTCCAGGACCTTTGTACTTGCAGCCTGCCAGACAGACTCATCTGCCAGTTAGTTCTATCATGGCGACCTGCCAGACCGACTGTATGGCTGCCTCCATTTCCGCTAGACCTTCTAATATTTCCTATTACTCACTTTGCCATTTCATTCTGGCAGCCCCAGTGCTTATGGGTGAACTGTTAGTGTAGCACACTTTAAACACATCGGGGGGTTGAGTCGTGCTTCCATTCTCTCTTCACAATTAAGGATCATCTGGTTCTTATCCCATGCCTTCTGCCTTCACCACCTGCTCTGGGAGAGCACCCGATGCACCCACCCACGCTCTACATGAAAACATATTCCGTGACATTGCTCCCAAGTCTACCCCATTGGAGCTTCATGGCTATTCAAGCAGATGCTTTGTAACTTTCAAGAGTTTCTAATAATTCTAGATTCCCCCTTACCCGATTCCATGGGATGTGGTCTCGCCAGCTCTGCTCCTTGAGAGGTCTGGTTACGAGGCATGGGGCACAGCGGCCGCCACTGGTATTCTGACTGGAGAAATGGCAGGAAGAAAGAGGAAGTGTTAAGACACAACATGAAAAGACCAAAATGTAGCTAACAATGCAGGTCTTCTAGGGCGCAGACTGCATCCATGGTGGCTCTTTTCCAAAATGTTTTCTCTAAAAGCCAGCTGCAAGGTCCGGGGTTCTGACAGGAGTCCTAATCTCAGCCCTCCTCTTGTATTTAGGTTTGCTCTATTTCTATGAAAATGATGCCCTTTTGTATTAGAAAGGCAGGATGAATGATGTGCTTGCCTACCTAGAGAATTTAATGCCCACTGTCTTTATAATCCTTTTTTCTTGTCAAACTTCACCTCTTCTTACATGAAGAAAGGGCATAGATTCTCTGCCCACTGTCCCCCCAACCCAATAAATAAAAAACACAGATGTATTCTCCTCTCCGAATCGGCAGGGGATGAGGAGGAGGCGGTGTTCCCAACTTCTAGGATGGGGGATCACAATGCTCATACCCAGTGGCTGGATTTAGGGACCAGAAGGAGCCTCATCTAGGGCAGGATTTAAAGCCGAGGAGCTCATAGACACTCTCCACCCTCCCCATCCACAAATCACTGGAAGGCCCCCCTACCCAGATTTTCCTGGCTCCCCTTGGTTTCCCATCTCGCACCAGGAGCTTCAGCTAAATTGAGCGAGGCAGCCCACGGCCCCCCCTCCCCCACGGGCTTCCAGTTACCAGGGAAATCCATGTGAGGGTGGGGCTGCCGCAGGGACTGCGAGCGCACACGCTGGCTCATGGGCCCCCGGGCTGAATTTAGCTGAAGTAACTGGGGCGGCCGTGAGGCTCAGACGAAGAGGAAAAAAAGTGTTGGCAGGCCTGGACGGTGGCATCTTCAGCAACGCTCTGGCGCCCATCACAATTTGACACGGGAGGCAGTTTCCTGCGTTTCCTATCCCTAAACCGAGGCCTGGCCCTGTTGCATGGCCCCCAATTATGGGCTGTCGCTAATTTAAGTTGGGCCAGGATTGCAACCGAGCAGGAAGCCAAAAGACAAAACTGCCGGCTCAAAACAAGCCTCATTTTACCAGTTAGTTCCTAAATTTTAGCTTGTGCACCATGGACTTGCCCTATTTCTGACCATTTGATCAATTATGATACAGATATACATATAAGGGTATCTAAACATCATTAATAATAATGTATTAAAGATCCTGTAATGCTAAGTTCCCTAAATAAAATGTTCTTTCAACAACTTTTAACTTTTAAAGGTAACAGCTTTTCAGGATGAGGCTGGTTACTTGCTGAGAACTTTAGATCAGCGGGTTATTTTAAAATAAATAAATACGTACACAAATGAGAGAGGATTTGTTTATCCTTGGATGAACAGAATTAAAGGTAAGAGAGTTACTTTTTCATCATCGTCCGAAGGTTCTTCAAACAGAAGATATGAAAAAGACTCACCACCGGATCTAAAAAAAAAAAAAAAAAAAAACCAGGGCCTTTCCAACTTCAGGTTATTCAGATAGTGAAGGGACTCATTTCATTTTTTATGTTCACGTAACCAGCATTACAAAGGGATGATTAACAATCCCCGATTCAGAACCAGCTGCAATCCTCAATATTAAATGGCGAGAGAGCTGCGTTTAATCTTTCTACTCTTGCATCGTCACATGAGGAAATTAATGTTCTGAATAAAGGTTTAAGGTTTTACGCCCCCACTAACCATCATGATCCATTTAGTCTACGAGTTGAATTGCTTAATTTTTTTTTTTTTAAGACATCTTAAGCTGGCTAAATTTTTTTCCACATTGGCTACTCCATGAAGTCAGTTACAATTTGATAGGACAAGATGGATGACCCCGAAATTCTCCTGGCCCCTTTGAAAGTTTGGTTCTAAAAGATATTTATAATTTAGAACGTGATCAGTTGTCTTTACGACAGAATATACTGCATAAGTAATATCAAGTGATGCAGAGATGGAGGAATGATATATTAGGGTTTTTGAAGACTACAGTATAGATAGTGTATAGACGTTAGTAAGGTAGATATTCTTAACTTCATGTATGTTGGATAGTTAGCTGACTTCCGTTAGACAGGCTATTTTTTTTTTTTTTTAGGTTTTATGTGCTGAATCGCATTAAACTTAAACAATTGTATCTGGATAAAGAAACAGTTAATTAAAATCTAAGAAGCTAGATGTTGAAATTTTGATTTTGCTTTATATGACGTAAATATTATTATATTTGTTGGAGACTTGGCGTTACGGGATCTTTTGACACATTATTACTATTTCCGACCAGCACATCTTGGAACCGCTTAGAACTTTTCCCCCAGCCCTTGATCCCGTGCCCCATGACATTATTTACCAGGGGGAAATGTCGGAAGTCTGCCACTTGCGGATGCTCTGCTGGCACAGCTGTGGGCGGGTACCGGATCTGCCAGTCTTCAAAACCCGGGTAGACGGTATGGGGAGTGGGTGGGGAGTATGGGAACTGATATGGAGGACAGATAGGACCATGCGCCACCGGGTAGGGTTCAGGAGGGTATCTCTCTCCTAACACCTGCGAGAGTGAAAAGGAGCAAAGTGTCAGGATGCAACCTTAAGAGCAGCAAGGCTTACATATATTTTACACAGTGAAGTTTGCATGGGCATACAGAGGTCAATAGTCAAAAACACTTTGGGTAACTTCTGAACTGACCTATAAAAGTGTGCTGTCTATGTAAGTTATTTTTTAGCCAGATAACACAGGGACATTCTGGGGGCATTTCTGGGAGGAGTTAGGTTAGCCCAGATAATTCCAACGTTCAGCGTTAACTGGATAACATATCAGGCTAACTCTGGTCATGCTGTAGGGCTGTCTGAAAAGGGAGCTGGATAAACTTATCAAGATAGCCAGACATATTCAATAGTGCGGCCGCAACATTGAATCTCTCTCCAAAGTTAGCCAGCTAAGTTTATCCAACTAACTGTGCAATCCAGCCAGTGACTGAATACGGACCTCTTAATTTGGTCCATATTGTATTCTTACATCTTGTGATAAATTCCTGTTGCATAAAATTGTTGTCATATAAAGAAAAAACAAACAAAAGAACATTAACGGCTCAGGCCCCTCCTACCAAAAAAATATTTTTCTTCAGGGAAAAATACAAAACATTTTGTGGACAGAATTTTTACTGCCTCTTTAGAGTAATTTAGATATTTCTATTGGTAGATATTTTATCCCAACCTATGTACTTCTGCGTGTTTAGCTTTGCCCCTTGTGGAGGTTCTGTCGGCTTCTGTTCACTTGGAGCAGAGCCGGATTTTGGGCCAATGGCACCCTGGGTGAAAAAGCGCCCCACCCCCCCCAGGCCTCTCTTCTGCCGCAGCATGGGGGGAATCTGGCAATGCCCAGGGCGCCCACCGCAAAATCCAACCCCGACTTGGAGATTCACTGAAACACATACAGTTGACCAGGGGTGCCTAACGCTTTGCATGCACCTGTATTTGGATTTCAATTACTGATGTCCTCCATACTTATTATAAAGGCCAAAGTTGCTAACACACTTTGAACTCCTCTGCTGCAAGAGTGTGATATAAACAAGCAATGATGGTGTTGAGTTAAAAAAAAAATAATAATTTTTTTCCCCACAATGATAGGGACTTTCCCCAGTTAAGGTAGGAAGGCTGCTTGGTAAGGCTGGCGATAGACTTCTTTTTCAGGACTAGATAGGTCTGAAAAATTCAAAGTCAAACTCAAACAAGGTGGATTTCAGCTCATTTCAACTTTGACAGAATTTTTGTTCCGGGTTGGGAAAATCCATCAAATATGGGGGGAGGATTGAAAAGAAAAATATTTGAAGAAATAAATCCCCTTGGATTGTCCCCAAGACTCTGAGGCAGGTTTGAAAAATTGTCTTTAGAAAGGTTCAGCAAATGGTTTGATGAATCTGGTTTTTAAGTTTTCGAGTTTGCACGTCTCCGTTTTAGGAGGTGTGAGCCTTGCGTGTCACCCTGTTAAAATTTTCAATTAGAAAAACAGAGGGTGCATTACCTGCTTTGTGTCAGCAAGCCTGACAACAAAATGTGAGGCCACAAACATTTCTCCCCTGTTGTACTGCTTTAGGAATATGTGATTCCTGCTTTGGATCCCCCGCCACCCTTGAAGGCTGATGCAAGGATCAGCAGCCTCAGCCACGTTCTAGAAAAAAATCAGCCACGTTCTAGAAAAAACAAACTCACTTGAGGGTCTCTTCCTTATGTGCTTGCACTGGCACTTCTCTGAAACCCTTGGGTCAGCGTGAAACTCGCAAATGCCTTCAGCTGATAAGATAAATCATTGGCCACCAGCCTCCTCGCAAGCCTACGTCTCGCCATCCTATGCAACTCCCCCCCAGTTTCTCAGCCAAATGGGATCTCTTTCCTACCCTGCACCAGCGTCTCCTGAAACCACAGGTACCTGCTTGTGCTGCTTCAGCAACTTGCGCAGCTTATCCTTCTCCTCTTTGTCCCTCTGGTTGTCCTCCTTACAGATCCGCAGCTGAGAAGCAGAGGGGGGGTGGGGGTGGGGAGGGGACGTGAGGGGAAAAAAACATAACAGGAAGCAGATAAGCGGACGGACATCCTTTTAAGCTTTGATTCATCTGTGGCTGCTGACTGTGGAAACAGGAGAGCTGTGGTTCTCAGCCCCACCTTGCAGACACCTAACCATTCCGCCCCCCCCCCCCCACCCCCCACACACACATAATGAATATGCATGAGATAGGCAACTGTTACAGCTTTCTGGGTGCTGATACCACAACTAAAATCATGCAGAGTAAAAACTGGAATATGCCTGTAACTGCTATCCAGCCAGCATCCTAGAAGAGCTCCTGCTCAAGACGTGGGAGTTCCCAAAATATCAGTCTCTAATACAGGGTGCAGCTCACTCCACCAAGAGTTCAGTAGGGGGGGGGGGGGCCAGCTGGAAAATTGTGTTTGCACATTCCATTCATTTAGGGTTTTTTTTCTATTTTTGTGTAATTTTCAGTTGTATTTAGTGTACATTGAATATCAACGAGGAAAACAAATGCACACCCCCTGGAGCTCAGCTATGGCCCGGCATTAGGCACAGAAAGACCTTGATCCACTGCCCGTACCTGGGAGCTGAGTAAAGACATCTGAGACTGGAATTTCTCAAGCTGCTGCTTCAACTCCTCTTTCTCCTCATTCATTCGCTCTCGGTCGCTTCGCTCCCGCTGAAAATCCTCTTCAAAGATCCTCACCTGAAAGAGATGGCGGAGGGCCATGGAGAAAGAGGGATAGAGAAAAGAAAAAAAAAAAAAAAGAGTGAATCTCAGCTCAGCTTCTGTGGAGTCGGGGGGGGGGGGGGGGGGGGGGAAGGATTTGGGCGCGACACCAGGAAGAACCTTCCAGCTGCAAGGAGCATCAAGCAGTGGAACACGTTCCCGGGAAGCGGAGATTTCAAGAGCAGGTTACACCAATATTTGGCAGGGATGACGTGACCTCGACGTTCCTTTCCGTGCAACTTTTCTACGACACCCCGGTTTTTTTCCTCTGTATATAACGCACTTTGTCCTTAAAGCCTCATGCACAACCTTTGCTCTTTTATTCTCCTGGCGATGCATTTAATATGGGGTGCAGTGCTTCTCCTCACCATTGGCATGTGGATACAGCTGGTCTAAAAGGCCCCAGAAATCCCAGAACCCCCTCCATATCGTAATGAACACTGCTTCCGGGAAACCTGTTTCATACCCCCTTCACCTCTTCATTATTTGCACAGGGATCACAGTTAGGAAAGAGGTCTCGGGAGAGATAAGCCTGACGTGTGGGAACCGGTGCCGGCGAGGAACAGGAGCTTGGGCCATGTCGGGCTCCAAGACTTGTCCCCTCGGCAAATAAAAGTGAGAAAAAATAAACACCTTCTGTCCAGAAGTTCACCGACATGTACAGCTCAAAAAATTATTTATCCAAATTTGTTAGTTTTTTCTTTTCCTTTAGAATGTGTTAAAAAAAAAAATGCCTTTTTTAATTCAATAAAAACAAACTATGGAAGTTTCTCAGCTCGGTCGTCTTATTTTTGCATGCTTTGGGAACTGAATGAATCGCTGCCATGTGCTACCTGCTGCTTGAGAAGCTCCATCTGGGTCAGCAACTCCTGCCGCTTCAGGCCTGCTCCAGTCTCAGCTGGGCTACCAAACACAGAGGCCTGGACATTCAAAGCCTCTTCCAGGGCCTATAGACAAAATGACAGACAGACAGAGTCACGGCGAGTGCTTGAAGTGTCACGCCTCCTAATATCTGAAAGCAGGGCCATCATTAAGGTGGGAGGGGAATCGGGTCAACTGCCCCAGGCCCTATGCTTTCTGCAATAGCCTCCCCACCATTCCTCCGACATCACTTCCTGTTCCTGAGAGCGCAGGCCAGTCAGGAGCCACTGGGGCTCACGCAACACAGATATCAGGGGTGGGGCAGGAGCTACATTAGCTGAGACAATAGAGAGGAGGTGGGGAGCTTGGGGAGTTGTCTCTATTTCAGATGAGGGGGGGGGCTGCCCTGGACTGATTCACTCTGGGCCCTGCACCTACTTAAAGTCCTTCTTGAAAGCTTAGATGAGAAGACGTTCTGTGACAGGTTTTAGGATTCTCTTAGCTGCAAATACCACTTTTTGTCCCTTGCACTGCTCCTCTGGGCCTGACTGGAAGTTCTGTGAAAACTAATTGAGAGCCTCGTACCATAAAGCAGTGCTTCTCAACCCGGTCCTTGGGGCACATCCAGCCAGACAGGTTTTCCGGATGGCCACAATGAATATGCACGAGATAGATTTGCCTGCCCTGGAGGACCGGGCTGAGAAGCACTGCTCTGAAGGATATACTGAGATATAGCTTTCTCTGTATGCAATGGGTTGGGGAAATGGCCAGACACATTTGGGCAGTGCGTGCTCATTGTCCCTATCTCTGCACCCAGGCTGAACCAGAGTGTATTTGGCTGTTCATTCAGTTCTTTAAGGGTCATCGCTTGCCTGCCACACAGGATGTTTTGACAACAGTCCTGCTAGATATCACTTTTTTTTATTATTATTATTTTTTTTTTTTAAGGGGAAAGGTTGTGCGATTAGCTCAGGTCTCTGCAGATTGCTGGCTCCTCACATGATATCATAATGTCAAGTGCAGTCAAGCCTGCATGCAATGAGGAGGAGGGGCGGAGTGGTTTGACCTAATAGAGCCCTGAACTGGAGCAACGGATCAGGGGGCATCCGACATTCAGTTCCAAATCCCATTCTGCCACCGACTTTCTCGGGCATCAGGCTGCCCTTTTACATCTTTACCTTCATTAACCTCTCAGAACTGTTCAGAGAGATTTTTCCTCCCCCTCCCCTTCTGAAGCTGTCAATAAAAGGACTAGCATTTTGAAAAAGTAGTTTGCAAATACATTTGACTATCCTCAGAAATTCAAATCTGCTGCCTTAAAATTAATCTTTCAGGGAAATCTGTATTCTGCCCGGTGAGCATAAACTGTAGTAAAATTTGTTTATCCAAATCTGCTGCATGCAAGACCTCGATTCTGGCAGGAAAACTGGCTTTGGAGTTGAAGGCCGAAGTCTCTGCAGCTTGAGTTACAGAAGAATTATCAAAAGATGATGATATAAATAAAATAAATGTACACGAGCTTTCAAGACCACATAGGCTCCCTGTCTTCAGATGCACCAGGACAGGAAGGCTGAAGAATGGACTCCTTTATTTTATAAACGTATTACAGTCCTTGTCCCAACCACAGGATATCAGTAACACTTGAAATATCTAATCTCCTTCCTGTAGGAAAGAGCCTGATCAGATATAAAGCCAATTGCTATTTTGCATATGACTAATCAGATTGTATTACAAAGCTGCTGTATAAGAGGACCATCATACCCAAAGGCAAATTATAAAGCCACTGGCTTCAAGGAATACTCCGCTGTTTTAGAGCCTTAAATATAAATCATAGGTCCATTGCATTTTTGATACTTTATACATTTTCCTTTTACAATTAAAATCAAATCATTGCAGCTACTTAGCTTTTGTTGTAGCTATACTAAATACAGCCAGAACCCCTTTATTTTATACCATAAATCTATGCATGCCACAATAAGGGGACTCTGATCAACAGTCAATTATGGGGTCCATATTCAGATGCATTTAGCTGGGATAGCTCACCAGCTAGCTGGCTAAATGCCAACTTTCGAATATTTTGGATATTTATGCAGTTCAACTTTAGCTGGATTACTTAGGGCATTCCAGAGAGGAGTTAAGTTATCCGGCTAACTCCGATATTCAGAGTTAGCTGAATAAGTTATCCAGCCATCTTTAAGATGGCTGGCTATATTCAGTGGTGTGGCTGCACTACTGAATATCAGCCAGATAAATTTATCTGGCTAACGTTGCAATCCAGCCAGTGGGTGAATATGGACCTCTTACAGCCTAACCACAGTTGCCCAGAAAGTCAAGGCCAATAGGTAGCCTGACCTACTGCGGCACTGGCTGTATGCATGGGAATCCTGTCTGTATGGGACAGACCATCTATATCCAAAGTCTGTGTAGGTCTGTATTTAAGATTATGGTGCACATAGGCAGAGGAGTTTCAACCACAGGACAGCAGGGAGTGTGTTCGTTTTTGGGCACATGCCTACGTGACCTCTGCCTAAATACAGCCCTGATGTCATGCTACCCGAGTAAAGCATCAAACTACTGCAGCTTTCAGATGGTTTCTGCACAATACTGCCTGAGAGAGAGAGAGAGGGAGAGGGAGAGGGAGAGGGAGAGGGAGAGGGAGAGAGAGAGAGAGAGAGGCACACAGAGGCTATCACGAAGGAGTAACCACAGGGCTAAGAGCACTCTCTCTTCCAGAGCTATTATCTTGACAAACTGTTTGCATATGACGTCTGAATATGCTGTTCAGGAAAGCCCTTTGATCTCTGCAACTCCCCCTGTTGCACCATAGCCTGTTCTGCTCTTAAATGTTAGGCAACTCTTGTGTTGAGGATTTTTTGTGTGGGGTTTTTTTTTTTTTTTTTATAGCTCTGTTTTTGTGACCTTGGTTTGGAAAGCAGGGACAAGAAACACCGTATTCTCCTCTCCTACTCACTGGTTCAGCTAGCACAAGCTCTTATACCATCACAAAAAGGACTTAGCTAACGGCTCCATCTCCCAGCTTTCCTCCTGCGGCACAGCTGCTGTCTCACTCCACTCTACAGAGTAACAATCAGATGAAGGCAGGGGATTTGGAGGCAGGTTTCATTTGTTGGAGAACTGATGGCAAAAGGCCGTCTTCCAAAGGGTTAACATTCTCCACCCCCACCCCTGTGTCACCTGACCCTGCATGGAACGGGTGGGGCTGTAAGGTTGACCTGGGTAGAATGGAACCTGCACTAGTGAGAGTTTGAGCCTCCAATCTCACACCAGCACCACCTCTACGTACAGAACCATGTTTAATTACTTTCCTATTCCAGGTTCCCCAAGTGACGTATCCTTGCAAGTTGCCGCAGAAGAGCACAGGAGTCATTTCTCCTTTTACAGCGTCTCCTCTGGAGGAATGTGCTCCCTGCTGCTCTCAACCGGTGCCGACCTTGAAGAGAACGCATTGGGCCAGACTGCTGCCAGAAAAAGCTGCCACCTTGGTTAGCACAGGCATCGCCTGCTGCTTCGGCCACTGAGGAACCCAGAGTGAGGAGGGGGGCGACAGAATGCAGTGCCAGCGCCTGACCTTGTTCAGCCTGTGGATCTCCTTCTCCTGGTACTCCCGCTGCCGGCTGACCGGGGTGAGCTGGTCCTGCAGAATCTTATTCTTTTGTTTCAGATCATTCACCTCAGCCACCAACTGTTCTTTCGCTCCCTGAAGAGATGAAACACAGGGTTCAGATGAAGGGTAACTATGTCTACCTATTCTACAGGAGATCGGTGAAGACGGCTCTCCCCCCAGGTCCTGTAGTAGGAGATTCAGAATTAACATTTAAAACAAAAATTTGAGAGATTTTTTTTTCAGTCAATTCACAATTAAGCTGTGGAATTTGATGCTGGATGATGTGGTCAGAGTTACATTAAGTACTCTTTACCCAATATATAAAAATATACAAAAAAATTATTACCTTTCGGTACAAAAAGGAACAAAATCCTGCTTACGGCTCTATAAATCTGAAACTCAATACCACCCTCCCTTTAAAAAAACACAACCCCATGCAAACTTCACACCACACTCACTCACCCACCCCACTTAAAGCCTCTAACATATAAAACATTGCTCAAAACAATTGTTAAACACTTCAAAAGTCTATTGACAAACACTGTTGTGTATATATCACTTAATCAGTGACCATGCTATCATAAAAAAAATTCATAAAGTCTACTATATATTCCAATCCCTTTCTTCAAGGCTATGTAATGCTATCCACTGATCTCATAAAACCTTCTTGTAAAAGGACGACTCTGTTCTCAAACAAGTCCACAATCCAGGAGCGATCCTTATATTCACCAAACTGGCATGTTGGTGGGTCATGCCAGACCCCACTCCAATGATCTTCCAGAGACTTTCTAAGGAATACCCGTTGTTCTCTGGAGAAAACTCAAGATCATTGCCACAGCCCCCTTCAAAGCTTCTGTGGCTCGTACAATCTACCACCACTGTTGGCTTCCCGATGCTGCAGTGTTTGGGCAAAAAAAAAAAAAAAAACAAAACACATTCTGCCTGCATCAGGGGAATGAAGTGGGACCATGTTAAAAAAAAAAAAAAAAAAAGTTTGGACAAATTTCTGGAGGACAGGTCCGACAGCGAATATTAGCCAGGCAGGCATCTGGGAATCAGGAACTTCCAAGTGACCCAGAGACCGGATGCTGGGATCGATGGAGCATTGCTATGACCCAGCGACATAGAGCCTTTCATCCCAAGGGATCTAACCGAGTGGCCTAACTGCTAATGGGTGTGCTTTCAAAAAACAAATGTTCGACTTGTGAACCTCGTAGACCCATTTTGGCTTCCTAGATTTAGATGAATTCTCAAAACTAAAAATTTATCATGATTATGAAACAGTGATTTCATTTCCTCTGTTTATTTCAGAGCGAGGGTGTCTGCACGTTAATATCTTCAGGCTGCTGCGAGGAGTTTCTTGGATGTCCGCCTGTTCTGCGTCTCTGGCCCCTCGGTGCTGAGCAGACGATGGGAAATGTTTAATACCCACTCGCTCTCATCCTGCTCTTGCCATACGTTAGGGACGAGGCGTGCGGCGGCATTCACAGATCTGCAGGAATCTGACGGGAGCCGCCACGCGAGCGCTTCTGCCATGACCCCTGCAGAGGCTTCTGCATAGCCACCTTCAGCCGAGATCTGAACCGGGGGCCAGGAGCCAAAAGGCTCTGTCAAGCTGGGGCCCGTTTCCCCAGAGCCACTCGGTCTCCCAGTGCAGTTGGTTTTCAGTCCTGGGCCGTTGTACTGTACATCTTAATGAAAGGATTTGTGACAAGGACATGAGAAGACGCATTCACTCCAAGCCGGGATAGATGTATTCAGCCGGAGCTCATACAAAGTTTAAAAAAACCCCAAAAAACCTATTTATTGATTTCAGTCTTATAGAAAGAATCACCTTTGCACAGTAACTTACAGAGATCTTCAAAAGGTAAAAAGTAAAGCAAATATATCTCGCACTGTTAGTTAACTCAAAGTGAAGGACAAATCGCAATCGGAGATCTCAATAACAGACCACAATTTAAGGAGGGATTGGAAAGCAATATACGAGGAGACTAAAGAAACGGTCACAGAAGCAGCCTTAAACCTGAGATCATCTGCTTCTAATCTTGGGCCACCTGCTTCTCTGAAACCCCCTTATTTGTCTAGAATCTAGAAAAAACACAAAGTCGTTCAGGCATATAAAAAAAAAAACCAAAAACCTAAAAAAAAAAAAGTCAGCACAATAATTAACAAATACGTTTGCATGGGTGTCTCAGTACAAAGGAAGCACAGATTGTCCTGACCTCTCGTGGGAGAGCCAAGAAACCTTTCCTTCTCTCCTGAGTCACCCTAGCCAAGGCCGGAAATATTCTGACTGCTTGTCCAAAGAAAGGAGCACATTCGATTTTTCGAAGTAACTTCGCATTACAAAACCAACGCCTTGTTCAACCAGTAAAGTAGACCTCTCAAAATCCTCCTGCGAAGAACTTTCTAAGGGGCCGATGTAACAAGACCCACGCTGAGATCCGCGCCGATTTAGCTACGCACGTACAATCCGCGCACACCAACAATAAGCGCCATAATCGTGCGCGCTCGCGGCTCTATGGAGTAAACCGCCCAGACATCCGCGTACAGACCCGCGCAGACACCCATTGGCGTGTGAAAACCTGCGACTGATTCTAGAGGCGAAAGCCTTTCTTTAAAAAAAAAAAAAAAAAATGAATAAAATTAGTGGTCCAGAAGTTTAATGTGAAGGTGGGCAGAGCAATACCTAACCCCTTCATGATCGGACTGACTGCTGGCGAGAACATGAAATGCAGATCGGCGATTCTGCCTTATTGAGAAGCTACCTTCTCTCTACCCATTCCATCTGCCACTTGGCTGACCCTCAAAAGCATTAAATAAAACCAAAATCTCCACACCGGTGCTTTCACTTACCTCCTGCCCTGACCCAGGCGCTAAAAACCTGCATTAAAAAACCCGCACTAAACCCAATCTCCCTGCTAGCGCGGCTGCCTGCATTGCCTGTAAACAATCACCACCTCTGCATGCATGCCATTAGCATGCACTCGCACTCTGTAAGCACGCTTGTACATGCTTTTCTCCCACACACGAAACCCTTATTACATACGGAAAACGTGCATATAGGCATGCACAAACCCGCGGCAGCTTCAGCGCACCTTATTACAAATCGGCCTAGAAGAAAGATGTCAGATTTTGAAAATCAAATGCAGATTGAGCATCCCCCTGCTGCCGAGAAGTAGATGGCAGGAAATAAACTTTATTAAATGGAGGGATCTTATCAAATGGAATAGCCAATATTTCCATCAAATTGTGCCACAGAGTCACAATAGAAGACTCTCCAACTAGACATGGAAAATGTAGAAAATGTAAATGTTTGCATTATTTCTGATCAATTCTACTCTTCTTGACATACAATTACATTCCTTAGTTAAGGCATAATTAACACTGTACTTGTCTAATATCAGCTTTCAAAGTGACAATCTTTCTTGAATGATCTTGAAATTGAGATAAAAAGTGTCCCGAGATAAAACATTCAGCTTGGCAGAAATTTATTTTAAGTTGCCCATACAAGTGGAGAAGGGAACTGCAAAATTGGCCATCAGGCCCCAGGGAGCCTCAAGAGTTAGCACCATGGGGGGGGAGCGAGAGAGAGGTGAGAGGAACCCGAAAGCCTTGCCTGCTGCCAAATCGGAGAGAGGAGACCACCTGCGATTGAGCGCGACCGATTGGCTGACGTCATCCCTGCAGGACCGCGGGAACTTCAAAAGCCCGCGATTGAGAGGTTCGTTTGGGGAGCGAGAGAGAGGTGAGAGGAACCCGAAAGCCTTGCCTGCTGCCAAATCGGAGAGAGGAGACCACCTGCGATTGAGCGCGACCGATTGGCTGACGTCATCCCTGCAGGACCGCGGGAACCTCAAAAGCCCGCGATAGAGCGGCGCGCGCGGCTTTGACCGGCTTTGACCGCCTTCGAACGCTTTCTAAGCTACGGGCCACTCTTGAGTGTTTGAGGTTAACCGATTGACTCTGCCGAACAGGTAAATTCAATTATTTGAATTTTATGGGGAAAAAGCGTAAAGCTAGAGTCTACACCTCCTCTCCGGCCCAAAATGTAGTTGGGCCTATGGATGCCCATGTCAATAGGAAAGTGCCACAGATGGACAGTGAGAGTGTCACTTCTGAAGTGTCACTAAGTCCAGGCAATGGCCCAATTACACCTCCACAACCCTCAGGAACTTCGAAAGTGGAAGGCCTTACCGAGGACAGTCAAATTGGTGCGAGTAGGGAAGAAGAAAATTCTCCTTCCAGAAAGCCCTTTGCAGGGAACATCTCAAAGGACTGTAGATAGACCTACAATCGGAGCTCCATGTAAGATTCTGCTGAGCCCTAAGGAGCCTTCAGATATTACGCTGAGAGACTTGTGGAGGATGTTAGTCAGACTAGACTCTAATGTCTCAAATGTGAATGAATCTCTTACGTTATTAGTAAATGCGAATAAGTCCTCAATTGATGAACAAGGAAAGAAGTTGTTTGAATTGGAATCGGTTGTAAAAACTATGTCTAATAAGGTGCAAAATATTCAAAATGCTGAAAGTATGCATATTGCAGATAGTTTATCACTGCATTCAGAAATTGAAAACATAGAAAATATGTTACGTATTAAAAACTTACGTATAGTCAATTTCCCAATAACGAGACTACTTTCACCATATGAGATGCTTAAGAAGTTTCTAATGGAAAATCTCGCCTATGAGACAGATAAAATTCCAATTATATCTAAGATTTTTTATTTTCCTAACCAGACTAGAAATCCTATTGCCGGAGAACTAGAGAAAAGTCCAGGAATTTCCTCTTTTCTAGAGGAATCCTTGGATATTATTAATAAACGAGCGACATTATTTGTTTCTTTCTCTCTTGAGAGAGAGAAGGATCAAGTATTAGAGAAGTTCTTTAGGAATAAGGAATGTGCCTTTTGTGGGCAAAGAGTATATCTGTTTCCAGATGTCTCGAGGCCTACTCAGGCACGACGAAGACAGTTTCTTTCCCTGAAAAGTAAGGTCCTAGCGATTGGGGCTACATTTTATTTAAAATTTCCTTCAAGATGTTATATAACTTTTCAGGGAAATAAGTTTATTTTCTCTGACCCCACACACTTAGAGACATTCCTAGCTGATAAATCTGAGACAGAGAGAGTATAGTAACATCTTATTAAGGCCTAAAATAATTCCATTGACGCCTCAAGCCTTTCAGAATTATTGTTTTGTTTATATTAATTATAGTTTTACTCCCCCCTTATATTTTCTTGTTAGAAATTAATATAGAAATATTGTATTGGATGTTGTATAACAAGATTGCCTTTTTATTTTGAGATTATGGAAAATGTATACAAAAATTCTTAATAAAGAATAAATTAAAAAAAAAAAAAAAAAAAAGAGTTAGCACCGTGGGTTTGGCTGGCAGGACAAAGGAGACAGCAGGGGTCAAGGCCGCCACTGGCACGGCCACACCTCCAGGCAAAAATCAAAAAGTCCTTCCTCGGTACCTGCCAAATGAACTTCCCGTGTCCGGAAGGCGTCAAGACCCATTGGCAAGCTGCCTTCTTCTGCGGGCACTGAAGGAACGCCTGTGGAGCGGCTCCCTCCAAAGCCATTTCAAATGGAGTCAGCACCTACGTACATGCTTTTTTGATTTTAGAAAGGACGTGCGCGCGAGCGTACGCTGGCAAGGACCGCCTTCCAAAAAGACGGCGCAACCTTTGGCCAGCGAATGCCCGCGCACGTACCCTGCCAATTGTCCTGGCCACTTTCAAAGCGAACAAAGGCGCATAAGCTCGCTTTCAAAATATGCGGTAAAGTCTGCGCGTACGATGCGGGCTGTTTAAAAAGTTTACTTTTCCTTACCTAAAAGGATCAAACAAAACTAACGCAAGAGGACTTCAAAACTTGTGATTTCTTTTTTTTTTTTAAATTCTCACTACCAGATGCAATTCTGCTGGCCCGCTGTTTCCTTCTGATCATTCTGCTAACAGAGCAGAATGATCATCCTAATGTAATCTGTGATTCTCACGGACTGGCAGGCAACGTTCTCATTTGCTTTGAGCTGCTCAGTTTGTTTTGTCCTGATGCTGGGGGCCTAACTCCTGAAAGCTAGTAAAGAAGGGTTATCCAATATGCTATTTGTTTTTTTTTGTTTACTGACCTTTTATTTCCCTGGTCTAAAGAATGCTAACACCCCACTATCAACTCAGGAAGCCTCTCGCTTGCACTGCACTTCTCAACTCGAGGCGGTGAAAGGACAAGAAGATCCAAATGTCCTACAGAAATCCCTGAAACCGTGCTTTGGAAGCCTCCCCTCTCCCAAAACAGATGACCTTTTGTTCTGTTTTTCATGGTCAGCAGGAAGCTTGCATGTCAGCAAACACGCAGGAATCCAACCCGATTCCTGTTTTTGCCGCCATAAGCTCCGGCCCTCCAGGAGGATCTGTCCTGATAAAGGCCAGGGAGCACTGACCCTCTGCCCCCACCCTGGAATACTGCTGCTTTCAGGTGTCTTAACGAATCATAAAACCACTTGCTTCATCTCCCTCCCCCCTTTAGACAGCACCAGGCATTGCCCCCCGCCCCCCCCCCCCCCCCCCACACACGCACTTCCTTACTTCTTCAGCCTCTATCTTGGACTTGGCCAACAGAAGTTTGCGGTCAAAATCTCTCTGTTTCTGCTCGCGCTCCGCTTCCAGCTCAGCCACCGCTTTCTGAGAGTCCGCCAGCTTCTTTCGCAGGGTGGTTATCTGGAGGAGCAGGAGAGGATAAAAATCGTGCAAGTCACGTGAGGCGGCTTCCATAGAATTAAAACTCGAGAAAGGCCCTGCTTAAAAATGGGAATGTCGCCGAGCAGGCGGGGGGTCTTCTGTCGTCTCCTGCAGCCCCCTCCTCTCCCATTCCCAGCTGCAATGGTAGGATTTGGTTTTTTTTTGGTTTTTTTTTTAAGATGGTCCCAATCCATTCCCCGCCTCCCTCTTCCCTCCTCCCATGGCTGTATCCGAACCTCTTATGATACCGCTGCACAGAACTTCAAATCCCTGGCGGAAAACCACTGAATTTACCAAGCCCGTAAAACCCTTCCAGAATCAAAGAATGCAACATCCAATTCCCAAAAAGGGGCTGAATTAGCATCAGTGCCAGCTGTCAAAGACTGACATTTGTAAGCGCCAGTTCAACCCTTTTTAGTGTCTCTTACTATGGGCACATATTTCTCTGTTCTTTAACATATGGGTTTCTTGATATTTTGGCTTCCAGAAGCATGGCAGTATTTCCAAATTTAGATTGCATGATTTTTTTTTTTTTTTTTTTACTTTAAAAAAATGTGCAGGTCAATATTAAGAAGGGGATTGTCCCGAGTAACTTTTGGAATTACCCCCACAAAAATAGAATAAAAATTTAAATCTCCCCCACTTCTCAGCTACATTTTGTCCAGGTACAAAGAGGCAGCGATGGACATGTTCCCGAGTTGGGGGCTGTAGAGTTTCTCTGGGCGAGCGCAGACGTTCAGCGATTCCTGGGTAGAAATCAGCTGGGTATCTTCTGCTGAATATCAAGGTAAAATTTACCTGGGTATCCACCTTGCTAGAATTAACGGATCCCACCCCCGCCTTCAGCTCGATTCAGGATATCCAGACGAACGCGTTCCCCGCCCCTGTTAACCTGCTCCCCAGAACTGCCAGCGCCGGAGAGCCGAGCCTTACCTTCTGCTCGTACTGCTGTTTCATCGAGCGGAAATGCTGGTCCCACTGCTTATTCACCTCTAGCAGCTAGGAGGAAAGGAGAATCGTGACATCCAGCATCCCCTCACAGAAAGGAGACTCCCCCCCTATAGCACTCCCTGCCTCAGAAGGGGGATTCACATGCAGGACGCATAGGGACTTTGCATAGGTGAAAGCTCCCTATCCCCTGGCACTGCCAGAGAGGAGACTGCAGCTAGAAGGGCAGAACATCCACTCTAGATGTGGAAGCAGGAAGATGGGGGATTAGGCCTAGACCAACCTCATTTCATTTGCCATCTAACGTGAATGTGAGGGTTCACCAGCAGGGGATGTGATGCAGTAACCCCCTCCCCCACCTAATCTCAGCACACCTTAGTCTGCCTGTACATTGTAACGGGCCTGGCACTACCTCGTTCCTCTGATGCTCCAAAGCTTTCACCTTCTTCTCGGCTGGCCCCGCATCTTTGCATGTCGGCTTCTCCACTGACTTCACATTCTAAACAAAAGACAAAAAACCCCCCCACAGATAAAATAAACAAAGGCCCGTTTCCTGGAATTCATCAGAGCGGTAGCAGCCTATAAGTCACGTGACGCTGGAGCCCCTCTCGAAGCCCTTCTGCCCGGGCAGTATCATTAGCCGTCCGGCTCCAAAGGGTCAGTTTTCTGTTAGCACCGATGTACGATGCACAGGAAAATACAGTTCCTGCTCACCGTAGGGTTCATAGTAGGCCACACTATGGCCCGATGGAAGAGATGCAAGAAATGCAGCTCTCCCCATCCCAGGTGCCTTAAAGATAAACCGGAATGTCTCCCCTGCATCTCCCAGGTCATTCTGCAGTAACCAAATGTTGTTCTAGCAGTCGGGAGGGTCTTGCACGAGTCACCTTGTATATAGAAAAGCGACTTTGTACAGTTGCGGCCCAGCACTTCTCGCAGCTCAGATTTGGAAAGGAAACAGGGTTTTAGAAAAAAGGAGGACAATGACACAAGATCCGTCAACTAATGCCACTGCGGCCATCATTTTCTGTTCCTTTGTTTGCTATTTTAAAAAGAGAAAAAGGGGGGGCCCTGCACACACTGATCCAGTTGCCACGACTGCTCTGTCACACACAGCAGCGGCGCACCCAAAACCTTTACAAAGCCCGTGGGTCATCCATTCAGATGGACGCCCCCAACGATCCGGGGCATCTCTCTCGAACCCCAAGGAGCAGAGGGGGGGGGGGGGGGAAGGGGAAGAGGAAGGGCAGGCAAGCACACATGGGAGGCAATTTGCAAAAAGAAATGTCAATGGGTAAACAGGTGTTTACTATGGATTAAAACCCTTTGAAAATTGCCCTACCTACTCCCATGCAGGGTGGGTGCTGGGGGAGGAAGGTCCAGTGATGCAATCCCCATGCCTGCTTTACCCCATGACACCAGCCCGCAGCCAGATTTTCAAAAAGGGAAACTCCGCAGGCCCATTGTGGAGGGGGGGGGGGGGAAAAGAGTCTGACAGCCTCATTATGCAGTGTAAGTCAATTCTCGGACCGTCTCCGGGGGGGGGGGGGGGGGGAGGAAGGGTGGGCAGGAAAGAGATTCATAGGGTGCACCTCTTGGTGTCTTGCTCTTTCCACCGTCACCATCTCGTCTTTCCCCGGCACATGATGGACACTGGCCACGCCCTCCTTCCCACTCATCGCAAGCATCCTCCTCAGTTCCAGGCTCTCATATCTCCACGTGAGGAAACACCACCACAAAAAAAAAACCAAAAAAGAAAAACAAAGAAGTAAGATGCACAGTGGAAAAATCAACAGAACCATCAGAAAACCTAAAATTTTGGTTCACAATCCCTGCAGAGCACTGTACAAAAGTCATGGACATGAGGACCATGACCCGACCCTACCCCACAGAGCTTACAATCGTAAATGAGGAGACAATTCGAGGCAGTGATACACCGAGCAAATTTTGAAAGCCCTCTGCCTGGGTAAATAGACCGATCTCTTCCCAGGCGAGAGGGGGCTGTGAAAACTGCTCGCCCTTAAGCAGGCTGAAAGGACGTGGACTGATCCACGGAGCTCATGGACAGTCAGAGTTAAAAAGAGGCATTCGGGGGCACGTTTAGGTCAGGGGAGTAAACAAGGTGTGTGTCGGCATCATGTTCAAAAGTGGGCGCACCAAAATAAGCCCAAAGGGGGGAAAAACAAAAATATGCAGGAGCACGGTACGCGGCCGTTTTTATCGTACGAACCTTACGCTCATTTGCCAAGAGGGAGATCTCTCTTATTGAAAATTTACATAAAGTACGCAGGCTAAGAGCAGCCCTCCTACTTTGCGCCAACGAGGACTGGTTGAAAGTTTAGCCTAAAGACAGGCAGATGCAGTACTGGGAGCGCGGAAAAACGGGCGCTCAATTATGAGCGTCCGCTCTCCTAACGCGTGCTGATCGACCACTCCAGGGCGCCAGATTTAGCATAAAAAAAAAAAAAAAAAAAAAAAAAAAATCAGCTGCTGCGGTAAAAAGGAGGAAAGGAGGCGCTAGGGGAAATTGTGCACCCCTAGCGCCTCCTCGGCAGCGGGCGCCCGGGAGAGGTGGCTGTCAGCGAGTTAGGGAAACAGACACTCATTAATTGAGAGTCTCTTTTCCTAACCTGACCGCCAGCACAATTTTTTTTTTTTTTTTTAAACGTTCTCCTGCTTTTTGTTCCTCCAACTTAATATCGCCTGCTCTGGGGCAAGCGTTTTGGAAAATAATAAAGTGCGCATCGGGTGCACATTTTTTTTTTTTGCATCAGGGGAGAATAGCAGCCTCATCAACATGAATTTACAAGTGATGAGCGTAAATAGTTTCGCAATGGGGGGGGGGGGGGGGGTGTTTGGATACGCGTTTGAGATGCGCTAATCCCCTTATAGCAAACGTGCGGCTAACCATGGGTTAAACCAGTGTGCTCGAGAGTGGTGCATGGATAGTTTGCAGCTTTGTGGTCCTGACCACTAGGTGGCGTTGCTGGTCTGTCTGATCCTCCCTAGTTGTAATTAATAGAATTGTTGTTGTTGAGTGGAGGGGAGGACATTTTCCAGTCCTCTGCATTGGGACAAAGTCTGCAAATATTTTCCACCTGCAAGCTTTGCCCCAATTTTGAAAGCAAAAATATACATCTACTTTGACTTTAGATTTACTACAGGGGAGGGGGGGGGGGGGGGAGATGTCATGTGCGTGGAGTTGAATATGCAATCTATGGGCTAATTTTCAAAAGCATTTACACACTTAAAACTGGATTTTACACATGCAAATGCACTTTACCCATGCAAGTAGACTTTTGAAAATTGCTACAATATATTGCCATTGAATTGCCTATAGTATTTACCTGCGTAAGTGCACTTCTCGCGTGTTTATGGCTTTCGAAAATTGCCAGCAGGGTATGTTACCTTTCCATTTGTAACTCCTTTGAAAATCCACCCCGTGAGGGCATTATTTTCCTCCCCCGATCCAAATGTCCCCGGAAACGTCTCCTCTCGCTGCAGATGAAAGCGTGCGGGTTGCCATACTATTAGCCTCATCGAGGGCCGGCAAAGTTTCAGACCATCAATATACGGACGTAAAGTGCCATTTACCCCTGTAAATGGATCCTCCCCGTCGCCCGGTGTCACGCGCGCATGCTCGGGAAGTCGCTGCCTGCCCCCTCGTCTTTACCTCAGTTTCTCGTTTGCCAGGTTCCTCTGCTCCAGATCCTGCTCCAGTTTCCTTCTCAGGTCCTCGTTTTCTTTACGCAGCTGCTCACACAGTGTCTAAACAACAAAAAACAAAACAACCCCCAAATAAATGAACACACACAGCACAACCCAAATTTATATTTATAAAAGACAGAAAAGGCGAGGAAAGGGAAGTCGAAGCTATTACATACAGTGGAAAGAAATTTCCTCAAACAAAAATGATATTTCAGCCTCAAGGCAGTGCCAGAAACAGCAAGGCACAGGAGGAAGTCAATAAGTCAAGATAGTTTAAAGTGTAGTTGTGTAATGTACACAAAATATCTGAGCATAATGTCTGTAGACTAGACTGTAAGCTACATGGAACAAGGACCATCTTTTCTGTGTGTACACGTACAGCACTGCATACATCTTGTAGCGCTATATATCTATTTAATAGTAGTGGTATAGAGAGCAGATCTGAGAAAGACTTGACATTGCTGTTTTAAGGTAACAGAAGGTGTTCAAGTCAACCGACACAGAGTCCCCCCGTTTTCACGAGCATCCAGATCATCCCGATAAGACCGACAAGGCCAAACAAAAACCCAGCGGCGCTCAGAGCGTGGACCCTCTCCCCTCCTCTTTCCGAAGCACGTGTCTGCCCCTCTACCTGCAGGATGGAGGTCCTCTGCTCGTTCTTGTGCACCTTAGAAGCCAGGCGATTGAACTCCAGAGCCATGCGGCCCAGGTGCGCGAAGAGCTGGCTCCCGTCGGGCTTCTCGGCCACAATGCTCAGGGAGTTCTCCAGCCGCTGCAGGTGCAACAGGAGGTTGCCGTCCTCGTTCCGCTGGTCTGGGTCCTAGCAGAGGCAGAGAGACAGACAGGGAGCAGTCAGAGCACCGTGCAGCTGAAGTGCCGCTCTCGGCAAATGCAGGTCTGTGATGGGCCTTCCCCGCCCATCCCACATTACAGGGAATTTTTTTTCTTTGTCAATAGGTTAAAAAGAAATAAACAAAACAAAACAAAAAAAAAATGAAAATTCACTTCAATTTTTTTATTTTTATAATTTGGGTGGCTCCCAAGAAAACAAAATGCATCAAGTTAAAACAGAAAAATATCTCAGTTTCAAAAATCTGAATATGCAAAGAACCCCCCCACTACAAACAGTCTTATAATCACTAACTGCCTGGTAAAATACCTTGCGATGCTCTGCCAGTCTGACTGCTGACTTAGATAAATATTTCCAATAATCCATTGTACTTGATCATCTAAGCAGAATGACAGACCTTGCCTGGTGCATCCTGACTGCTGTCTGAATTATTACTGCCTTCCTGTGATCCGACTATATCTTGTATCAAGCCCATTACCCAGAATATACGGTACAAACCTTACGCTCATTTGCCAAGATATATTCACCCCTACCGGCAATATGCTTATAATCTTCAACAATAATTTGGACAGCTATATACAGCCCATGCTGCATGCAGACTCTGATGGGAGAAAAATGATTCACTGCAGGTTTGGGCTGTGCAGTGCCATATCTCTAGGTTGAGCTAGCGTTAGCTCAGCATGTGCTTGGACTATATGTGCAACTCAAATTCTGGTGGTAAAATGCAGATAAATTACTACAACACAGTGCAGTCTCTATCTAAACCCAGGCTATTTAATTCCTGTTCCAGGGCTGAATCTTGAGCCACAGCTCTAATTTTCACATTGTTCTTCTGAAAAATGACTACTACATTCTCCTCTCCACTGTCTTATGGTGGTTGAGAGCATTCATTTGGCAAACCAATTGTTTTGAAACAGTGGGTCACAGCATGCCAGCAAATCATGTTGCTGTCCCATTCTCACACCCATTCTGGCTTTTCTGTGGGAGAGCGAAGAGGCCCTGTGTATGCAGCAGCATTGTGCTGATGGCTGACAGCAGCTCGCGGCTCTCGAGACCAGCCACGCAGTACCCATTGGTGTCACGATGATCGCAGAGAGGCCATGTGGCTGAAAGTGACAATACTAAGCTGTGAGATGGCGGGAGCGTCAGAGTGAGTAATGGGGCCTTGGGGGGCAACCACAGTGAGCAAGGGGGGGGGGGGGAGAGTGGGTGAACACTGGGAGCAATTAAAGAGAGAGGGAGAAAGTGACAGGAGACCTGACAGCAGAGAAGCACTGTCATCATTTGATCTAGATTGGAATGAGATCAGAAACAGGCAGGCCCACCTGTCACATTAACCCGCATGTGAAACCACCTGTTCCTTTTTTTTTTTAACCATATTTCTTTCATATTGTGTACATCAGTATTTAAATTGTATATGTTTCTTGACATGCAATGGTTATTGCTAGCAGTTATTGCCTTATATCCTTATTTTATTAACAAGTCAGATGTTTGGGTCATGGGGATTAAGTGTTTTTTTCTTTCACTGGCTTGTGAGACAAAGAAAAAAAAAAAAGAACCAAAAAAAAAAAAAAAGAACAAAACAAAAAAAAAGTTTGGAAGAAGTCTAAAACCCCATTCATTAATTTGTTTTTCTATACCGATGTTCATCGTACATATCACACCGGTTTACAGAGTAGCAGAGGGGTCTATCGATGTAGATTTCCTGATTTACCTTGTGATTTTACGAGCTTGTGGAGGTTTGTAACATTATGTATCATTATACATTGCACAATGAGCTTAGTAGCTTCTTATAATGGAGATGAGTAACTTTTTACAATGGAGTTAGTAACTTTTTACAATAAATAAATAAATATAAAAGTGTTCACTCAGCTACCTCCTGGTTCTTTAGCCTGACTTCCTGCACCGGGCGCGCTTCCCAGAATATTAAGCTTTGTTCAATATTCTGTTGACTGTTTAATGTAACGATACACGTTCTCTGTTCAATACTATGTTTATTGTTCAATGTAACGCCCCCGGCGACAGTTGTGTTATATGGAAACCGACTTGATTTGATATATATATATATATATATATATAAATATATATATATATAAATAATCGAGAAAGTCGGTATATAAAAACCCTAAATAAATAAATAAGTAAGTAAGTAAGTAAGCAAGCTCTTGTCGGATCTGCCGGGCTCCCCCATCCGTTTCACAGGCAAGGCCGAGATGTTTTGTGCCAAACACCCCCCCCCCCCCCCAGGAATGGCCTCCTGCTTGAAGACAGACTGGAAGTAAACTCTCCAGTGTTGCCCCAAAAAAATGTTTAAAAAGTAGTGAAAGCCACACAGGCATTCGAGTAAATTAGACCCAGAATTTAAACACAAAACAAAACACTTTTTTTTTTACTAGCATAAAGGAAAGGTTTTTTTTTTTTTGTTTTTTTTTAATGGTCCATGCTCTTGTATAAAGGGGCAGAAAGAAATATGCATGAGGTGCTCAGTTTTTTCTACCCATTTTGTGATTATCTTTTAGGGTTTGTTTTTTTTTTAACTTTATGTTTTGTATCTCTTTTTATGCTGCTTTGGCGATGTCTTTCTGCTATGGAAACTATTTTAGGAGATGTTGGGATAGAGGGGGGGGGGGGTGAGGATTATTGCTGTATTTATTCTAATTGTGCATGGGGTGTAATTGTGCCTAGGTTGCTCTATCCTAATACCATCGCTTTGTGACTGTCTTGGAAGCAAGAGCCTATCAAGATTAAAAAAAAACAAAAAAACCGGACATTAAGGAAGAGGAGGCGGCAGAGGATTGCTGCATCCTCCCTGAAATACTGCAGTAACAAACCCAAGCTGTCAAAAAAAAAAAAAAAAATCTCCGGCATGGAGAAAGACTCAAGTGACAACAATTTATGTACATGAGATGCCAGCGAGATTGCTTAACCAGACTCGGCTAGCAACCTGCAGCAAAATACTTTCCTCAGCGACAGATTGCAGGAAGGGATTTACTGGTTGGCAATGTAATCCACATCAAGCAATCCGGTTCTATTCCAGGGCCAGTGTGGCGGGGGATTTTCTATCTCCGTCCAGCAGAATTTCCACCGAAACTCCCTCAGTCTCCAGAATGCCTGCAGCCAGGCGTGATTCACTGGGTCCAGCTATCCAAAAAGGGGGTTTCCCCACAGCTACCCTCCCTTGCAAAACAGTGGGGTGTGATCCTGGGAATTTAAGGTGAATGCTTTTCCGTTTAGGCCTCGAGAAAGTTTAACCACTTAGGGCCCCGATTCCAAATAAATGATTTTTGAACATCTTAAGACTACGGCAAAAAAATCTTTAGGGACTTAAGGCCCCGAGGTGCTGAATCAACCAGGAAGGAGTCAAGCATGAATAAAACTACCCTATAATTACTTTAAAAGGTGAATTTTAAAAGCCCGGAGAATTTTAAAAACCAGGAGATAGGCACCCAAGTCGGGCCGATGCCGACTTGGGTGCCTATCTCCCAAGCCGAGCAGAATTTAAAAGCTGCCCGTGTACACGTGCAAGTCCCACTGTGTGCACAAATAAAGAGTTCCAAAAAAACGAGTGAGACATGGGTGTGATCTCGGCAGGGCACGGGCGTTCCTGAATTTTGACTGAAATCAGCGCGTAAATACTTAAGCGCACTAGCGTATGCCGGGGTCTCCTGCTGCGTAACTTTACTTCTGCTATGGAGAACGTGCAAATCATAAAACATCTAGCCAGATCAGCGGGGTTTTAAGGGTCGGGTTTAACAGGGGAGAAGGGAGGCTATTAAACCAGGAGGGTTTGGTATTCCTTACCTGGGTGAACTGGGAACGGATTGGGAAAACGGTTAATGGAGTCGGCGCATGTGGCTTGTAAGACCCCCCCCACACACACACACTTATTTGGTAGAAGCGGTATTTGCACGCATAGGCGCGCGTCCACTTAAAATTGTGGGCACCGCGTGAGCGGTCAGGCTATTTTATAACGTGCGCGCATAAAACGCGCATGTTATAATATGGCCGCGTCCCCCGGTGCGGGCCGACGAAGGCGAAGCTCCCCAGGCCCGTAGGAAGCATTTCCTCTCGCTTAAGAATAAGGTAGTGGCTTTAGGAGCCACATTCTTCTTAAAATTTCCATGTAAATGTTTAATTTCTTATCAAAATAACACATTTGTATTTCGTGGATCCCTTACACTTGGAGACATTTATTTCAAATAACAATGCAGAACTGGTGTTTGCCTTAATTAGCTGTGATGGAGTTACTGAAATTAAGTACATTTTGGGCTTCAGCTCTTATGGAAATGTTTACCTTTAATAATTTATAGTTAGAATTGCTTAGTTATGATTCCCCCCTTTGGAAATGTGGGTTGGATGATTTGTATTGGATTCTTTATGTATAATAGTTTTTTTTTTAATTTGGTTTTATAAATCATATTCCTTGTTTTTTATTGTAATTTCATGGAAAGCTAATAAAAATATAAAATTATAAAAAAAGAATTTTACAAAATGGGCAGAGAAATTACCTGGGTTCCTGCATTACTAATGTACATGCATCCTGAAACACACATGCTTACGTCTAAGGTAGAGATACATGGCATTTTATCAACTGTGCAGCTCCCACTGCACAGTTCATAAACTACAGCTGTAACTTTAGATGTACCAACTTGCATGCATATGTTCCGACCTATTCACTATATTTTGTTTAAAAAAATGTATAACCCGCACTATCTACCTTTCTAGGCAGGTTACTGAAAGCCGTTTGATGCATGTAAAATCGCTCTGAAAATTATCCCCCAATATTCTTGTATATAGTAACGTAACAGTAGATGGCAGTAGAAAAATAGCATCCGGCCTATCCAGCCAGTTCAGCTATACTGCTCCACACTGCCAGGGATATGCTCCGGGCGCCAGTCACAGAGTGTGGACACTTGTAAGTCATTCCTCCTCTTTCCGGACATTATCATCATCTCTCTCATTTGCACTTCATTTGCTTGAGCAGATGAGCATTCAAGATCCCTCAATTTAACCCCAGGTCGACCCCCACCCCACCCTTTTGTCTAACCACATGGCTATGAAACAAATCTGAGTGCTACCAATAGTAGTCTGTGGGCTATCCAGGCATTCAGCCACAGGATGTGGTTACAGCGCTTACTGTAACTGGGTTTAAGAAAGGTTTGGATGAGTTCCTAGAGGATAAATCCATAAACTGCTATGACGGTAATTAATAAGCAATAGTAGGTTGAGGTACTTGTGACTTGGATTGGCCACTGTTGGAAACAGGATACTGGGCTTGATGTAGGTAGGTCCCCTGTGCAGTCTGCCAGACAGACCCAGCTAAGAACTTCTGGTTATCACTGTCCTGGCAGCTTGCCAGACAGAGCCATCCACTAATTCATTCTATTGTCCACCTTAGCTAGGATACGGACCAAGTAGTTATTTTCTGTGAACTATAGAAAGCCTCCCATTCTCATTTGCCTTACGCATGTGTAGCCCATCTGCTTCCATTCCCTCATATTCCCATACTGCACGCGGGGAAAAAAATCTCAAGAGGTTTTCAGTCTATTAGTAGCTTATCTGTAACCGGTTATCAGAGAGACTATGTAACTTATTATAAAAAAAAAAATAAGTCATTCACAGTCAGAACGCAAATCTATGTGATGCTGGAGTTATTGGGGAACCAAGCTGCCCTTCAGAAGCTGGATCATAGTAGCTAGAAGCTTTTACCATTGTTTTATAACTTGCACGCATGTTCTAAAATAAAATTTGGGGTGCGTGGCCAGGTTAAGTCGGAATTTTAAAAGGGGTGTGCGCCGCAACCATTACCAGTTTACCAATTCATCCACCAGTTTGCCCAGTTCACAGCTAGGCCTCCAGCCGCCCCCGTTCTGATAGCCTGTATTCTCCCCAGCTACCCCAGACCCTTTCAATCCCTCTGAAATGGCTCAATCTTTTTCTTTTATAACTTATAGGCCATCCATAATGGAAGTAGTTACACGGCAGTGGGCCTCAGCACATAAGGAGCATGTATGCGCAGAAGTAATGTTTTATAGAAGTCTGACATACTAGAAGCGTTGCATGTAAATCTCAGTGAAAAATAATGGGGCGGGAGGGAGGTTTAGGAGTATTTTATGGCAGGGATTGGAAGTTCACACACAAGTTATTTTGGAAACTGTGTATATGCATACTTTACCAAAAAAACCCAGCAACAACAAAAAAATACTTAGATGCACCCAACCGACTTGCGGAAATTAATCTGCGTTTGTCTTTTGTCTGTGGTTTTTGGGTGGGAGATCTGGGTTGAATGGTGGAGGGTCTGGTTGAACAGATGATTAGAGTCCATGCACAGGCATTCTCATAAGCAGAGTACACGCGTATTTACCTCCATGCATAAACTGCCATAAGTATGCCCACAGGTGGCAATTATTTCTCACGTAAAATAGGAGCACGTATTTTATAAAACAGGTATAGAAAGCAGGCGGCACCCTGCATTAAAAAAAAAAAAAAAAAAAGTGTGTGCGCGCATACTGAAATAGGCGGCATGCACTTTCAGGGTGGAAACTGGCAGAGATTCCCACTGCACCGTTCATAAATTGCAGCCTTAAGACGCACTGCCCTATGCATGTAATTTAACGTGATTTATAAGCTGTCTAATAGTGCCCACTGCACGAGCGATCCATATTTATTTATTTAAAAATCTTTTCTATACCGTCGTTTAGTCATACACCATCACAACGGTTTACAGATAGGCACATATAGTAATGTTCAAATTGGGTAATACTTTCTAAAGAAGTGCCAATAAGGTTCCGGTTACATAGTTTCCATTCATGCCAGCACCACACCTGTGGTTTGTAGGCGTTCACAATGCTTCATAAGAGCAGTCACTGCATTCCTGAACAAGGGCTATACCTGCACAGTCTGAGGTTCCCCGCCCCCCCCCCCCCCCCAAATACCAGGGAGGCAAAAGGAGCCAGGCTGCAGCAATAGCTCTAGAGGGGGCAGGGGATGGATTGGGTTTCAAGGAGTGTCTTCTTTAGGAGCCCCGGCTGCTGTGTCACCACCGGTGAGTCAGTGTCCCTGTCCCACTTCCCCCCTCTCCAAGGGCCTTGCTGGCTCGCAGCAGGGAAAGCCCAAAGTTACCGCCAGAGCGCGACAGCTGGCTCGCGTGCGCATTCCATTCCCGCCCAGCGACCCCCGCGGCGTCGGGAAGCGCTTTGTGTCTCATGGCTTTCGGAAAATAAGACTCTTTTTCATGACGTCGCCATAACGATTCCTGAGCCCTGCTGTGGCCGGTGGGATTTTGCTTTTTGTATCACAGAGATAATTTTTTTTTAATTAGTATCAGTGACTTTTTTGCTTCACAAGTGCTTAAGCATTGATCCCGGGCTCGGATATTCCCCGTTGCTCCTTTGAGACCCAGTACCCCACTGGGTTTCTCCTTAGCCTCGTCGCCAATCTGCGGGGGAAGCGGCGCGCGCGGCTGGGGAGCCCTGGCAGCGGGGAAGCTCGCGCGCGCGCCTGGCGGAAGGAGGCGTCAGGTAGGGCTGGGCGCGCTGGGCTGTGAAGAAAGCGCGGGCTTCTGGGCAGTTCATAACTCCTGTGACCTCAAGCATTCCAAAGAGAGCAGGGGTGCAGTGCATGGGGGGGATAAAAACACTACTACTACTACTAAAAAAAAACACCAAAACACACAACCCCGAATCGATAAGAATGGAGTAAGCTGTGCCAGGAACTTCGTGCATGAGGCACACCCGTTGCCCTGCGTCTCTCTTTGCCACTAACCACAGGCTGTAAGGCAGGGTACAAACGTGACGTCAGCTTCCAAGGAACACACGGTCTCCGCCTAGCTGCAGACGTGAAGGGTTATTGCTCTGCGTTTAACATGCTGGTTTCATTTTTAGCTATCAAATTTCCACTCTACGTTCCCGGCTTCGATGCTTACAGGCAGCAGGAGTGAAAAAAACCGATGGTTATTCTGACTAGAGAAGCCAAAACAAGGCAAACGAAAAAATATTAACAATCTCTGCCATAAAGAAAGAAAGAAAATACTGCTGGCCATTTTTTTGTATATGATATTTTGTCTTAACTCTAGCTGTCAATGACTGCATTGTGCTCTCCTTTTACAGAGGACTGGCAATAACCAATTCGGGTTAAGCTTAAAGCAGTCCTAGAAATACAACCATGAGCGCTAGGCAGAGCTTGGGAAGTGACAGAGAACTCATTTCCTTGTGACACCAGTAAGGGGCGAGCGTGATGGGGTCTCCCCACAGGCATGCGGCAATGTGTCGAAGGTCTCCCCTCCCAAGCCCACATCCCACTCTATTTTCCTGTCAAAATTTCAAGAAAAGGTAAATTCTCAGAAATGCTGTGAGTCATGGTGGCAGAAGGCGTCCAACTGGGTTGAAAAAGCACAGACCATCTCAGGTAGCATGAGGAGTCCCATCTGGGGAGAGCAGATTGGGTTTCACGCCAGAAGGTCCCAGCTTTTTTAGACTTTCCCTCTCCTTCCTCTCTGGGCAACATCTGCAACCTCAGCCAAGCACAGGTTTAAGCTGGTCAGGACCTTTATTGTGAGGGCTCGGACAGCGAGAGAAGATGAATGAACTCAAGGACACTTTATCATTACTCACCGTGTCAAGCTCTGGTGATTGCTAGTGCATGCGTTTAGCACTATCTCACGGCAGTACAGTATGAAGTTTCTCTTATATATCTAGAAGGCTGACAGCATGAAAGCTGTGACAGAGGGCAGCGAGCTCAGGAGAAGCTCTGCTGCCATGTTTTAACCAGCCACCAAGGCCTGTATGAATTGGAACCTGTCTAATCAAAGTTGCACGTATTAAGGACAAAAAAAAAAAAAAGCGCTCGCTCCTATTCATGTCCTCAGTAAAACACACTGCATTATAGCAAATTCTGTGCTTTCTGGCTGGTTGTTTCCCTGCTGCATAGTTTCAAGGCTGCTGGAGGCAAGGGTGACCCAAGCAGTACACATCATAATGATCTTTCTGAGGCGTGCCCTCGCCCAGCCTCTCATAGGTAAAACTTGCACAATGTAGATCTCTCAGCCCTCCTCCTTCTTCACTCTCTTTTATTTGATAGATACTATATACTCTATGACTGAGGTACTCAAGCTCTGTTGATCCATGACGCAGGCCTTGAAGAGCCACACCGAAAAGGCCCTCCTGTTTCTCTAGCTCCACATGCTTCTCATAAAAAATAAAAAGGTCATAGGGAGTGCCACACACCCACACAGCTTCCAAACCTCACACCTAGAATCACTGATCAAGGGCATTTAAATGTTCTCTTCCTTTCTGCTTCTCTGTCTGGTATGTAAATGCAGATTACCCGCTTTCTGGGTTTCTGCCTTGTCCTTGGCCAGCTGTGCTGAACAGGGGGTATTCCTCATGAGCTATTTCTTCATTCACATCCTTTAGATTTAGGTGACAGAGCTCGCATTCCTTTATGCAACTGATCCAACTTTGGGTTCCCCCTGGCAGTGGAGTGAATCATCTGGCTCCAGGGAATTATGGTGTCTTTTCAGGAAAAAATTACATCCAGAAGTGCACAGAGGAAATGACTTGCACAATTCAAATATTTAACCCTTTCTGGCCCTTATTATTATTCAATAAGCCAACAATAAAAGGACATCTAATATGTCTTCCCCTTTCGTCACTAACCCACCTACATCATATTTCCCCCCTACATCCTCTCCCAGAAAGAGGACACACATTGTTGTGACTTCCTGAAACCCAGATCGGAACAACTTCCTCTACTTCCAGCACTGTACTTTGGTCAAACACTAGATGAGGCTACATGAGTGGCACTTGTTTCGGCCATTACTTAGAGGCTGTAGGGTTGTTCTGTGTTAAGATGACACGAAAACATCAATGATACTGGTTTTATCATTCTGTATTATTTTCCATTCCAAAAAAATACTTCTGAAAATTTGTGCTGCGTTGTTATATCATTTTAGTGCTATTAGTAAAGTTGCAAAAAATATAGCATGCGCTAAAAAGAAATTAACAAAACAAAACAAAATACACACCCCCTAGAGGCTTGTAGCATTCCTTTAACAGCAGTTCAAGCCTCAGTCAACCCAGGGACCAGGAATTTGAACTGGGAATCAAGTCCAAGGAAAGCAGCTAGACAGCCCAACACAGGAATGAGTTGATTACTTGAGTTGTTGGTCACACCCTACTGGTGAGAGCCTTGGATCTTAAATACCACATCCCATTAATGACTGATGCTATAGATTTGTAAGTCACAGGTTGATACAGTACTGTGCGCTGGCTGCACAGTACTGTTTGGTTTCCGTAAATTTTTTTAGCACAAAACACTCCTAATATCCCTCACAGACACTATACTCAATGGCATGGATAATGGACAAGCATACATCCTAGCTATGCTTGACATCTCCTCTGCCTTTGACACTGTCAGCCACAAAATCCTACTAAACCAACTCACTAACATAGGCATAACAGGTACTGCCCGCTGCTGGTTTAAATCGTACCTGGAAAACAGACACTTCAAAGTCAAACTAAGCAACTACGAATCTGACCCCATTAAACTTACCCGAGTTGTACCCCAAGGCTCTGCCCTCTCCTCCACCCTCTTCAATATCTATCTGCTACCCCTCTGTCACCTTTTAACTAACCTAGGCATTGTCCATTTCATTTACGCGGATGACGTCCAAATTATTATCCCCATCACCGATTCACTATCCAACTCCCTAAATACCTGGAACAATTGCATCAACTCTATCAACCAACTCCTCACTAACCTCAACCTTGCACTCAACACTACCAAAACGGAACTCATCATAATCTCCCACAACCAGCCCTCCCGTATTCACACACTAACTAACACTTTACCCCTCTCAGCCCCCATCTCACAACATGTATGCAACCTGGGCGTCACCATTGACAACCAATTAAACCTAAAAACCTTCATAAAATCCACCTTGAAGGAATGCTACTTTAAAAACTTCATGTATTAAAGAAAATTAGACCCCCTCCTACACACACATGACTTCTGCACTGTCCTACAAACCTTAATCTTCGCTAAAATGGACTACTGTAATTCTCTCCTCATAGGCCTCCCCTCCTCCACCATCAAACCCCTCCAATTATTACAGAATGCCACTGCCAGAATTCTAACAAACACCTGTAGAAAAGAGCACATCACACCCATCCTTACAGACCTCCACTGGCTCCCTATCTCCTCTAGAATTCTCTACAAAACCCTCTCCCTTATACACAAAACTTTACACAACCAGAACTTCACCTGGCTAAACAACTCATTCCACTTCAACTCCTCTAACAGACCTACCAGATCTGCCTATAAAGGAACCCTCCACATTCCCTCTCCTAAAACCACACAACGGTCCTCCACTAAGGACAGAGCACTCAACAGCAGGACCCATCAACTGGAATTCAATGCCGCCCGACCTATGCACACACAAATTAAAAAAAAAATTTGAAAACGTGGCTCTTCAAGCTAGCCTACCCCTAACCCCTACCTTTTCCCTGGGTGAACAATTTCACAATATAATACTATTTACCCCCACTGACCATGCCATGTAACTTGCCTTCAAATATGACCATTGTGTACATAGTTTCTCGTATTTAAATTCATATATACTTATATATTTCTCCTTGAACAGTTATGTACTCTCTGCATACTATGTTATATACACCTTTCCCTTACTATACCATGTAACCAAATTGTCCATGTAACTTATATATCTTTGTTATATGTTAATTGTAAACAGATACGATGTGCAAACGGTTATCGGTATATAAAAACCTTAAATCAATCAATCAATCAATCAATCTTAAGGTAGCCAAATAGGTGGATAAATCAACGGCAAAAGCCAGAAAGAAGCTTGGCTGCATAGGGAGAGGAATGGTCACCAGAAAAAGGGAGGTGATATTTCCCTTGTATAGGTCTCTGTTGAGACCTCATTTGGATTCCTCTGTACAATTCTGGAGACCGCACCTTCAAAAGGATATAAACGGGATGGAGCTGGTCCAGAGGGTGGCTACTAAAATGGTCAGTGATCTTTGTTCTAAAGCATATGGGATAGACTTAAAGATCTAAACATGTATACCATAGAGGAAAGGCGAGATAGGTGATATTATGATAGAGACATGCAAATATCTCAAAGGTTTCCTTGCACAGGAGGTGAGCCTCTTTCAGTGGAAAGGCAGCTCTAGAACAGAGGTAGGCAGCTCCATTCCTGGAGTGCCTCAACCAAGTCTGAATTTCAGGATATCCACAACAAATATGCATGAGATATATTTGCATACAATGGAGGCAGTACTTGTACTTCCCAGCACTACTTTTGAAGAACAGTAGGTGCAAGGAGACATTGGGAGTTCTAGGGCTAAGAAATCAGCCTTATAAAGCAGGCAGAAAAGCCATGGCCTCAGGGATTGCACTGTTGTCCTCAGGATAACAAAACTAATAAGCATTGCTTCATGAACAGAACAATCCAATGGCTGCATCGGATGACTTGTACTTTGAAATACAGTGGACAAGTAAAAATGACAGGAATAGGGTGGCACCTTATAGACTAACCAATTTATTGAAGCACAAGCTTTCAGATGCATCCGACGAAGTGGATGTCCTCAAAAGCTCATGCTTCCAGAAATTAGTTAATCTATAAGGTGTCATTTTTGCTACCCCAGAGTAACATGAGTGACTATCCTTCTGGAAGAGTGAAACAAAACTTCTTGGTCTTCCTTTAGAGCAGTCATAGCCTGACACTAGAATGGAAGAAGGTGGCTCCTTGCTTTCCAGTTTAGATCATACAGTATTCTCTCCAAGGAGTGGGACACAAATCTACACAACAGAATTTAGCACACACTGATTGCTTTCGCAATGACTCACTGATTTTCTGCTCTCAGGTGAGGTAGGTACAACTTCAAACTCTGAGGAGGATCCCTGCAAAAGTAAAAAAAAAAAAAAATATAGACAGATTAGTCTCACCTAGAGGCCTATGCAATAAACTTTAACAGGCACGGTTAGGTCCTCTTGTGCATGCTAAAAACAGCATGCTAGTAAGGAAGGCCTTAATTTGCGCATTAAAGGGATCCAAAAAGAAACTACACATACAAAAAGAGAATCACCATGTGCAAATCAGGGGGTACCGAGCCCACGCTAAATAGAGTGGTATGCTCACCTCCACACCACTTTGATAGTGCCGCCATTACGGTGCCTACACTACAGGGTGGTTGAAGAGGGGAAAATAAATACCAGTGCCATTCTGAGTTGAGGCGCTTCATTAATCTCTGACTCTCCCTCTTCTGTTCCCAACCACGCCTGTGACACTGCTCTTTGAAGATCCTTCCTTACCGACACATAACGCAGAGTTGTAAACACGCACTCCTGTCTGTTTTCAGCTCTCCTGGTAGTCTCCAGTCTCCTTTGAGCTCCTCAGCCACTTATCCCCTCTGATAAGCACGCCGGTACTAGGCCTAACCGAATACCCCCTTTCAAGTCAGCAGGAGGAACCAATAGAAAAAGAAGGCACGTGCTCACACTATTTAGCGTGCCCTCAGTAAGTAGCAACAAAATGCTTGTTTTTTTGCTCTGGAGAGGGAATAATTTGCATGTAGCTTTTTAATGTGCTCCTTAATTTTTTTGTGAGTCTATGCTGAAATTGGTTTTATTGCATAGACCCCCCCCCCCCAACTGTGATATCTTCCGAAAGAACTGAAGCCCCCTGTCATTTATTTAGTAATTCCAGTGGGAAAGCAAAAATGATAACCTTGAGAAGGTGAGCGAAAAGTGCAGTAATGACCAAGACAAGAAGCCTTTTGATTCTGTCACAAGAGCACAAAAACTCTGTTGCACCCACCCATAATGATAAATTGATAGTTTGTAAATCTAAAAGGCACCTACCGCTTGGAAAAGTTGTTTAGTTCTAGACATAGGTGCTGTCCTGAGCTTCTCTTATTCTGCAGCTGTGACCAAGGATCTGGTTTGATCACCTTGTCTATTCTACCACTCCTCAGAAACAGAGCACAGGAAAAGAAAGGGGGATTTTCTGAGATTACAGTGGGAATCGTGGCTAGAGCCCCCAAAAGCCAGAAGATGTCCTGACTTTAAATGCTCTGCTCCAGCTACAAGAGCTCTCTGCGTCCTCGCATAGTTCACCTCTAGGACCAGAAGGACTAGGAATATTTACTTTGGGGACCACACAGTATGAGAAAATAGTTTTTGATGACCCAACAGAGATTTATGTGAGAGAGAGTGTTTGAACCAGATGGGCCCAGGTTGAAATTGGTCAATTTCTAATGACATACAGGTACAGTTACAGGATACAGCAGGATCAATAAAGAGTGCCAAAAAAAAAAAAAAAAAAAATCAACGGAGGGCCAGTGGGGCAGAAATCCTCAGGTGGTCAATGGCAACTATGAAAATTGATTTGCCAGTCAGTTCTCCTCAGTAGGTGGCTATAAACACACATCAGAGGTGCTGTGACTATGAAAAAAAAACAAAAAACTGAGCAGGAATTTTGTTACTCTGCTGGATACAATGGACAACACTTTCCCCTCCTCCCAGTCTTAATACCATGCAAGTAGGTACATAAAAGGACAATATTGTAACTAGGCTGGAAGGAGTGAAAAGGAAAAAAAAAAATCATGCATGATCACCCTTCCTTCTTTAGGTCTTGGACCCTAGATCATAGGCTGCATATTCAGTGCCCTTGGAGAACGTTAGGTCCAGCAACCCCTCCCTAGAATGACTACGTAGGACTGCAGATGAAACATTTATCCTACGAAGATGAGCAAGTCACTGATCTCTTCTCCTCCACAACTCAAGCAATGAGAGCAGGATTTTATCTTGGACAGATCGCATCATATTTTGGACTAAAGCATCATCTCAGCCCATTAACTCTGAAAAGCGACGTAGGCTACAATCATTTTTAGAAGCCTGGGACAATTCCTACGCTTGAAGACGGAAACAAGGTTATTGTGCTGCACTTATTGGCATGGAGAGGGGGCCTAACTCATGTTCCTGTTACAGGATTCAGTTGATCAAGTTTCGCCAACAGAAACAAAGGCCGAAGCAGAAGATTAACCAGGGCAAGCAAGAACCAAATCTCGGAACTTATATTTCTTACAGATGCCTGACTGTGACCTCCACAGAGAATGTTATCTCGGGTTTCAATTTAAGAAACATAACAACCTAGTAACTTAAGAAGGCGATGAACCCACAGGTTATTTTGTTCTCCAGATATTCCAAAAATGATTTGTATGCTTCAGTTTGATTGAGATTCTGTCATAGTATAGAATGCATGCTACTGCTCGAAGGGTTTTCAGAGAAAGAAGACAACTTAATTTCTCCCACTAAAATGCATTGAATATACTTTTTACAAGGAAGGCTATAAAAAACAAAAACAAAAGAAAACTTTTGGCTGAAAAAAAATCAGAAGTTTCCCTCCTAAAGTGGGATAGTTGCCATCTTCTCTTACAGAGCTTCATGCATGCACCATGCATGGAAGCCCTCTAATAGTCTGAGCTGCTATTCCTACAGCATACTGCAATGTGCTCGTTATATTGCTACTACTGACTGTACCGTGTGTGTGGTATTCTCATAATACTGCTATTACTCTAGCAATAATGCTAAGAACGTTTAGGAATACAAACAACATTCAGCCTTTTTCATGTGTTATACTGAAATTAGCAAAGTACCATACAGACACAGTACTGCTCAGTCCTGTATGAAGCTACAATTCAGAATTCATACAAAAAAAATTATGCACTCTGATAAATTCATGGTTTTAAATTATGAAACCATTAAACCTTGAGACTCACACTGGATGGAGACTTCTGATCACTCTTAGCTGCAGTAGGCGACTCCTTCTCATTCTCACCCGGGATAACAATGAGTCAAGATTTTGGTCACATCCTATAAGAGAGAAGACCGTCAAAGTAATAACGTCAATAGACCTTTAGCTCAAAGGCTGCTCACTGAACGAGGATACTGCTGGCATTGTGAGACTATTTTTGGTATCAAAAATACTAAGAGAAAGGGACAGACTCATGTGCCACCTGTAGAACCTGTGCGCCACAGATGCTCAGTTGACTACTGGAATCTGTGTAGATTGTGATTTTGTTGTTCTACGTAAAAGGATGTTGCAGTACAAGAGCTTTCAAGACCACACAAGTTCCTTAAGACAAGACAGAGAGCCCTATGTGGTCTCAAAAGGTCCATGTCCTGCCATATCTTTTTTTTTTTAGTGGTCCAATATAAGGTATAGCAGCCTATAAAGATTTCAGTTTTCTCTAGGATTAATATGCCTACTAGTTCACTGCATTAGTTGACTAGTTAAAGGCAGTTTTTTTTTAATTTTTTTTTTTAACACAGTTAGAGCATAGTTCTCTCAAAAGTAGCGATAACTGACAGTTACCAAAACCATGTCTGATGTCATCACACACATACTCCTATCCAGACAATGGCACATCTAAATGCCATCAAACTAGTCAAATGTGACCAGGATGTCAGAGAGCAGGCACACATCCCGGCAGTCTCAGCAGTCACTCCTGCAGCCAGGCATTTTCAGAGAGCACTCAAAGTTACAGGTTCAAAAGAAAGCTGGTGGTAAGAGGGGCAGGGCTGGGATGGGAGCAAAATATCAGTTCAAAAGGAGACTCGGCCTGTACCACCTTCCTCTTGAACCTGTAACTCTGAAAATGCCTGGCTGCAGGAGAAAGGACGCATGAGTCTCGCCTGCATGCATTTCTCTAGGGCAGGGGTAGGTAAGTCCAGTCCTCAAAGCTACAAAATAGGTCTGGTGTCAGGATATCCCCTACGAAAATGCATGAGATATATTTACATGTAATGGAGGCAGTGCACACAGACATCTCTCACACATATTCGTTGTGGATATCCTGAAAACTAGACTTGTCTGTGGCACTCGAGGACCGGAGTTGCCTGCCTCTGCTCCAGGGTGTGAAAACAGTAGCAAATCACAGTACTTTGAGGGGGATGAAGAAATGTCAGACATCTTTTTTTTTTTTTTTTTAGTAATTCTGAACGTGTTTACTCTGCACAGAGTGACATGAAGTTACAAAACGTTGGATATGGATAAAAGAGCGAGTAGTTCCAAATCCCAACAGAAGCCCAATTACTATAGACTTGAAAATACAATATTTTGTAGACAGCTCTGAAAAAACTGCACAGCCTTTGGCCAACATACCTGCCACTTCCGCTGGTTTAGAGGCACCTTGGACCTGAGGAGGGGAAAAAGGGTCTGGAGACAAAGAGAACTTCAGCACCTCGTTATCCTTCACCAAGTCTTCAGCCTTCTGCCGCAGCTTGGACGCTTGCATTTGGGACTCTTCCATCAGCTCTCCTATGTTTAACAATACAAGAGTTAAGACTTCTCAAAGACTGGAAGAGGATGCTTAGAGCACCAGCATGTAGAGAGACCTGTGACTGATACCCAGATCCGTTCCTCCGCTCCCCGGGTCAGTCAGGGATGCTGTGGAGGCAGTACGGCATAGTCATTGCGTAATGGCGACACCTAGTGGCCGGATTTAGGGCCCATGATTGCAAGGTTCCAAAGGATGGCCCTCAGCCGAGGACAATCTCTGCAATGACTGGATTAAAGGTCAGTCAGTCGAGAGGCGATATAGAGCAGGGGGAAAAAAAAAATATCCTCAGGTACTTGTGAATAAAAGCTTAAAGCGCCAGATCTCAGCTCCAGTTCCAAATGGGGCTGAAAAGTAGGAGGAAAGTACCAGGTGAAAAAAAAAATAATAATCAAAACACAACCACCTCACTGGCAGACAGTTAAAGAGCCTTTCCTCTGCAAGTCACTAGTTTCAAAGCAGCCCAAGTCAGCCTTTGCCATCTGACAGCTGTGCGGTGTGGAAGCAGTGCCTGTCTACGTTTCACAAAACTAGAATCCACATCACTAAAACCCGTACTTATAGGCAGAACGTTCTCCTGCGCTCAGTGACAGAGGATCAAGGTTCCCTGGCAGTGTAAGGACAATTGTGCCTTCGGTGCTGAGGGCGTATGATCTGCTGATAAGCTGAGGATTCAGTTTCTGTTTCCAAATTATCTATTCCTTGCCAGACAGAAACCTGCCTGTGCTATTCCTTCGTCAGTCGGAAAATCTCCCCAGTAGGCAATGAGAGCCAAGACCAGAGTACTGGACCTTGGCTAAACAGAAAGATCTGCAAGTCAATCATTTTTCATCAGTTTTTTGTTTTTGAAAGGGACTATAATTTTGCTGGATTTTCATTCATAAATAGAGAGCTAGTTTGGAAACTTCCTGCGGAGCATCACCGCTATGCTGGAGATGAAAAGTTACTGTGTAAAAACAGATTTCTGCGCAGCTATCGGGTGATTTGAAGTTAATACCTGCTCAGTTTAATAGTTAACATCAGTATTTAAGCACTAGGGGATCAATATGCAAAGGGCTTAGGAGTCTAAGCCATCCCCTTTGAAAACAGATTAGAGTTGAGCAACTAAGTCTGTGTTTCTAAATTTCACCAACTACCTAAATTTAGGTTCCTAAAAAGTGAGCAGCTATAAGGATGGAATTAGGAGGTCCATTCAGTCACTGTCTGGATAGCAACGTTAGCCGGATAAACCTATCTGGCTAACTCTGGGGGTATATTCAGTAGTGCAGCTGCACTATTCAACGTAACAGGCTATTTTACATTTAGCTGTATAACATTATCCTGTTAGCCAGCCATCTGACCTAAAGTTAAGTCATCTGGCTAACTAAGGGGGTCGTTTTCTATCCCTATTGCACGCGAAAAGGGACTTTTGGTGTGCGATAGATAGGGATGGAGTTGGGGCGGAGTCGGCATCGGAAGAGGAGAAGTCGGGGCGGACGCAGCTGGTGGTGAAAAGGTAAGACCCCTTATCGCCGCCAGTAGCACGCCACCTTTCACGGTGGCGTTATCGGGTGCGAAAGCCGGCAGCGATAATACCGTGGAGGTGCGATCGCTGCCGGCTTTCGCAGGCCCCCCCCCCCCCCCAGTTACCGCGGGATTCAAAGAGCTCTGCGATATTAGAAAATCCAGCCCTAAGCTGGCTAACTCAAATCCTCCCAGTTTTGCCCCTGGAAGCCCCTAACTTAGCCGGCTAAATTCTAGCTGCCTAACTTATTAGCTGGCTAAGTTCTCAAATATCCGTTTAGCTAAATAACTTCAGAACCATTTAGGAGGGTAAATCGGGGTATGGGGTCTCTAGGTGCTTCACTGCAAGCTAGGGATGTACAGTGTGTGTGTCTAAGGGGGGGGGACTAGTACTATTTTGGGGGGGGGTCTGTTTAATGTTTTCTTCAGTTGTTTACCAAACTACAACAACCACCAAAAAAATTTTTTTTTTAAAAACCCCAAACAAATCCAAACTGATTAAAACAAACAAACCAACCCTAAACATATTGGGCCTCCCCAGGCCACTCCAACTCCCATTCCCAGCATAAATTTAAACCCAGTTCATGGACCAGGGCCCACTGTGGCTTCCCCAGGACCCTCCTGCCTGCTCTTCATTCAAAATGTGCTTTGGCCAAGGAGCTCTCGTGTACCCCATTTCTAGGACCTTGAAAAATGGTGCCCATCCACCTGAAGAATGGCACAGAGGTGACAGAACGTCGGTGCCTTCCTCCGGCGCAGCTGGTGCCATTTTGTCGTATGGCTGCACGTGGTTAGCCACTGTGTGTTATGTGGAGGATGGGGCTTCACAACAAGCCCTCTCTTACCCCCTTACCCTCCCCATCTACAACCCCAACCTGAACCTTCCCAACCCACCTGGAATCACTCAAATGCCCAGAGCCGCCTGCTTGTTTTTGGCAAATTTGGTGGGAGGGGGTGGAGAGGCTCTTTGCCCAACAACATTTACGGGGACTTTGCAGGGTGGATAATGGGGCCTTGTGGCCCAAAAGGATTTAATAATATCGGCTACTTAACTGGCTTTATTCTAAATATACCCAGTTAAGGTCAAAAGGTTATCTGGGTGCATGTACCTAGTACATTGAACAGGAAACCTATTTTTTATTTTATTTATTTATATTCCACACTTTGTGACTGGATTACATTCAGGCACAGTATTTCTCTGTCCCTGGAAGGTTTCCAATCTAACTTTAGCCAGGTAACGTTTCTGCTCCCCAGCTTACTGAATGTGGATTTTAATCTATGCAAAATGTGTGTCCTCAGTAACTATGGAAGAGGTAGCTTGAACTTGTGTGGTCCTCAAGCTGAGCACCTGCCGGACAAAACAGGCCACCTCTTCCATTTTGAGCTCATTTTCTCACAGCAACATGGAGCCGCCCCTTCCCCCCCCCCCAGCTCAGCACCCAGGGCAGTCACCCTCCCTTCTTACCCACTTGCAATGCCCCTGACCTCAAGGACCATGCCACCCCTGCATTAAAATGGCCTGCTGTTAACTTGGAAAAAAAGGACACATCTAGAGCTCCAAATTCCGTCCTGCAGTAACCAGTTGTTGAATAACTAGTTCACGTGAACCTTTGTTAAAAGTAAACCATAGATTTAATCATCATCCACATTCAAAGTCAAGGTGCATTGAGCCTGAACTACACTCAGGCTGGCCTTCAGGATCGCAGACATTTAGCTCTCTTTTAGTGAATATTTTTATTACATGGTATTGTATGAAAGAAACATCTTGTCCTTCCACATTTTCGTAGACAATATGTGGCAGGTTTCGCATCATCCAGTACAACTGGTTCCCCAACTGGTTCTCGTTACTTCTGTATGTTTACCTGGACAAGACAATCCTTCACCAGTATAAACAGTGCATGTCCAGAGGAACTGTGTGCATGACAATCAGCATGCTGCCACCTCTACTTAAGAGAGCATTCACTGCTAGTTTGCTTCGGAGAGTTAAACTCTGTCAGAGGTTTATTGATGGAGGGCAATTCACCACAAGTAGCAGATAATCATGAACCTATAAATAAAGATGGATATCATATAATCTAACGAAGTGGGGAATATTGAATATTTAGTTATAAATCTTCCAACTCAGAATGTTATGGGCTTGATGGTGGTCTACCAACCTTCATCAGCCATACGTGATCTGACAGTTTTATTTCAGGATCTGCATTATTACATAAGGAGTTACTTTTGCAAGGAGAGTTTAATCTTCATATTGGCCTCTTCATTGGGGAGATCCGTGAAGTTATCATCGCTGTTAAATGATTTCAGTTTTATAGGGTTGGTCAAGGATTCCAACTCACATGAAAATTCAGTGTTGAGATCTAATTTTTTAATTTTTTTTTGCCCATTGTAAACTGATAAGATTGCTTCTGCCCCCTCCCTCCTGGACAGACCATTTTCTAGTAAAGTTTCAATAGAATAAACATTGTAATTTCAGTTATTAAGACTCCAACTGTTTGAGTTACTGGGACAAACCAGAGATTTGAATATTTTGTTTTGCTGTCCAGCTAAATTGTGGCTGGATATAACTTAACAGCACAAAATTTAGCCAGGTAAAGAAGACAGTGATGGAGTGTGGTTACATTTTAGCAGGCGAGAGATATAATTAGCCAGGTAAGTCTGGTTAGAAAAATACTTGACCTAAAGCTATCTGCTAACATTAACTGTGAATATTCAGTGGAACACGTATCCAGGTATGGTCCATTGAATATCTGTGTAAAGGCAGTTATTCAGGTTAACCTTCTCACTCAGCAGCTTCCTGCATATCAACCTCCATTTGATAAGAAATTAAAAAAAAATTGTCTTATAAAAAGCCCAACAAATTCATAGACTGAGTTTAGCTGCCTACCTTTTGAAACAATGGTGGATTCCTGGAATAGGATTCTAGAATAGGAACGGACAAACTACAGACCATGGACCAGAAGCGGCCCATCACCCTGTTTAATGTGACTCATCTAACCTCCCGCTGGTATTCCAGCGCCAGAAAGGAAGGGGGGAATCCAGCAGGTTACTGTCGGACATGGACTTTTTAAAACGAGGGCAATATTTAACAAGGCAGCAAACAGTTAAATCAGTTACATTTTAGGCCTGTGACTTCTCTGACCAAACTAACCAGATAAGATATAAAAGTACTAGTTGGATAAACCGAAGCCCCCATGCTGCCTCCCATTTTAACTGGTTAAATTTTAAACTGACTTACCTACTTAAAAAATGTTTACGCCGAGAGGAACAGGAAATAAAAAAAACAAAAAACAACTTTGTTTTTATCTGGCTAACCTCAAAGTTATCAATAAATCAAGATGTGGAACAGCGCTGTTCTATCACTGTGAACCGTAATTTATCAACTTGCTCTTATGGGTTTAATTGGTATTATAATGATGAATTTCTGAGCCTACACATCAATTGGTATGAATGGCTTTTTATCTCACTTCAATTAATCCTTCTTACAAACTCTTTATGAGAAAACAAATTGTTTTTGAAGAGGGTTGAAAGTTTCATATACTCGTGTAGGCGTCCCTGCACCTTGATGCAAATTATAATCATTAACTTCCAACCTCCTCCTTGTGTGAATTCTTTAAAAATATGCTAAATTTAAGATTAAGAATGTTGCCTCTTGGATGTCACATAACACTTTTGGGACATTGTTTTGTCTTTTTTTACAATCTAAACATTTTTAAAGAATTCACACAAGGAGGAGGTTGGAAGTTAATGATTATAATTTGCATCAATATGCAGGGGCGCCTACACGGAGTATATGAAACTTTCAACCCTCTTAAAAAAAAATTTTTTTTTCTCATAAAGAGTTTGTAAGATGGATTAATTGAAGTGAGATAAAAAGCCATTCATACCAATTGATGTGTAGGCTCAGAAATTCATCATTATAATACCAATTAAATTGGAGTGGAGGAGTAGCCTAGCTGTTAGAACAGAGCGCTATGAACCAGGAGACCAGGGTTTGAGTCCTGCTGTTGCTCATTGTGACCTTGGACAAGTCACTTTACCCTCCATTGCCTCAGGTACAAACTTTGCTTAAGGTACGCGCGTAACCCTTTTAAAAACGCCCCTGCACACGCCGAGCCTATTTTGCATAGGCTCAGCAGCGCGCACAAGCCCCGGGACGCACGTGGGGCTTGCAAAAAGGGGTGGTCAGGGGCGTGGCCTGTGTCGGGGCCTGCCGCGCCAGCAGACAGCCGGCGCGCATAAGATACTACTGTCTCCGCGCAGTAGTAACTTTTCAAATAAAGGTAGGGGGGGTCCAGATAGGGCCGGGGGGTGGGTTAAGTGGGGGATGGGAGGGGAAGGTGCGGGGGTGGAAGGAAAGTTCCCTTCGAGGCCGCTCCGAGTTCAGAGTGGCCTCGGAGGGAACAGGTAGTGCGCGCAGGGCTCAGCAGGCGCAAGTTGCACAAATGTGCACCTCCTTGCGTGCGCCGACCCTGGATTTTATAAGATACGCGCGTATCTTATAAAATTATAAAATCCAGCGTACTTTTGTTTGTGCCTGGTGCGCGAACAAAAGTTCGCGCGCGCGTAGATTTATAAAATCTACCCCTTAGATTGTAAGCCCTCTGGGGATAGGGAATATGTACAGTACCTGAATGTAATCCACTTTGAAGCACTGAAAAAAGTGCAAAAAGCCGAATATAAATCTAAATAAATAAACATAAGAGCAAGTTGATAAATTACAGTTCACAGTGAAAGAACAGCGCTGTTCCATGTCTTGATTTATTGATAATTTACATATCACTGTCAGGTGGTGTTGATATTTTTAGGTTTAACCTCAAATTTAGCCATACAAGCCCTTCTGAATGTTGACTTTTCTGTGTTTAAATATAGCTTGGCAATTACAGGGGTAATTTTCAAAAAGATTTATGCACGTAAAAATAGCATATAGTGCAGTAATTTTCAAAAGCCCATTTACACACTTAAAGTGTCTTTACGTGTTTAAAACCCATTGACAATTCGATAGCACGTATTAGGAAACTTCGTCCATTTCTGTCTGGGGCAGATTTAGCAACTATGAAATATACATTAAATCACAACCATGATCGACTACTGCCACTTGCTAGACTGGAGGCTGCTACACAATGTTCTCAAGAGTGTACAGCTTGTCCAGACCAAAGCTGGCAAAAGATCTTAACAGGTACAATATCAGGAGATGGGGGGAGAGGAAATCATGCTATACTTATTCTGGAGGAGCATCACTGGTCCCCCACTACAGTGTCAAGTGTAGTTTAAAAATGGAATTCATCAAATTCAAAATGTCTGAATCGAAAAGGATCGTATTTATCCAATTTACTGATGTCATATGTAACAAGCAGAAATTTAGTTTCATTTCCTTTGGTTGCAGAGCTTACTGTGATTCATAGGTCAGTATGTAGCATTACTGAGCCAACATTATGTAACTGGGCTACTTCTGGACGTTCGTTCCAGAACCAGTTATTGACTTTAAATGCTTCCTCAAAAAGGCATCAATTTTTACCCAGACTTCTATATTTGGCTGCTCTTAGACTGCTGGCTATCCTTTAAGCTAGTTGTCCTGATGGAGACCGAGAGGTAGGAAATGTAACTCTCACAGTAAATTATGGTTCTTCTTAGATGTTTATCTTATTTAATTACCTTATTATATTGTTTTTAATTTGGCTGTATTATGATTTTATGACTTTGTTTTTAATTTGAGGCTTGTATTATTTTATGATTTTATCTCTAACTTGCATTGAAGCTCTCAGGTTGGAAGGCGAGAGAGAAAAAAAATTAGAGTTGAGTGGTAACTTCTTATTACGTTCACAGATCAAGGGGTCAGTTAATACCTGCACCTACATGAGGGTTACAGGACTCTACTACCCTGGAAAAAGGGAGGGGTCCACAAGCAAAGCCAATATCACTCAATGATTTTTTATAAAGTACCTAGACATTTAATCCCCTTCATCTTTTCCTTTAACATGGCATTCTCCTCCACCAGTCGCTCAAATGCTGCCGCTGTCATCTCCTCCTTCCTTCCACCAGGGTCATAAATCCGAAAAGGTCCTCTCCCTTCCATCTGTGCTGCTTATTCTTCTGTTTCCTTTGCACTCTTCACTAAAAGAGAAAGAGGATAAATCAAGGCCACCTCACTTACCGGTCCTACTTTCAACCAAACAGTGAAAATGCACGATGAATTGGGGAATCTGTAACACATGCAATTCATGAGAAAGATTTTCTCCTAAGTCTTCCAAAGTATGACTCCAGTCTTTACTTATGTTTGTCTACCACTTCCCTCAAAAGTGTCCCAAAGCTACTCTGACAAAATGACAAAAGCATCACCAATCTTGTATTTCCAAAAACCAGTCTTGATGTATGTTGTAAATACTAAGACTGTTGTAGCAACCAAGAAACTAATTCCACACTTGAAAAAACTTCTGCAAAAAACAAAACAAAACCCAAACTCCTAACTATTTTCTTTGGTACGTCCTTTGCCTGATATGAAATACCTAGAAAGGGACTTTGAACCTCAACCACACTTTCACTTTAAGCAGGAGTACAATGTTTGTTGCTATACTAACAGGAAAAACTAGATACTTTTTGAGGTTGAACATAAGACCTATCACACTGGGTCAGATGGTAGTGGTTTATGGACTTTACCTCCAAGAACTTGTCCAAATTGGTTTTTTTTTTAATGCAGCTGCACTAATAGTTTTCATCACATCCTCTGTCAACAAATTCCAGAGCTTGATTATGCATTAAGTAAAAAAATATGCTCCTATTAGTTTTAAATGTATAACCTAGTAACTTTGTGTGCCCCTAGTCTTTTTACTTTTTAATCAGTGGTTTACTTGTTACATGCCACTCATTTTATAGACATATCGCCCCTCAGCTGTCTCTTCTCTTCAAGCTTCTTTTCAAGTTCTCTCTTTGCCTTCTTTACATAAGAACATGCCATATTGGGTCAGACCAAGGGTCCATCAAGCCCAGCATCCTGTTTCCAACGGAGGCCAATCCAAGTCACAAGTACCGGGCAAGTACCCAAAAACTAAGTCTATTCCATGTTAGCCACTGCTATTACTAGCAACGGTATTTTCTAAGTCAACTTAATTAATACCAGGTAATGGACTTCTCCTCCAAGAACTTATCCAATCCTTTTTTAAACACAGCTATACTAACTGCACTAACCACATCCTCTGGCAACAAATTCCAGAGTTTAATTGTGCGTTGAGTAAAAAAAGAACTTTCTCCGATTAGTTTTAAATGTGCCCCATGCTAACTTCATGGAGTGTCCCCTAGTCTTTCTATTATCTGAAAGAGTAAATAACCGATTCACATCTACTCGTTCAAGACCTCTCATGATTTTAAACATCTCTATCATATCATATTCTTTATCAATGCTTTGCATCTAGCTTGCCAGTGCTTATGCTGTTTCCTGATTTCTTCATTCAGATCCCATTGCTTGAACAATGTTTTTAGCTACTATAGACTCTCTCACCTCACCTTTTAACCATTTGACTTCCTTCCACCTTTTCTAATCTGGTCTGGACTTCTAGGATGGTATTTTTAAACAACGCCCATGCCTGATGTAAACTCTTAACCTTTGCAGCTGCTCCTGAGTTTTTCCTAACCATTTTCCTCATTTTATCAGTCACCTTTTTGAAAGTTAAATATTGTGATAACTTTCACCAACAAAAAGTGTTTTTATACATTACATAGATGGGTTCAGCTCTTAAATATGGACAAAAAAAGGTCATGTCTTCTTTTGTTTAATATACTTCCTGTTATGCCTTTTGCTCAATTGTTAAAAATCTTGCATTTTGAGCTTTTGTAAACCGTTATGATGGCTTTACCGAATGACGGTCTATAAAACTCAACAAATAAATAAATAAATAAATAAATGTGAATTTTGGTTTGAGATTGAAGGCACAATTGATGAAATTCAGTTGATCAGGAATGGAAACAGCAACAGTGGAGAAGCTGTGGCAGTCACATGTGGCAGCCAAGGTAACAGAGCCAGTACCACACAGAGTTCTCCCTTCTCTTGCACATGTGTGTCTGAACACTCCGTTTTAAAGTTTGGAAGAGAGACAGATGGAGCTTTCAGTGCTTCCTTAGATCTTCTATTGGCCATGCGAGTCCTTGTCCTTGTCCACATTGCCTGCTGCATGGAGGCTGGTGTGCCACAGATCAGTGTTGTTAATGCAAGTATGCCTTGGAATTAAAAAGGTAAAGGAAATACTGAACTAAAAAGGAATTTGCAATAATTTAACCATTTTCAAACAATTTTTTCGAGAAGAGAATGATATATATAAATTTTATTGGCGTACAAGAGGATTAAGATCACTTGTTGATGATATTATTGTCAATAAGAACCAATCTTTCTAGGTTAGAGATACAAGGGCCCATGGAGGCTGTGGTATCTATTCAGATCACTATTTTGAGGCTTCAGAAATAGGAAAACTGACAAGATGGATAAAACAGAAAAGTTAAGACACAAAAATGGAAGAGAAGTTTATAAGGTATATTTGTTACAAGAAGAGAGCATTAAAAGACTGTTTGAAAACAGGCTCATTTAAAAGTCATTTACCAAAACTGCCTACCCTACACGCATAGGGCCTGCATGAATGTAAATTTACCTGCAGTGAGCGGAGCATTCCCAGAGGTGGTTTGTACTTAACATGCATGCTTTTCAAGTTTTCAAAAATAAAAGTGTGTGTAGGAGCGGAGGAGGTGTTGTGTGGGGGAAGGAAAATCAAGGCGTTTCATATCAGTGCTCTATAAATCTATCAGGGTAGAATTGTTTGAGTCAGAAATGCGTCCAAAACTGATACAATAGTGGAATGTAGATTTGAATACAAATTGGGATGCTAAAAATCTGGAAATCTATATGAAAAAGATCTAGGAAAATCATGATGTGTTGCAAGGGATAGGAAGCACTGGATAAGCTACTGAATCGCTTGTATCATACTCCAATTTTCTTTGCAAAAATCAGCAACAGTGATCAAGAGAGTGCTGGCAGGGATGTGGTAAAAGAAGGAACGTATAGACATATGTGATGGAATTGTTCTCATGTGCCAAGATTCTGGGCAGAAGTTAGGGAGTAACATTTATTTAGGCATTTTATATACAGTCGTTTCAGAATGAGATCACAGCGGTTTACAAAAATCAGCGTTCATATTCTTAGTCAAGAATTACATTCTGTTCCAGCATTCAAAATCTAGGTCAGCATCACAGCAGATATATATGTTTTAAGTTCATACTCTTGGTCAACACGACTGCAGATTTATGGACTACTTCATACGTTTTCAGTCGACATTACAGCAAATGCAGATTCTGGTCCTATTACCTCTACAATGTACATCATTCATTACTCATTGCTCACTTCACTACAATTATCTCTGATCCAAAAAGGAATGGAGGGTAAAATGGAAAATATCACATTGTCTCTGTGTCAAGCCAAGGTACAACTGCGCCCCTCCCCTCCCCCATCTAAACAAACAAAAAAAAAGTGCAGAGCAGGGCAACAAAAATTATAAAGGAGATGGGACAGCTCCCTTATGATGAGAGGCTGAGAGGGGGACATGATATGATTTTTATAAAATCATGAGTGGAGTGGGTAAATCAAGGACAGTTATTTATACTTTCAAAGAAACTAAAAATCAGATTTAAAACAAAATTTCAGAAAGGGCTTTTTCACCCAGCACACAATCAAGCTGCGAAATCTGTTGGCAGAGGATGCGGTCAAGGTGAGAGGTCTATTGTGGGGAGGGGAGGTGCACAACAAGCCCCAGCCCCTATAGTTTTTTGTTTTTTATTTTTTTAAACTGAGATGGCAGGCACTTGGGAGAAAAGGCAGCAGGGTCATCTCAGCAATGCTGAATCTTTGGGGCTCGGCTGGGAAACTGGTTAGGGCTTGTAGATCACGCAATCTTATTATTTTATTTTATTTTTTTTAAACAGCACTTCGTCACCTGAATGCAGTTAGTTATCCGGGAACACTTTCTGAAACATCTAGAGAGAGTTTGCCAAATAACTTTGATATTCCGAGTTAGGCTGATAAAAGTTAACTTTTAGCCAGATAAGCAAGGGAAATATTCAGAAAGTAGCCATTTAGATGGATAACTTGTGAGATAAAGCAATGGGGCCAGATGGGCTGCATCAGAGGATTTTAAGGGAGCTAAGAGAAGTCCTGGCAGCTCCACTGGCCGACCTTTCCAGTGCTTCTTTAGAGTGAACTGGAGACGGGGGTTCCTCAAAAAACAAGTGAAAGCAAGGAACTACTGTTCATTTAGTCTGACCTCCTTGGTGAGTAAATGAATAGAATCACTGCTAAAACAAAGAAAATCCAATGAATTACAAGATCTGAGGCAGCATGGCTTTACCAGAGACAAGTACAGTTTTGCAAGGTGGCTTATAAATAAACTGAGCACCCTTGGGATAAGCCCTAAAATGACTGAGAGTTAGAAACTGGTTGAGTGGGAGGCAACAAAAGGACAGTGGTAAATGGAGTTCACACCAACAAAAACTCTTTTTCTTTTTTTCTGCTGATCATTCTTCTCCCTATGCACCTCCTTCACCTATTAGACCACCTTGAGACCTTAAGGGACGATCACCCCTAGATCCCACTCTTGTTTTGAGTATAGCATTTCACCCCCTTGCTTTTTTTTTTTTGCAACCCAAATGTTTGACTGCATTTTTTGGCATTTCATTTTAGCTGCCAGATTTTAGACCATTCCTCAAGTTTTACACCCTATCCGTCTTCATGTTTTCCTCACCTTTCTGGCTGACTACTTTGTTGCAGATTTTGGTATCATGCACAAAGAGACAAAAAACTTTTCCCCAATCGTCTTTCCGCATTATCGCTTACAAAAACATTAAAGAGCCGGTCCAAAGACTGAACCCTGCAGCCTGCCACTAGTAACACTGCTTTCGAGACCTCATTTGGAATACTGTGCATAGCTGAAGACCATACGTTCAAAAGGATTTAAACCAGATGGAGTCAGTCCAGTGATCTCCATACGATCACTGGACTGATACATGAAGATACATGGAGATCACTGGACATGATACATGAAGACGGATCTGGGGAGAATCTAAACATGTATACCTAGAAGAAAGTTGGGATAGGGGAGATATGATGATAGAGACATTTAAATACCTACAAGGTATTAATACACAGGGGGTGGGCCTTTTTCAATGGAAAGGAAGCTCTGGAATGATGGGTGAGATGAGGGAGGGAGAAAGGGTATTGCAAGGAAATATTTCTTTATAGAAATGGTGGTGGATGGCTGGAACATATTAGATACGCCTTATGGTATTTTCCTGCCATTAGGTTTGTTTGCTCCTAGAAGCTACTCATGTAACTGCTAAACAAAAATGTTCCCCATATGAAATAACTCATTTTTAGTAACCAGAACAAAAAAGTGTGTTACATATGAAAATTTCTCAGCTCTTTAACACACAAAGCAAAATGGCATTCACTAGACTGCATTCAGCAACACTTGTACTGTCCCTTTCCCCATCGCTTTGCTGTCAAGCATAAGCCTTTACCGTGGAAGCCACAGACCAAATTATACTATAGTCAAGAGAGTAAATGTCTTCTGTCCACTGTCTGTGTCTGTCTGTACATTTCAGTTAGCCGTCTTGGAGCAGGGACCTTTCAGATACGTTTAACAAAAGCGGGTAGGGAAATGTTCTTTTACCCCTGAGCTTCAAAAAAAAAACCCAAAACCCCCCACAGTTCTTGCTATTATGGGGGAATTTGCTGGTCTAGGAAGTTACAGCCAAATGCTATTTATATCAATAGAAAAGAAAATATTTTTAGGAAGAAGACACAGGCTGCTTTTGACACCGGAATTTCTGCAGAGACAAGAACACTACTGGAAATAATCCATCATTTATCTACAAAAAAAAAGAGAGAGAGACACGGGGTAGGTAGCAAGCCAACACCATCCTGCCAATTTGCCTCAAGCTCACTCTGAAGAAACCATCTCTAAGAGAGTCAACTCTCCATGCTTACTCAATCCTTGGCCTCTACTAAGATTCCCAATAGAGAGGGTCAGTTTTCATAATAGTTTTTAGTGATACAGGCAGCAGTCTACTAGGAAATATACTGGTACAGTACTACCAAGTTACTTCACATAGGTCACCGAATGACTCAGCATTTTGGTCACTACTAATCTGAGCCAAGATTTGAACTGGCAGCCTACAGTTAAAAGGCATTGGATCTTTGTGCCAAGGATTGCCAAAACGATGTTTCACAATGTTCCTAAAGCCATCATGTTTAATGCTGACCATCCTAACACCATGTGAGCCTCGTTGTTGAGATCTCCATTGGCTGCCAGGTATGAATATACATAAAAAATTGCCAAGACCCGTCTTCTCAAGATAGCAGAAAGGAATCAAGTTTGGATTAGATGGACACTATCATGTGACTATACATTAAACTCCATCGCATGATGAGTTCATCCCAAGACATGGCCCCACTGACATTCAAAGTCTGAAAGCGCACACACATTACAACCCCATGTCAGGAAACCATCAGAGACTGGGTGCATGCCCAAGCAGTCTAACTCCATAAAATCATATTTTCATGGTATTGCCTTTTAGTCCAGGCTATTACCAGACAGTAAGAGGCCAATTCTCAGAGCCATTTATATTGGTAAATTAGCTTGTCTGAAAATTTTCCTCCACAAAGTTGCTAGAAGTACGTGTGGTCTTCCACCGCACATGTGCTTTTAGCTGGGCTAACACAAGTGAGTTCTTGTGGCCATGTTTAAATGTGGGGAGTAAAACAGTGCATGCACTTGACTTTTGCAAAGTACACACGCTATTTACTCCCTCTTGGTTGCCTGCGCAAACAGCAGATGCTAAGCATGCAGCCGCTTTTTTTTTTTTTTAGCACAGATTGTAATGCTAATGTTCAAACAGAAAACACCACATGGTTTCCACGGAAAGATCAACTGTAATGTATGTGGGATAAAAATGCCCTGTACATTGTAAATAATGTGGGCTGCTCAAAATAGAATAAAATGGTCATAGAAAAAAAATGTAGAATACAAGCAATATAATTGGGAAATTAAATGCAAGACCTATTGCTTGCATGGGGCTGATATACCAAGCTTGGAATATGAAAAGTAAAAAAAAAAAAACCAAAAACCTGCAACAGACACGACAAATCTACTAGGACTGGAGATTTTTTGTAATACTAGACAAATCTCAGCGCTCATGACTACACTGGGGTCATGTGTTCAGCTCACCTTACCTAGGAGAGAGGCCGACCATAATGTCATCTTTCCAAAACTGGTTTCTTACTCTTGCATTTTTCAAAGGGGCATAGACACTGCCCTCAGAAGTTTTCCAGTGTTGGCATGAAGGCTTGACACGCTTGCATGTTCTCAAGCTGCTGATGTTTCAAGGCTCAGTCCTGTGACCTTTTTACAGCAGGTCCCAGGAGTCATGGTTTCTTTCAATGTACTTAAAATGAAAGTGCTGACGGACAGTTAAAAATGTCAAGGAAACCGAGTCTAATCTTCACTCCAACCGTATGAACCCTGATTGAACCCTAGCCTTGCTCTTGCCATCTCAAAACGAAAGCAAAAGCCACCAGGTTTTGTTTATTTCTGTGTGAAATGGAATTTTTTAACACTCTTTTCATGGGAGGTTTAAGCTGCCTGTTTTGATAGTCGTTACGTCATCGTGTCCCCCTGGTAGGGTCATATTGTACAGGTTCTCAACCAAATGGCCAAAAGAAAAAAAAAATCACAGCAGGCCTCACATTTTTTTTTCCTCATTTTGGCAATGGTCGTTACATCACTGGGTCACTAGTAGTGTCAGGAAAGAGGACATTAACCCCTGCATGTGGTACAGGTTCTCGGTCTCAGCCAAAAGACCAAGAAGGGACCATCTTCAGCTCATAACTCAGACCCTTGTGCTTGAATCTTAGCCAAAAAGGTCAAATAGTACTCTGCTTCAGTTTTATAATCATCCACAGTCCAAGAGGTCACCAGCAACTTCAATATTTTATAAAAGAGAGAAAAAAAAAGTCTGAGGATTGGGGACTGTTTTGTTACACTATAGGGGTAATTTTCAAAACTATGAGGACTGTTGCCAAGTTCATGGGTACTTCCCCTCCCCACCCCCATGGACTTTGCCCCAATTCTCAGAAAAAATATCCATAAAATTTCCCTTTGAAAATTGCCCAAGGGGAAAAAAAAAAGTCCCACAGAGATTTCACCTTCACGGAAAAAGCATGCACTCAATTTTGAAAATGCAAAACAATCACGTTGATGCCTTCAGTGACCTAATCCTTCCTCTGACTCCACCTACTTTTCCTGTAGGTAAAAGGTATGTGTACTGTTGAACCTCTATGTGATTTATATTCTCCTCTTCAGGCACTATAGATATTACCCTGTTCTCAGAGGGCTCACAATCTGTTTGTACTTGAGGCAATGGAGGGTGAAATGACTTGCCCAAGGTCACAAGTGGGATTTGAACCCTGGCTTCCCTGGTTCACAGCTCAATGCTCTAACCCAGGGGTCGGGAACCCATGGCTCGCGAGCCAGATATGGCTCTTTTGAGGGCTGCATCTGGCTCGCAGACACGTGTCGCCATACTTCGCGGTTCCCCGCTGACCCAGCTGCTCCCCGGTCCTCCGCCGCCCGGGCTTAAAATGCTGTCAGCCCGGGCGGAACGCGGCAGGACAGCTGGAGTCAGCGGCACCGGCGTGCTCTCTTCTCCTCCCCCCCCCCCCCGCGGCCCGGAAGAGGAAGTGGAGAGCATCGGGTGCCTGCGCGGGAAGAAGAGACCACACTAGCGTGGTCTCTTCTTCCGCGCAGGCACCCGATGCTCACCACTTCCTCTTCCGGGCCGCGGGGGGGAGGAGAAGAGAGCACGCCGACTGGAGTCATCCGGGTGCCTGCGCGGGAGTCATCGGGTGTCAGCCGGGTGCCAGCGCTGGAGTCATCGGGTGCCTGCGCGGGTCTTCGCGCGCAGGCACCCGATGCTCTCCACTTCCTCTTCCGGGCCGCGGGAAGAAGAGAGCACGCCGGTGCTCTCTTCTTCCCGCGGCCCGGAAGAGGAAGTGGAGAGCATCGGGTGCCTGCGCGGGAAGAAGACTGCAGCGCGGCTCGGAGGAAAATGAAAATCTTCAACCGCGGCCGATGGGACTCCGCCTTCGCCTCCGCGAGGGCTGAAAATGAAGGAGGTTAGCGTTGGGAGGTGGCTGCTGCTGCTGCCGCGAGTTCCCGGGGGGGGGGGGGGGGGAGAGAGAGAGTGAATGAGCGATCAAGCATGTGTGTTTGAGATCCTGTGTGTGTGAGTGAGAGATTGCATGTATGTGAATGATTGAGAGCCTGTATATGTGAAAGAGAGTATGTCTGTGATTGAGATCCTGCCTGTGAGAGAGAGAGCATGAATGTAAGTTTACCATTGGGAACCTGTATGTGTAAGTTTGTGATTGAAAACCTGTTTGTTTGAAAGAGTATGTGTGTATGATTGAGATCCTTTGTGTGTGAGAGAGATCATGTGTATGTATGATTAAGAGCCTGTGTGTATAAGTAAGAGAGAGATCATGTGTGTCTGTGTCTGATTGACAGCTGGTTTAGGTGATGGAGCATGTGAGTATGTGATTGAGAGCCTGTGTTTAAATGAGAGAGAGAGACCATGTGTGTCTGTGTGATTGAGAGCTGATTTAGGTGAGGGAGCATGTGAGTATGTGATTGAGAGCCTGTGTTTAAATGAGAGAGAGAGAGACCATGTGTGTCTGTGTGTGATTGAGAGCTGATTTAGGTGAGGGAGCATGTGAGTATGTGATTGAGAGCCTGTGTGTAAATGAGAGAAAGAGAGGACATGTTTGTAAGCATGTGAATGAGAGTCTGTGTGTGAGAGAAAAAGACAGCATGTATTTATGTGATTGAAAGCCTGTGTGTGTGTAAGCGTGAAAAGATAGACAGCATGTGTGTAAATGTGTAATTAAGAGCCTATATAAGTGAGAGAGAAAAAACATTTGTATATGTGAGTGACTGAGAGCATGTGTGTATAGGTGTGTCATTGAGAGCCAGTGTGAGAGAGAGCGCTGGTATGTGACTGAGAGAGGAGAAAGTTCCAAGCAAACCACCCCACCTCCTGCTAATTCAGAACAATCTCAGGACACCTGGATATCAAACGTTCCCAGGTATGCAGAGCAAAAAAAATTTTGTATCCTTATTATTTTTCATTACTGGATCTTTGTGTCTGCTATTTTGAAATATTTTGTTGGTATCTGGAAATGTTTTATATGAGTTTTTAATTATTGGATATTCCACTCATCAGCTGTTTCGAAATATGTTCTTTTTGTTAGTACAGTTTTACTGCTGATGATTTTATATTTCTTGATTTGTTTTATAAGGATGTGTGATGTTTCTTTTTCCTTTGTTACACTGCATACAGAGACTCTGGCTTGTTGCAGTTTCCAATTCAGTTTTTTCTGCATGCTTCTTGTTATGCGTTTTGGTCTCTTTATTCTATGTTAGGTGAGGGACAGCACGTGATTCAGGTGAGGTTTTCTGCTGGCGTGTAGTTTCTGTGTAGGACTCTATAGCAGCCTGACTTGGTCCGTTTTCCTAATAGGAGATGTATTGGTGTCTTAAGGCCTGGTGTAATATTTTCAGAGACTTATTGTACTTTAAAAGTGTGATCTTACATAAAATGCACACATTTACTTGTATTTAGTTTTAAACATATTGTATGGCTCTCATGGAATTACATTTTAAAATATGTGGCGTTTATGGCTCTCTCAGCCAAAAAGGTTCCTGACCCCTGCTCTAACCGCTAGGCTACTCTCTAGGGATGTGAATAGTGGTTTGTTTGTTTTTTTTATAATGAATTGAAATACCGTAGCCAACAAGAAACGAACACTTTTTTTTGTTAGTGCGCGCTAACTCCCATAAGCGTGCACTAAGCCGAAAAACGATTTTATACTAAAAAAAAAAAAGACGATCCGTGGGAAATGAGATTTTCCCGCGGCCACACGAACCCGAAAGCGCAAACGATCGGGCACCCGATGCACATCCCTACTACTCTGCCACTCCCAGGTAAATGGCTTTTGATAATTGCCCTCCCTATTATTATCTGCAATTTGTTACAGTGCGAAGTATTAAAAATGCACAATAAAGGTCAGCCAGATGCACTAATAGGAGAGCTTAGAGCTCCCTGCATGAATAGAACTGAGCTCACAGGAAGAGTACTGTGTTTACTTGCACGACTGTTTGACAATATGCTCACTTACACAGAAGACTGCAGATAAAAAACAGTTGGCCCATCCAGCCTGCCCAGTTTTTCTGGTTTACACAGCTAAGGATGCATCCCAGCTGCCCAAGCTGGATTGTTTGAGAGATCACTCTTACCTAAGTCAGTTTGTGTTATCCTCCCTGAGCAGATGAGCATCCTTAATCCAACACAGTCTCTCCCACCTACCACGTCTTACCATCAAGTTTCGCAACGCCCTGTCATCTGGTTCCCTATATCCTTGTGGCCTTGCTGGATGGTAATTGGCCATCAATAACAATCTTTTCTGGATAACCTGAGTACCACAGAGTAGCTAAATGGGAGAGGAGCAAGAGAACAAGTTGGACAAGGCTCATTTATAGACTGGATATTGCAGCAAAAGAGAGTTTGGCTTGGGGATGAGAGAGACAAGCTTTTTTTTTTTGGCAAGGGCAAATTAGAGAGAGCAAAAGCTAGGCTTAGTTTATTGGTATAAAAAAAAGAGTAGGGGCAAAAAGACTAGAAAAAAAATCTGTTAGAAATCTGGAAAAAAAAAAAAATAAATTAGGATTTGAACACTAATTTGGAATTTCTGCCATCCAGAAATGGTTGAGAATCTCATGGGAGAGGTGAAGACAAAGGCTGGGAAGAACAGATAGTACAGCAGTGTTGACCGTCTGGCAGTCTCTCTGGGGGAAGAACAGACTGTACAGAGTTCCCAAATGAGAAGAACAAGGGAACAGTGCACAGGAACATTGCCTTCCTCTCAGTAACTTAGAAAAAAAAAAAAAAAAAGTCTGGAGGGGATTTCTTTTATTATTGAAGGGACTTTCAAAAAGATGTTTGGAAAGAAATACAATAGATGCACAAAAAGCTTGCGTTGACCGCCCTCCGACATGTCAATACAGGAATTCTAAGAATTCTGAAGCCCACAGTTAAGCCGAAGCATCGTGTTTTCAGTCTAAACTTTTCAGTCTAAACTTAACGCAACACACCTCACCCTCTACACAGACATCTCTCCCCCCTTTCATCCCTCCCCGACACTCCCTTCCCCCACCCACCCCTCTCTTCCCTCCCTTCCTCCCAACCCTCCCTCTACCCTTAATCCTAAATTATTTTTATCAACAAGTCATTATGTACATATGTTATATACTATAATCTATTGTTCCATGTACTTCTGTTATTATTCTGTTATAATTTGTTATAATTGTTACCATGTTAAAATGTAAAATAGGGCCGATCTAGCCCTATTCCTTTAGTTATCTGGAAACCGATGTGATATCTCGATCGAATGTCGGTATATAAAAGAAATTAAATAAATAAATAAATAAATACCTATAAACATATCTCACTGTGTGACGTATGGGCAACGCCAACCTGTCCACGATGTAATTTATGCGCATCAAGGTTAAAAACTGCATCACCAAAGCAATCCTAAATTTTGCCACCGGCAATACAAACATCAGGATTTTACAGTCTCACAATCATAGGGAACATAAGCAGAAAAATGACCAAAAAGAGGGTGATTTTCAACAGACTGCATGCAGGTACACAGCTGGAATATTCAAAAGCAGATTGATGAACACATGTGCCGGTCCACACGCGGGCATGCGTCCAGAAAGTTACACCTATGCATATATTACATGCAAAATTTAAAAACATGCGTGTTATTGCTTTCTCCGCACTCCCTGGAACATGGAGCATAAGTTCCGCTCGTATTTTCCCCCCACATAACCACCCCCAAGATAATTTTCAGTTTAAGCACATTAATCTTTTTGAAAAAATTACCCCTAAAAGATTTATACAGTAAAATCAAATATTTTTTTCATTTTATCCTTATATTTAAGTACAAATCTCCAAAATCCCTGCTCTTGTGGGCTATGTTAATATTACATTTCTAATTTAGTTTGGGGGTAACTAGAACAAGCCCATACTATACAAAATTGCTGTTCTAAATTTACACTTCCTTTTGGCAGTGTCCTTGTGAATGCTGGCAATATAAAGCAGGCAGGTGCAACAGGAGACAATATCATAGCATCTATTGCCTTCATCAGTCTGCAATATGTGATGTAAAAGAAGTAGTTTACAGTATGCTATCAGCCTGTTGGTTTGTTTCTTGTTGGAATGACTGTATTTTTGTGCCAACTTGATTTTATAGTCTTGTTTGCGAGCCACCAGGAGCAATATTTTGCATATGGTGGGTTATAAATGTAAATAAAAATAATGCTTCTTGGGAACCTTCCTGCCTCATAAGAGTGGCGTCACCTAGATCCTGTTGGAGTCATTATCACAGCCATTATCACTGAAGTGGATACCCTAGAAACGTAAGGAAGTGCGAACCAACACAAAAATTACTTCAGTAGCGGGTGGGCCTTCATTTGCAATGAAATAAGAAATATCATTCATAAGAACATGCCAAGGGTCCATCAAGCCCAGCATCCTGTTTCCAACAGTGGCCAATCCAGGCCGTAAGAACCTGGCAATTACCCAAAAACTAAGAAGATCCCATGTTCCTGTTGCTAGTAATAGCAGTGGCTATTTTCTAAGTCAACTTAATTAATAGCAGGTAATGGACTTCTCCTCCAAGAACTTATCCAATCCGTTTTTAAACACAGCTATACTAACTGCACTAACCACATCCTCTGGCAACAAATTCCAGAGCTTTATTGTGCATTGAGTGAAAAAGAATTTTCTCCGATTAATCTTAAATGTGTTACTTGCTAACTTCATGGAATAACTACTTATCTGGCTAACTGGGGCAGCTGAACAGGACCAATATTCAGCTTCTCCCTCTTAACCAGTTAAGTCCCTACTTATCTGGCTAAGCAATGCTGAATATTGGCTTCTTCGTTCATAAAGCACTGGTTATCTCAACTCTTCTCTACGGTTGTGAGTCTTAGGTTGGGTATAGAAGACAACTAGAAAACCAGAGTATAGCATTGGCATGTATTCCAGAAGACCCTCAACACAGGGTGGAAGGGTTGCTGCATTAATTGCTAGTGTCCTTATGGAAGCTCTGATCATCTGGCCCAACTGCGGTGGAGTGAGCATTGCGTACACATGCCTGATGCACATTTGCCAAAACAACTGCTGTATGTTCAATTTGCTAAGCGTGACAGAATAAGAGACACAGCCTCTTACTGCTGCTATAGAAAGAACTACTGTGACAGGTATGCCAAGGAGAAATGTCTGATGCTACAACAATCACCACCGTGCCACTAAGTCAACCGGACATACAGGCTTTGGTTTCTAACATCTAGGTGCTCCTGTCTGGAAGACACCGATTGATTGAGATGAAACTCGCCCACAATTTGAGTGATGATAAAAGTGCAGAGAATATTGCTAATAGGAGTGCCCGAGTGAATTGCCTGGACAAGTCCAATGGGATCTTGAGAACTTGCAGGGATAAGAGATTACAGATAGGGAAGGTCATGCCATGGAAATGGACTTCCTTATAAAATCTTGCTCCGCTCAATATTTGCCTTTAGTAAATGTAAGCCTTGCCATCCTGTGACTCTGCTGTCGGGGTGACCAAGACTGAGTGTAAGAAAGGGAACAAGAGCACAAAGGGTGCAAGTGGTGGTGGTGGGTGGCAGGTTTGAAGCCTGTAACGGTCATCCAAGGATAATGCAGCCACTAGACTAGAAATATTGGCAGCCTGTGTTTTGGCAACAGCTATCTTCTCTTCCTCGTCACCTAAACTGCTTACTTAGGTGAAAAATGTCAGATTTCATTGTGGGTGTTCACAAATGAAGTTTGTAACTGCATAGAAATTAGCTTATCAGTCAAATCGGCCTCCTGATGCTTGTGTTTGCTTAATACCTCCTCATAGCTCAGTCTTTGTTCTTCAAACTGAGCTGTAATCTTTTCTGTTCCTCTATTTTTATCTGTCAATTCACAGAGGTGCTGGGACCATGATTTCATAACATTTACAAATAACCAAAATTGCAGCTGCCCTTTGACCCTTCCTGTCTCTAGAAGCAGAAAAATCAATATTAGTTTAGTTTACAGATCCTGCGTTCCACATCTGAGAACGAATAAATATCTATTGCCACATCTGCCGCCTATTGGTTTATTATCACTTGGCAGTTGCCGTCTCTTTTTGCCGACTGTCTAATTTCAATGGCAACTCGGGATAAGGGTAGGTGATGGAAATTAAAAAAAAAAAAAAAAAAAAAAAAGAATCCTGGATCTTTGAGGAAAACCGTATAGCCCTGGATGCAGAAAAAAAAAATCCAGAAAAAGAAGATAGCCAACTACTATGCAGCAAGCATGGTTCAATCTTTTCCTCTTATAACTCCTGAAACATCTGTCTACACCAGTGGTTCTCAACAGGTGTGTGTCGGGACAGGCTGCTGGGTCACGAGGTCCCGGGAGGTGTGTGTCGCAGGGCCAGCAGATGGCTGCCTCCTTAATCAGCCCGGCTGGGAGTTGGTTGTCTTCTCTCACTTCCTTCTCTTCTTTCTGGCTCAGTGGGAGGCTGTTTCCTCCTTCACCCAGATCAGAGCGAGACATTGCCAGCTCCTGCTGTTCTGGGCCCCGAATGGGATGCAAACGTTAAATCTTCCCCTGCTGAGTCTGGGAGTGACGCTGCTGCTGATCTCTTCCCCCTGTGGAGGGTGGGGTGGGGGGGGGGGGAGGAAGAGGTTGGGGAAGCTGGGCAGGGATGTGAGTAGATGATTGAAAGGAAGTAATTGGGAAAAGTGAAGGATGATGGAGCAATGGAAGGGGAGTGATGGGTGCAGGAGTCATCAAATGTCAGTTTGGGGAATGTGCATGTCTTCTCTCTTTGTACTTTGCTTAGGTTAGGGTGGATATGTATTTCCGTTTCTAGCTCTCCAGTTTTGCACTGCATGCACAATGGCTTTTGAAGCTTCCATTCCAGTTTGTGGCTCCACATTTGTAATTTGTGGTCTTTTATTCTGTATTTATTGAAGGTCGGATCTGTTTGTGTGACTGAGGAGAGGTATTTTACTAGTAGGTAGGGATTTATATCAATCTTCTTTGTTGCATTTTCTCATTAGGACATGCACGGGTGCTGCACTGCTGCCTTTTCATTGGAAGGGCTATTGCTGTTTGAGTTCTTGGAATTAGTGTTGTAATGGTATGGAACGTTTCCTACACATGTGCTGAGTGGGGTTTTTTTTTTCCAGGTTTTGTTTGTATTTTGCAATGCGCCTGGTAGTAAAGGAGTTTGTGTTTCTATTACTGAGATAGCACCAGAATATCTTTTTTTATATAACGAGTTGTATTTGAAATATCCTGGTTTTGTTCTGCATCCATTGTATGGGGTTGGGGATGGGTGGGTGCAGAGTATATGTTTACATTGAGCCCTGTGATGGTCAAGTGTGTCACGCCTGTAGGCATTACCTGCCAGGTGTGTCCCAACAGGAAAAAAAAAAAAAAAAAGTTGAGAACCACGGGTCTACACATTTGTAGTTCAAGAATTGGACTTTTCAGTCATTTGAGAGCTCACATAAAATAACTAACTGCTTTCCAGAAGGAGATCATCCTCACTTGCAGGCCGATACAGTACAGTGCGCTCTGACGGAGCTCACTGTTAGCCGGCATTTGGACGCGCGTTTGACGTGCTAGCTTTACAACCCTTATTCAGTAAGGGGTAATAGCGCGTCCAAAACGCGCGTCTAACCCCCCTGAACCTAATAGCGCCCGCAACATGCAAATGCATGTTGATGGCCCTATTAGGTATTCCCGTGCGATTCAGTAAGTAAAATGTGCAGCCAAGCCGCACATTTTACTTTCAGAAGTTAGCGCACTCAGCACATGTGAAGGAAACTTTCCATACCGTGACTTTTACTGTATCGGCCCGTTGGGAGTGGTTTTCACCACAGTATTAGCATGCTTACATCATTCTCAGACTTAAGCTAACTTGACATTTGGATTTAGGATCGTTATTCCCTAATTGCATCATGCTTAAAATATTCCCAGATTCCCTCGTGTGAAATCTGATAGAAGGCCCTGCCTTTCTAAAATTCTCAAACAAGAAACTTTCCATTGACACAGTAATAGAGCAAAGGAAGACTAAAAATAGCCCCTCCAGTCAGCCCAGCGTAACTGCTGCTTCCTGCTGGTTATCCCAATGCATCCCTGGAAGCACAGAGCAGTCACAGGCTGAACTGCCACGCCATGCAGGCTGCCCATGAAACAGTCCAAAGCAGATGAAAGCCTGAATGCTTTATTTTTTTTTTTTTGGCTTTACTCGGGGAAAGTATTTCTACCACGGCTCTGAAGTGCCTGCTTAAAGAAGAATCCCACTGTGCGAAGGACAGAATGTGGGGCACCGTTCCTGTTCTCCAAAACGTACATGTGCAGCTGGCGCTGGGCGGCTGGCGTCAGTGGAACGTTTGTTTACCTCGCACTGTGGTTAAGTGCTGAGCAGATGTTTGCTGCCCCGTTGCTAACATCAGCACGGTTTCCATGACAAAAGGATGCAAGTTGTGGGCCTGCGTCAAATCCACCAACAACAAATGGTTGGAAACAGGCTGAGGATCTTTTTTTTTTCCAGACATCTCTTGTTGTTTTCTGAGTTTTCCACTTTAATTAAAAGTATGACAAATGCCACTCATGCCCATGTGGAAACTGAGCTTTGTAATATAACTGACTGTGCTTTTAAAATAAAGCAACTGTGCTGTTTCTTCACTCCCCCCCCCCCCCCAATCAGTGCCGAGGATGCTGCTAGGGTTGCCACCTCATCCCAGGTTGATCCAGTCCGGTATTGCCCTGTTGCATGCATGGAGTTGTAGGTCTGATGGTCTCCCTCACTTCTCTTAGATGGTCAGAACTGCAACTCTATGCATGCATGCACTGGGACAAAAATCAGGACTGGATCAGCCTATTTGGTCAACATGGGGAGAGTTGGCAACCCAAGAGGCTGCAGAGGCAGTATTTACAGCCATGAGGAAGAGGGCACCTCAACCATCGCACAACAGTGCCACCTGCTGGTCAGACTAAAGATCTAGGTACATTAGGTTCTGTAGGGAACCTCAGTCTGCAGCCCCTGGCCAGAGAGATTCCTGCAACGGCTGAGCCAGATGGGAAGGAGAAGTAGGTTAAAAAAAATGGGAGGAAAATCCCTGGGCAGTTGAAGGATAGCTCATGGTGCTGTTGCTCCAATGGAGGCAAGTTTTGATTGTACTAGAAGCCCAAAAGGAGCAAGAAAAAAAATAAACAAAACTCCAAGGTCAAAAGAAAACAAAGCATATAAATGCTCTTATCAGAAATGCAGACACTCAAAAGATGGCATTCCCAAGGAAGCAGATATCTTCCTAAGCTCCTGGCTTTTTCAAAAGTCCTCCAGTTTGCTGGCCTTTTCTGACTAAGCACTTGTCAAGAGGAAGTTGAGGGTTTCTCAGGTCCCCTTCAGCTCCATGAACTGATATCTTGCTAGGGTTGGGAAAACCCCGAAAGGCTGGTGGTGTCGTCTGCCACTGGAGCTTGAAATATCTTTAAGCCCTGAGCTTTCCCTTTTGCTTTTTATGCATCCATTTTATCCCAGGGATCTTTTATCAGATTTTCGGCATATTTGGGACAGACAGCAGGAAAAGGTTGGAGAGATCAGGCAAAAAGGCACGCGGGTGAAGGGGGTGAGCTGGTGTTGCATCACATATGGGAACTTTTATGCGCATCCACCCAAAGTGGAAGAATCTCCACTGCTAAGATAGGATGGACAAATTTAGTTTTCAATCAGCCATCACTTATTAAGTTACTAGAACAGATCTAAGGGAAGCAGCTTTGCACCCACGGAAGGTAAGAATGGACTGTAGTCTTGCCATTGGGTACAACTTCAAAAGCTGTCCAGGCAACGACAAATAATAAGGAGGGTAAAGAGGCTAATCAGTCATTGTAGACTATTTTTGTGGGTCCAGGTATGAATAATATTTTCTGGATGTTTACTATTATCACGTTATGTGATTTTTTTTCACTCCCTACCTGGGCATGGGTCACTATGTAATAGGGAATTTATATTTTTGGCATATTTGGGACATAGTGACCTCCAGAAAAAAAATAAAATTATATATATAAATAAAATAATCGAGGGAGCATTATCTTTTAGATATGTAAGTTCTGCTTTTCATACTCCCAGTAAGAGTGGGGTAGGTAGCTGCCAGTATGAAGGATTTTTATAAATTGTTTTATGATACTTTTAATGTACTTTATGGGAAGTAGATATTCAGCAGGCCGGCCAGCAGAAAAGTTACCCAGGTGACTTTACCTGGATAAGTCTGCCACTGACTATAACATACCTGGATTAATCATCTGGCTAACTTTAGGATGAGCATCTGATGCAACCAGTCTTATCCAGCCTTAAAAAAAAAAAAAAAAAAAAACCCACACACCCTAACCCTACAGATTTTACCAGCTAACCCCCAACTCTATTGACTTCTTTGTTTAATGATATATTAAGTAAATATGCATTATTGTTCTGATATATAAACCTATCTGGGTTCCTTTTGGGGAAGGAAAGCAGGATAAAAGTCCAAAATGAAATTTAAAAAAAACAGATAGAAACTGTCAAGACTCCCAGGCAGTTTGCCTGGAACCAAACATTGGTCTACAATGTTCCAGAAGGCCCTGCACTGTCAGTAGGCTCTTCTACCTGCATTTCACTGCAAGTAGGAAACATCTGCTCCCTCATTAACAGAGAACAGTCCTCCAACTACATCTGCATGTTATTGTAGTTCTGGGAATCTTAATCATTTCCAGTTCTAGAAGTTAACAAACAAGGAATTTGTAGAGTAAGACAGAAACTTTTTCTGTATTCAGAAATTTGTAGATGCTTGGATTTCCAAGTATGGCTTTATTTGTTTTAGACATGGTTAAGGATGATTTTCTAAAGGGAAAAAAAAAAAAAAAAAACGATACAGAGGAGGGGAGTCTGTGTCTGTGTTGATCTTCTTTGTGCGTTTCCGCTGCTCTCAGACCTTATCCTCACCCCCCGCTACCTACTTCCTCCTCCCAAGCAGCAAGCTTACAGGATAAGCTCCACTGCCAGCATCATCACCAGGGGCCTCTTCAGGTCTTCGGCAGCTGGTGGGATACGCTTCATCATCTGCATTGTTAAAAAAAACAAAAAAAACACAGGGCAGGCCACTTGTCCTGGGTGAGAATCTCGCAATTCACAAATTTTCAGTAGCCAGGAAGCAAAGCCCACCAGCTCTGAAAATTTCTTGCAATGCTTTCAAAATTCGCCAGATTTTGTGGGATGGTGACCCAACAGAAAATCATCACTGCTTATTTAATCTTCAGCAGTTAACTAGCCAGCCCAGTCTCTCAAAAAACAAATCCAGAGACATGAGGAAAAATGATTTCCGATAAGAAGTATGCCTGGCACACAAACTGAATGCAGTTACTGTAGGAATGCCTGAATTACAATCAGAGCCAATCTATGCTCATCTGGTTGACAACCATATAAAAGAAACAAAAAAAAAAAAAAAGAACTAGGGAGAGACAAGCCAGACAAAAGACTACCAAAACAAAAGACAGACAGAGACGACGGGGGAATTCACCTTTCATATAAACAGCGTTTAAGTACTGAAAAAAAAATGAAAATGACCACAAGGATTTTCTCAGCCGTCTGAGCAAACCCTATTGAAACAATGAAACTTTGGGTGCCGCCTTGCGAAGAGAATTCAGTCTCCCATCCGAGTCACAGACCAATAGTGAATGGAGCGCTACAAATACAACCGATGAATTTAATACAACAACCCAAAAAAAAAAAACAACTTTACTATCATAGAGGTAAATTACTATCAATCCAGGGTAGAAAGATACTCCAGAGCTGCACACACTCTCTGACCTTGCAGGATCAACAAATGACTATGTATTTCCTTAGCTCAATACAGTGCATGTCTCCACTTAGGCCCCGACAGCAGCCAGTGAGGAGAGACACAAAAAGTGCCAACGTTTCTAAGTACATTCCTTTTAAATTTTCCTCAGCAGTCATAATAATATACACAAGCTGCCAAGGTGTAAGAAAAGCAAAATTATTTCAGTGATGTTCACAGAAAACCGCTTTAAAATAACCATTAAGTGACCGGCAGTTACAATGGCGAGCTGCCTGCTGTATCTGATAAAGGTTTAGACGGTAGATGATATCAGAGGCCCGGCCACATACCAAAAAGGTATTAAAATGTATAACTGCAGTAGCAGGTCTAAGTTTGCATGTCCCATTAATAATCGCCTGTATCTTTATATATTTATGTATCTTTAACATATAGTTTTTGTTGATTATATATTTATCACTCTCCAGTTGTTTTAGTTTAAAACCTGACCTGTCTTTCATCTTCCATGTTTTATGCTCCCTGTTTAATGTAACTTTACTTTCTACCTAGATGTTAATTGGTTTTCCCCTCAGTTACATTGTAAACCGGTACGATAAGACCTGGTCTTGAGCATCGGTATAGTAAAAGAAATTAAATAAAATAAAAATAAATACAGGAATATCCTAGTAAAGAACCTTTTACTCTTTCCACAGCACGAATCAGTGTTACTTTCAAGGAATCAGATATCTGGACTCCCACAGCTGGAGCATGAAAAGAATTGCAATTATGAATCCAATGTCGTACAGCAGGTGATGACAAGTGGAGCTGACCTTGGGAGTGTGCAAGGGTCAGATGCATTCTATGGGAGAGGACCCAAAGGCTCATTTACCGTAGGGATGGTAGACACCGGTTCTCGAGTGCCAAAAACAGGCCTGGATGTCAGAATTTAAAACAATGACTATTCATGGCATTTAGTCCATAAAGCAGGTTCATTTGGTATTCTCAAAAACCAAATCTGTTTATGGTCATCAAGGAGGACCAGCGTCTCCCCATATTCTGTGGGGGATTGATGGGGCTTAGAAACTGATCCAGTCCAACTGTGGCACTTGTTGGAGTTAAGTAAAAGGGCACCTATGCACGACACCACACACCGGACTAGGAGTGGATAGGGACAGGTCAGAATAGATCCAATTCCATCCACAAGTTCAACTCATATTGGTTAAGCCAAAGCCAAATCTGAACTACTGCTCATCAAAATGAGCACGAACCTGCGTCTCCTGATTCACCAAATCTTCTCATGGATCACAACTTGACTGGATTCACAGTTTTTAATAACTGCTCCAAGACTGCTGCCAAAAGTCACACATTAGGAGGAAAATAAAATTGAATAAAATCTAAGTTGCAAAATAGTGTTCTGTTTTCAAAGATGTCAGGAATTCAGTTCAAACTAAAAGTCAAAATCTTGTATTTGCCAGATTTAGGCCTGGATTTTCTAATGCCGCACCTCTTATTGAATCCCGAGGTAACGGGGGGGGGGGGGGGGGGGGGTGAAGCAGGGGGCGGGCCTGCGAAAGCCGGCAGCGATCGCACCACCACGGTGTTATCGTTGCTGGCTTTCGCACCCAATAGCACCACTGTGAAAGGTGGCGCTATTGGGCGCGCTACTGGCTTTGATAACGGGTCATACCTTATCGTCGCCAGCAAAGTTTCTGCCTTGTCTGCCCCGACTCCTCCTCTTCCGGTCCCGATGCCGCCCCAACTCCGCCCCTATCTATCGCGTCCCTTTTCACATGCGATAGGGATAGAAAAGGTTCCCCCTTAGTTTGACTTTAAGCAACCAGACTCGTGTGTGTCCAACTGTTAAGCAACAGGTGAGCAGGAAGATTTTTTTAAACTTCAGCTTATTACAACAGTTTGTTGGCCCAGGATATAAGTAGAGTGCAGTATATGCCTGGTAGTGCTATGGAAATTAAATATATAGAGGTCCATATTGAGTGGCATCTAGCTGGATAACTTGTGAGTTATCTAGCTAAAATGCCAACCTTTGAATATTTTGGGCACTAATCGGAGTAAACTTTAGCCGGATATTTTATTAAATGTAATCAGATAATGAAGGGGCAATCCAGAGATATTTCTGGGCAGAATTAAGTAAGCCATATAAGTTATCTAGCTAACTGATATTCAGAGTTAGCTGAATAACATATCCAGCTATGTTTAATAATGCAGCGGAATATCCCTCCAAAGTTAGCCAGTGACTGAGGACTGGCCTCATAAAATCCAACATCAGCTAAGGACTAGTAGGCCAATCTGGTCTGCCCAATTTTATTCTGGGTGTTTATATACTGCTTAAATTGGACTCACCATGCTACACAGTGTATAGTAAAACACATGTAGTACAATTATTAAAAAACAGAGAATATGACAACAACAATATTATATAAAACATAAAATCATTTTATCAAAATATCTCACTAGAAGGCCAACTGAAAACCGTGGGCTTTCAGCTTCTTTCTGAAAAGCTTGAAGTCTGTGATATCACAAAGCTCAGAAGGTAGCACACCCCATAGAGGACACGATTACAGAGAAAGCTCAGTTTTGAGTGCCTGCAAATGCACAGTCTTGACTGTGGGCGCCTTTAAAAAAGGCTGTACCAACAGACCTCAGAGCACATGGAGGGACATACCTCACCAATCTGCCAGCCAGAGCCTCTGGAGTTTGTGCCTGGTGGTGGTAAGTTTTCTAAAGTAAAAAAAAAAAAAAAAAAAAAAGTAACTGGGTCAGGTCCAGTGGCGATGTCTACCTCCCAATTTTTTCCCAACGGGGAAAAAAGTAAAAAAATAAATATGTTTTCCAAGGTTCCATGTTGGTGATTGGACAGAAAATCACCACTGATGCCAGGCTCTCTTGAATTCCCTTTTTGTATCTTGGAAATAATAGCAGATACGATAGGTATGTGTAGTCATTTAAAACACTGATGATGTTTATTTAACCTACACATGCAAAGCAGAGTCAAATAAATTCAAAACAGGATAAAACAATATAGAGAAACACATAGTAAATAAGTCATAACACTTTCTGAGGTAAAGGCGAAAGATGCAAATATCAGTTAGCCAACAGCATAATGCTTCCAAAAGCCACCCCATGTAGATTCTTACTTGGATCTCTCCCCTACCAGTCCAAACCTTACTATCTCAATAGCAGCAATGTCATTGGTTCGATTATGTCAATGTTCTATACAAGGATTATACTTTCATGTTTTAGCAATTGTAAACAGAGCCGCTGATAATATTTGTGATACAAAAACTCTATTCTTCAATGGGACCCTTGATCCGTACCCCCTAACCAAGAGCTCATGCGAGATGAAAGGGGCAATCACCAATATCTAATATCTCCTGCATCACACTCTTCCAAAACTGTAGATAAGAACCTGGTTCTCCAACAGTCAGGATCAGCCCCAGCAGGCATATTTGCAAAATAACAAGGAGTGCAGTAGTATCTGTTGAATTGAATGTTCTTGATTTTGTGCTTGAAAAAGGAATTAAGGATCTTTTCTGCTTCTTTGTTTTTAGAGCTAGCCCTAAAGCAACATTGCAAAACATTGGCCAATGTCAGCTTTTTCTTTCAGCAGCTTCTTTCAATTACTTTTGACGAAGATTTTCTGTTATAGCAAACTTTTTCAGCTATCATGATGGCTATGTATTGATGTTGCAGATAATTTATTATTTTTAGAGAGAGTTTAATAAGAGAGAAATAAATGCATGGATGTTCTTATGACTAAGATTGGATGATGTGCATGCTGAATTCTACATAAACCTATCACTAGATGTACTTAAGAGGTCTTTTCTTCCCTTCTAGAAAACCTGAACTTTCTTAAATGTGTTTGCCGTAAGACAAAATGGAGATGGGTCTTCCATTAGCATTGGGCCCTGCCACAGCAGCCCATGCCTCCTGGGAAGTTCCTACCACTAGCCTTATTGTGTCCGCTTATGAATAATCCAGGGCTATCAGAATTACCATGGATGGGTGATCCTCTCTCTTTAGCGACTTGCCTAAGAGAGTCCAGGGTGGGAGCACATACAGGAGGCTGTCCTCCGATCAGGGCTTTTATGCCACTGGACCCTCTTTCTTTCTGTCAACTGTCTTGGCATTCATCCAGGTAGCTATTAAATCTATTGATGGCTGCCCCATTGCTGTTCTATCATCTGAAAGAGCGCCTGACCAATTCCTGGAATCTAGCCTGCTCCTGCTGAGGAAGACGGTTTGAACACTCTGGCTTCCTCTGACACGGGATGCAGAGAGCAGATGTAGATTTCGCTCTGCCCACTGAAAAGCACATCTGTCTCTATTGCTAGGGTATGACTGTGGGTGCCCCCTTGTTTGTCACGTCTGCTGCTGCTGTGGCATTGTTTAACAGGATTCTTACCACTTTCCCTCTTATCAAAGAAAATAGAGTAGGGCCCTTCTTATGGTCCATGCCAATTTCATCTTCGGCCACCAGCCTTGAGCCACCAGCCCTAGGCAATGGGCATCCCAGCCAACTATGGTTATGGTGACCCAGAAGGGTCAAGGTCAAGGTCCATTTCCTTCAACTGATTTGAAGGCTCTGATTAATCCCAAGCTCTTCTCTACTATCAGGTGTGCTGGCCCATGAAACTCAAATCTAAAAAGTGGCTGTCAATCCTAAGAGATGAAGCTGTCACAAATCCTGGGTGCTTCTTGAACTCTGAAGCATTGCACCTGAGATATTGGCTTGGTTATCTTTTTTGAAGTTAGAGCAACCCTTCCTTCTGTATATTGAAAATGGCACCCATGAACCTGAGTGACTTGGAGAGATTTAGGCTGCTCCTTGTGTAGTTTGCTACCCTTCCTAGTTGCTACATAAGTTGCACCACTATCGGTGTGGCTTGCTGGCTTTCCTGGAAGAACATGGTTCTGATAAGCTAGCAGGCAAGGTAGCGATGGACCATTATGCCCAGTTTTTGCAGAGCTACTTCTGCCGCCACCACCACCACCTTGATGAAAGTTCTTGGAGCAGTCACAAGGCCAAATGGAAGGAATTGCTTGCCTAGTACACATAAATCAAAGACGATTCTGGCAAGTGCTTTGTATGGGGATATGAAAGTAGATTTCTACCTTGTCTAGAGACAATAGGAATTTACCTTTTCTGACTGATATGACAGGACATAGTATCACCATCCAAAAGTAAGGTATATGAAGATACGTTTTGACCCCTTCAGGTATAGAATAGGATGAAAGGACCCATCCTTTTTCAGAACCATGAATACATTGCCAATGCTCCTATACTAATCTGCAACTACTGGAGACAGAGACTACTGAGAACTGCTTCAGATAACACCTTCCTTATACTTGGGCATGATATCACAAGGGAAAAAGGTGTGTCCTCTGTCTCCAGCAGCTGTGGAGAGAGAATCCCCAAATGTAAGGACTGATCTAGCAGAAGGATAAGGAATAAAAAAACTCTGGTGTTGGCCGAGGATTGTTGCTGCATTAACCGGGCTGGAAGAATGGACAGGGGTAAATAAAAATAGAGGAAAAATCCCCAGGAAGTTGCAAAAGAAGGCTCAATGCAAAAGATTTCAGTCCTTGTTCTCATCAAGTTGAAAATACAAAGGAGCAGGAGGAATCTATCAGGCCAGGCCAGAAACCTCACCGATGAAAAAAAAAAAAAAAAAGCTTGTATCAACCCCAGTGGTATAATTACCACCCAAAAAAACCCTCATAAGGAGGGGCCCAGTGATCCACTGCCTGCATTATGGTTAGCAGTGATTTTCAAGCTGCGGTGGCAGCCAGAAGCAAATAGACTTCTAAACAGACATCAAAATCCAGTGTGGGATTCTCAGTCCACATTGACAGGACCTGTGGTGGTACCACCTCTCTTTCCATATGGATTTCCTGTTACCTAGGAAACCCATGTGAGTGGCAGGGCTGCTATAGAGCCTTCTATGTGTATACTCACTGAGAGGCCCTGCCCTGGTCTAAACCTATCAGTGCCTGCTCTGAAGATGTTGGTCATAGGCTGGCCCACAAACTTCCTAATGAGTTGAGATGAAGACCAAGGAAGGATACATGGGGAGGAGGGGGGAGCACACCCAGGAATGGGTGCAGAAGGGAGAGCTCTCCATCCAAGAACATAAAAAATTGCCATGCTGGGTCAGACCAAGGGTCCATCAAGCCCAGCATCCTGTTTCCAACAGAGGCCAAACCAGGCCACAAGAACCTGGCAATTACCCAAACACCAAGAAGATCCCATGCTACTGATGCAATTAATAGCAGTGGCTATTCCCTAAGTAAACTTGATTAATAGCCGTTAATGGACTTCTCCTCCAAGAACTTATCCAAACCTTTTTTGAACCCAGCTGCACTAACCACATCCTCTGGCAACAAATTCCAGAGCTTTTTTGTGCATTGAGTGAAAAAGAACTTTCTCCGATTAGTCTTAAATGTGCTACTTGCTAACTTCATGGAATGCCCCCTACTCCCCCTAGGAGAGCACCTGGAACTGGATCATGGGGAGAGGGCAGAAAGGACTGCTCCCAGGATCCAGGGCCCATGCCCAAGTTTCTGCCCTGGGCCTCACTAGCTCCAAAACTGACCCTGGACACCAGAAGTGAGGGCAATGCAACAGACAGGGTTCTGAGGGAGATGACCTAGGTGGTGCTTCAGTCTCCAAGAATCTTACTTCATTGTTTGAATGCCTACAAAAGAGAGGGAGAGCCTGGTGTATATCCACGTGGACAATTGTCAGAAGCAGTGGTCTTTGTGACACTGTGTATTCTGATACTAGTAACTTCACATACTAAGTTTCTGCTTTGTATTTCTATACTGTGGAATGGTATATGTTACACTCTTGGTTTTGTGATTGATACAATGAAGAGCACTCGTAAGCCAGGCTTTATTGGGCATGATATTAATATTTCAAAATTTACTGAGAATTCTTGCATCGTGCCAAAGAGAATTTCCTCATGGATGTAATAAGTACGACAACCCTTGGAAATCATTTGATTTTTTATTCACATATACGCCAATGGCATGCAGATGGTTGTCCCTTTAGAATCTCACCCAGCTGTAGATTGGTTCTGTGAACAGCAGACTTGCTGCTATTGTATCCTGGCTGCTAGACAGATAGCAACCCGATGTTTAATAATCGGAAGAAAGAAATCATCAAAATAGGGTCTGCTGATCTATTTGCACTGCACAGATTTTACCCATTCATCCAATACCTGAGGGAAAGGCCTTGGGTGTCAGATTTGATTCTGCTCTAATGCTAGACTCTCATGGCAGTTCACAACCTCTCATCTGAAAAACTGAGAATGGTGAAGCGGCTGCAACCATTTTCGGCCATGAATGCATTTAAATCTGTAATGAATTTGCTTGTTGATGCTGAGCTTGATTATTACAATGTTTTGTATCTAGGCTTGTCCTCTAGAACAGTACATAGGCTTCAGATCTGTACAAACACTGCAGTTTGAATTGTCCAGGGGTGCCCTAGGAAAGCAAATATTTCAGTTGCATTTTGAAAGCTACAGTGGTTGCCAAGGTTTAAACTCCTTACCTTTCATACCCTTAGGGGCAATTGCCACCCCCCATTTGAGGGACAGACTACAAAGGTATCATCCAGATAGGGAGCTTAAATCTAGTCAGGGAAGTCTACTTTGCATTGCAGCTGTGTATAGGGTGTACAGCACCACTTGAGGTCTAGGATGTTCTCTACTGCAGCTCCAGTATTGTACAATAGCCTTATGGTTGAACATAAGAAAATGCCATACTGGGTCAGACCAAGGGTCCATCAAGCCCAGCATCCTGTTTCCAACAGTGGCCAATCCAGGCCATAAGAACCTGGCAAGCTCCCAAAAACCAAGTCTATTCCATGTTACCGTTGCTAGTAATAGCAGTGGCTATTTTCTAAGTCAACTTAATTAATAGCAGGTAATGGACTTCTCCTCCAAGAACTTATCCAAATTCAGCAAGAGCTGAATTTTTTAACGTTCAGATATAAAAAGGTAAAAATTGGGATATTTGATTGTGAACCACTTTAGGCGATTCTCAAACCAGGAATGTGGTCTAGAAATATTTTATAAATAACAGCAACATGCTTTTGTAAGTTCTTTTTAAATCAAGCCAGTGGCACCATTTCTGTGATCTTGCTGAATATATTTTTGGTTTCTGATTGCATTTCTTAGTACTTGATTATCTTCACTCTCTCTCTCCAAACACAGTACAGGAGTATTTGCTTGGTACTGACACTTATTAGCAACAAGCAGAGAAGGGAATACAACTCCCAGTACTCTTAGGAGGGGGATCCCCACCCTATCTGCTCTAGGGGCTTCTGTGAAATTTCTGCTTGGGGGCACGGAATTTGAACTTACATCTCTGATCAACCCATTCAGAAAACCATAATGCTGCCAAACTCAGAATATATCTGTCTGATCAAGACAAGCTACTCAGTTTACAAGCCTGCTCTCCCAGTCATGTCCCAGTTTAAAGCTTTTTGTCACAGTTGTTAGTTAAAAGTGTGTTCATAACAAAAGCTGCATTTAATCGCTGCCCTCTAAGCCATATTGAATAGTTCTTGCAACACACAAAGTCACATTACATTTTTTGGTATCCCAGCTTTCCTATATAAGAATCAGTTCTGCTACCATTACTAAGACCATCCAAAGCAATATGCACTGGAACTTTAAAAGTATGCGAGATACTGCGGTTGTAGGAGTGTGTGTGTATCCATGTCAAGTAACAACAACAAAATAACATAGACAGATAGATATGCGAGACAATCACTATTGAAAAAGCATCTTTGCCATCACTATTTGGGTTTCTTAGCCTTTTCCTTTTGATTTCCCTCCCATTGGGGCTATTCATGAGACTTCTGTTCCACTATCAAGGGAGTGAGATTGTCCATATAAATGCAATTTTTCCCCCCAATCAGTTCTGATGGACTTTGTGTATATGTATATACACACACACACATAAAATGTATGTGCACACGTGTGCAATATGGCTGTCAACTCTCTCTCTCTATATATATATATATAGTGTGTGTGTGTGTAATATAGCAGTATCAACTCATGTTGGTGCACCATGCATATAAAAGAAAGGGAATGGATACTGAATAGATCCGAGTTGCATGCTTGTTCTCTTCCCTGCCAAACAAAAGGACATTGCTCTGTATATTGAACAGGAGCTGTCAGTTGTTTAAAATAGAATTTTCTCTCTATATATTTTATTTTTGTGGGTATATGTGCGGATAGATAGATAGATAGATGCATAATACAGGCTCTGGGTAATCCCATGTGATTCTGTCCAACACACATTTTCCACTTATCAGCGCCCGTCGCAATACCCGAGCAAACAGAACAATACCTTCCGAAATGCAGTGAAAAGCATGGGCTTTAACGATGACCGATCGCTGTCTGTTCACAATCGCAGTCCTGTTCCGCGGCAAGCATTTTAGGGAGCTGATCCGTGGCTCAGCACACAGTGAAAGCCGCAGGGAGTCCCGATTGCAGCAGAAACATTTCGGAGTAAAAGCCCGACCACAAATTCAGTACGGATGCCGCCAGCCCAGCCACCTTTTCTTATATTTAAGCCCAGAAAACAAGTTCTACTTACTTTTCCCGTCCATGCTTCGCTGTCTCTGCTACTGCCCCAGGGAACGCTGACAACCATGCATCAAACCATTTACTAGAGCCATTTCCTTGCTTTCAAAACCAGGAAGTGGGCGCTCGCTCCTTCCTCCTCCCTCCTCTGTCTGGGAATTTCCCGGGTTACAGGCAGAGCCGGCAGCCAATCAGCGCCCGGGCCTGGGGCGCCGCCCCCGCCCAGCCGGGAGCTGCTTCCATGCGAGGGCTCCGGCTGCGAGGCGGGACGGCTCCGCCCCTGGCGAACGCGAGTGCATGGAAAGCTTCGTTCAGATCCAACCTGTAGGGCTCGATGTACTATTACTGTACCCATAGAAGCAGCCGGAATTCGTCCTCGAGAGTCACAAATCATTGCTCGACTCTAATATCTCCTCTGTCTCCTGGGCTTCCAATCTAACAATTTGGCTTTTCTGATGATTTCCAGGGCTTGATTTGCCCCTGTTTCCCCAATGCATACTTCTGTTGTCTGGCTCAGACTTTGGTTGACAGGAATTGGGGGGGGGGGGGGGGGGGGGTAAAGTAGTGGGGGCTTGTTATCCAGGTCGGAATACATCTTTACATTTCTTATTGTAAAGTAATTAAAAAGTGTTAGAGGCAAACAAGGTGCAGTAAAACTCGCAGTACTCACACTGCTTGCATGGAATCCACTTTGAAGTGCCTGAAAAGGGGGAACATAAATCAATAAGCAATCAAGAACAACGTTTTTGCTGGCAAAGAAAAATGTTTAATAATGAGGAGTTAGGGGAAAGGAAACACAAAAGATATGAATGAGCAGGGCAAGATTTGCATACAGGCCCACCACGACTGTGCCTGGGGGTGTCAAAAATATCTTCTGCAGACCTCTGGCCACATTCTTCCTTCCTTCTGCTCCAGCCCTCCAATCACTTTCCCCCACCTCCCACCACCACCATGGGCCTCTGATTCCTCCGGCAGTCCCTTCCCTGACTTCCCTCAACACCCCACCTCAACTGTGGCAGCAGTATGCACACACACACACACACACGCACAGCAGGTTTGAGTGAAAGTGGAGCCTGAGCAGGACTTCCCACTGGGGTCTCCATGCAGGAGGTGGGCCCTGGGAGTAGGGGCTGGCTCAGTTTCCACTTCTGACTCAACCTGCTTTTGACAGCTGTCACCAGTGGAGCCAGGAGGTTGGGGGGAAAAGGGCGTGCACCAGGGCGGATGGATGAATGGTAGCGGGTCCAGGTTCCACCAGGGTGGTTGGGTATGAGAGTACGGTATATGAATTAAGGGACTGGAAACATATATAGCAAACTTTGCTTTCAAGTGGCACTGGTTAAATAAATTCAAAGCTGGTATGAAAACAGTCCAAGAAATTAAACATTACAAAAAAATAGGATGTGGTGAGATTGTGCAATCACGCTAAAATGTCACACTTTGTCTTCTATTACATGTACTCGGGGATATTCAAAGACAGTGGGTTAGATTTATAGTTGTCCAGCTAAAGGTAGCTGGATAATTTTATTTGGGTATATTATTGAGTAGGATGTTTATCTCATTGAATATCCCTGATAACTTACCCACTTAACTTTAGCCGGATATGTTATTTGTTTTAATCTTTTTTTTTTTTAATTCCCCTTTATATACACATATTGTAGTTATGTGGTTAGTACATCATCTGTTTACTTGTGCTCTCTGTGCTTGGTATTGGAAGTGAGAAAAGAAACATGAAAAAAAAAAGGAAAGAGACAGCAAGACAGACAGACAGACAGTTTGGAGAGGGAAAGACAGAGAGGAAGTGAGATAAAGAAAGACAGTCTGCTGTATAGGACAGAAAACCACTAAATCCAATGTTGACTTGTCTGTTCCAGGGCAGTTTTCTAATTTGAGCTTCCATCCCAATATATTCTGGGACCTTATGTCCTACTTTCTTTCCTTACATTTCCCCCAGGCAAGGGCCCTGGTCCTGCTTTTCTTAATATGAAAGAAGAACTACAGGACCCATGGTGCCTTGATATGGACCCCAGGACAGGCCGATAACCACACAGATGAGGTGGAGCCGGCAGGCAGGTATCCTAGAGTCAATTATTGAATCAGCATGAGTGGTAACATTGTTGCTTGCTGAAGCCTGCTTAGAATTGTATTTATCTTGTGAGATCATTGTGAAACTGGCCCACAGCTTAATTTGGTTTCTAGACATAATAATAGAAATATACTTTGGTTTAGAAGGGGACGCTGAGTTCTCCAACAGCTGTTTTTAAGCTGCAACAGGAAACTGTGGTTCACTTACAAAGCACAGCAGACTATCACCCCTCTTGTCCTGGGTTTTTTTTTTTTCTCTGTGCTTCCAGCCTGGAGCCACCGACCACCTAACAGAACCTCCATCTCTCCTCCTCGCCCATGAGTCTTGCGCAGTGGCACCACCCTACTCTGCTCCACCACTGCTTTTTTTTTTTGGGCCGTTTATACCAGCGATTCTCAATCAAGGGTACTTGGAAGCCAGACTCCCAGCACATGGGGGAGGGGAGCCCGAACTGCAGAAAGCAGCTTACCCACGCCCCTGCTGCACAAAATGGTAACTTGAACCCTGGCACAAGAAGAGCAGAACTGAAGCAGGCACTGCAGGGGACGATGACAGCACTATGCGTTAGGGATGTGCATTGTTTTTTTGACGGATGAAAATATTGTATATTTTCTAATCCGTCATGTATCAGGGGTCCCCGAAAATGACAGGAAAACCCCATTTTATCATTTTAGGGGGGGGGGGGGAGAAAGGGCACACAGAAAAAAACCCCAAACCCACCCCAACCCTTCAGATCTAATTATTTACAATCCCCACCCTTTCGACCCCCCCAAAACTTGCCTAAAGTCCCTGGTGGTCCAGCTACTTTACTGTTTACAAATCCTTTTATCCTGTAATCCATTCTACAAACTTAAGTCTGGCAAATCTGTTTTGAAGATTTCTCCTACCGGATTCCCTCCTTGCTCAGCAAAAGGGATGACTAGTGTGGGGGGCAGACAGTCAAATTCAGCTCCCAGTTTACCATACTTTGGCTCAGGCATCTTTTAATGACAATTTCACACTTCTCTGGTATCTCTCAGGCCTTGGCACTGTCAGAAAACTCTGCTGTAATAGCTGGTATTTAGCAATCTGTAATTATTTAGAATAGTTGTGGGTGGATCCTTGGACCAGTAGTAGGTGACCACGTTCTTGGGGGAGATCCCGAGAGGGACCACCAGTCAGGCTCAGTGTAGGAGACAGACACACACTAGTTCTTTTATTAGACAATATAGTAAACCACCAGAGGTGGCAGTAGTGAGCTGGAAGCACCCAGCTGGACTGTAGTCCCTCAGGTATTGGAACAGCGATCCCAGGGTGGCTGAGCTGTAGAGAAAGTGAATAGGCAACACTCACACAATAGTCTCTTGAGGCAGCCCAGGAGATGGTATGCATTAGGCCCTTGAGGAGCGAGTACCTGATCCCAGGAAAGCTCTGAGAGATAGATGGAAACTCACAATGTTGTAAGCAGTGATGACTTCTTAGCAGAAGTGGTATTCAGGAGCAAGTCCGGGACGTGGGCCCTCGAGGAGCGAGTACCAGTTCCGGACTGCGACCTGAAAAGAGAGAGCGAGGCCCCTGAGGAGCGGGTGCCTCTAGTGAAGTCCGAGAAGGCAGGGTAGCTAGGTTTGTGAAGAGCGAATCCCATCCGCAGCGACCAGGAGGAAGCGAACCCTTGCTAACTCGTCTTGTTAGCGAAAACTGAGACCTTAAATATCTGGAGCTGGTTACGTCATCTCAGGGGGACACCCCTGAGGTTCGCGCCAATGCTAGTACATTAGTTGGGCCGCGCGCGCACCCTTAGGCATCTGGTCAACATGGCGGCTTGCAGCATCGAGCCGGTCCGGGAACGCCAGAGGAGGACGGCCTGGAGACGCTGCAGCAGCTAGCCTTCCATCAACCCCGGAAGGAGTCGCCAACGAGTTAAGGTGGGCGGAGCAGAGACGTCGGGCAACGACGGACACAACAGGCACATAGCAGTAGGGTAGCTATCACTACCTTCTCCTTGAATATATTTACAGTGGAACTTCTCCGGTAGGCTGCAACTCTTCTCAATTATTCCCACTCCTCTTCTAAGCACTGGATGGTTATCCAGTCCTGCTCCTTATTCCCTGAATAAATCTTCCAAGGCGAGAGATCAGGGCCAGATTTTGGGCATGCCCCCCCCCCCCCCGGCCTCTCTTTGGCCATAACATGATGGCGACAGCCTCTCTTCAGCCGCAGAAGGAAAGGTAATGCTGGGGTGGCCCGCTTGCCCACCCCAAAATCCAACCCTGGCAGTGATTCAAATGGAGCTAAAATAAGACCGGTTGACAAATTCCCACAAAGAGAAGGGAGGGTGGGTGGCAACTTCTCTCACTGAACCCAAACGCAAGGACAAAACCTCTCCTTCTCAAACAGGAAAGCTACCTCAAAATCCACGCAACCAGACCCTGAAATAGAGGGCTAGAAGTGATCCCACTTTTCAAAAGAAATTACAAATAAAATAGAAAACCAAAAAGGAATTAAAAGGAATGCTCCTTCTCTAACCCAAAACTCCACACCCACACGAGGTTCCTCTCTCTGCCTTTTCCGGAAACAGGGAGCAACCAATTCAACAGCCCACAAAGGGGGAGCTGTAAAACACCCGATCGGCTTCCCTCTGCCCGCTCTGATGGTAGAGACCCAATGGAGCTTTGCAATAGGAAATGAAGTGCAAGAAATGGGGAGGAGACGGAGAGGTGAAAAAGCGAGAGAGAGCTGGAGAGCAATGAGATTAAAGAAAGGTCTGAGAGACACACGAGGGAGAGATGGATGAAGATAGGAGACGAGCATAGATGGGAAGAGAAGGAGAACCACGAAACAGACAAGATGTAAGCAGAGAAGAGACCAAGTAGAAAAAGCCCTTATAATCAACACAGAAAAAGTAAAGTTTAATATTAGCTCTACAGTATATTTTTTAATTTTTGCAAACTAGGGGCTGGACAAGACATATCAAACACTTGAAAGGGGGTAAGGTTGTTCTGAAAAGTTAAAAACCACTGCTTTTTACCAATATAGATCACGGGCATGTGATGCAGGCAACACAAGGATGTGGCTTTCCTGCAACGGTGGTGTGGCTGGCACCATACGCTGTAGGTCGTTACGGGTAGGGGCCTCTCTTCTTTCCAGTGCATTCTAATATAGTAACCTAGGAAATGTCAGCAGATAGGATTTATCCTAACCTAGTCTGCCCAGAGGCCCCCGCATAGGTCCTTGGCGAGGCCTCACCTAGAGTACTGTGTTCAGTTCTGGAGACCGTATCTCAAAAGGGACAGGGACAGGATGGAGGCGGTCCGGAGAAGAAAGACCAAAATGGTGGGGGGGGGGGGGGGGGGGGGGGGTCTCCATCAAATGACTTGAGAGGTTGAAGGACCTAAATGTGTATAACCCTGGAGGAGAGGAAGTCAGGGGAGATATGATACAGACCTTCAGATACCTGAAAGGTTTTAATGATGCACAATCGACAAACCTTTTCCACTGGAAAGAAATCAGTAGAACTAGGGGTCACGTAATGAAACTCCAGGGAGGAAGACTCAGAACCAATGTCAGGAAATATTTCTTCATGGAGAGGTTGGTGGATGCCTGGAATGCCCTCCCAGAAGAGGTGGTGGAGACAAAAACAGTAAAAGATTTCAAAGGGGCATGGGATAAACACTGTGGATCCCTAAAGGCTAGAGGATGGGAATGAAGAAATAAGTGCATGGGGGTAAATTGCTGGTGTGGCGGTTACTAACCTTAACCAATAAGCCTTCATATTGTTGATGCAACACCATCATTGCTCTCTGCTTCAACAGCAGGTGGAAAAGGGGAATTAGATTCAGACAGCAAGCAACAAGAATATTGAATTTTGTGGTCTGGGAAAAGAAATAAACATAGGGGTAACTTGCTGATGCAGCTGTTGCTACCCTTAACCGATAAGCTTGAAATTCTTGATGCAACTCCAACATTGCTCTCTGCTTCTACAGCAGAAGATAACAGAGAATTGGACTCAAACAGCAAGCAACAAGGGCCCTGACTTTGACAGTCTGGGAAACTGATAAGTATGGGGATAACTTGTATGGTGCAGCAGAAACTTCCATGAGCTTGCTGGGCAGACTGGATGGACTATTGGTCCTTTTCTGCCTTCATTTCTATGTTTCTATGTTACTTTAGCTCTGGTTATAACCCTTCCTTGCTCTTACCATCTCTCTGTGCTAAAGAGATCTCCCAGCTATCTGTTGTATAAACTTGATAGCCTGCAGGAGGTCACTCCATATAAGCTAGGGGTGTGCATTCATTTGCAACGTATTGGCAATCCGCAACATATATGCCATATTTGTTGTATTCGTGGGGGTCACAAAACATATGGCGAACCCCCACGAATACAACATATCACTAATGAATAAACTCCCCCACCCTCCTGACCTCCCCGAGACTTGCCAAAAGTCCCCGGTGGTCCAGCGGGGGTCCTGGAGCGATCTCCTGCACTCGGGCCGTCGGCTGCCAGTATTCAGAATGGCGCCGATAGCCTTTGCCCTTACTATGTCACAGGGGCCAACCAATGGCACCAGTAGCCCCTGTGACATAGTAAGGGCAAATGCTATCGGTGCCATTTTGAATACTGGCAGCCGACGGTCTGAATGCAGGAGATCACTCCAGGACTCCCGCTGGACCAGCAGGGACTTTTGGCAAGTCTTGGGGGGGTCAGGAGGGTGGGGGGTTGTAGTAAATTAAATTTAAAGGGTTGGGATGGAGTTTCTTTTGGGAAACGAATACATACGTAACTAATGAATGGATCGGGGTCCCCCAAGAACGGATGCGACGGATTTGGTTCCCCACGAATACAAATACCGAATGGGACAAATCCGTCCCTGCTGCACATCTCTAATGTAAGCCTGTTTCCAGGTTTACTGGTGCCCTGGAGAGTCTTGAGGGGCAGGGCCCCCCCTGAATGAGGCGGCTGCCACTGGAGCTCATATTGTGCTCCAACATCTGCTCTAGTAGCAGTGGTGGGGATGGAGCACTGGCACCTCGCCCTCTGACAAGGCGCATTGAAGCCCCCCAGGTGGTCACTCGCCCCTTCTGAAAACCCTGACTCCCTATTGACTCTTCCTGCCACCCGTGATCTCTCACCTTCCCCCAGTTGTTTTTGAGAACATCAGCCCACTACTGCGGCTTCTTGGAGGCTGATCTGTCGCTTCCTTATTCAGAGATCATAACACAGCTGTTCCACTTCTTATTTAAAATAAGCTTTGCTGACTCCCTCTTTTGGCCCGACATTTCCATACCTAAACCAAAACGTAGCCCCCCCTTGCTTTCTTTAGGTTTAACCTACCGCCCCCCTCTCCAACCTTCCTTATTACTCTCCTCTGCGTTCGTATTCCAGAGCTGCCAAATGACTCCGTTCCAGACCTTTAGGCCAGTCCTGATTTTGAACTTACATCCCCCCCATAGAACAGTACTGCAAGTCCCATAATGCATCAGGTTGGGAGTGTCAGAAATCAGGGATTGCTTTAAATTTCCCTCCTGGAACTGGATAATCTGGGAGCACTGCTTTTGTATGGGAAAAATAATACTTTCTTGTACACTATTCAAGCCTGCTGTTCTGCGATCTCTCTGATTTTTCATCTGTACCTGTTTTGTATATAATAACTTTTGGTTGTGTGTACAACTATACAGCACTGTGAGCTATCAACGCTGCATACAAATGCACGACTAATTTACAAATCAAGCGATATTGAATCTGGTCATTCTGGACAGCAAGGAGGCAAGAGATTGTTATGGACAACCCTCAATATTTAGTGCAGTGATTCTCAAACATGTCTTGAGGGAACCCCAGCCAGTCAGGTTTTCATGATATAAAAAATTAATATGCACGAGATAAAAACCTATCCCATGCATAGACATTATGGATTGTTATGTTTGGAGCCGTACCATGAGCCACCTCTCTTGAGAATGCCGCCGGACCTCTTGACCCCAAGCTCGTCTAGACAGCATGGATGCTGTCAGGATGCTGCACCCCCTTAAGGGTGACTTAAAAGGCCCTGCAGCGGGAAATTGGAGAGGACACCGACTGATGACATCAGCACGAGTGGTATTTGAGGCCCAGCCCTGCTTCACTTCCTTGCCTCTGCAATGAATCTTCTGCAGTTCTCGTAATGCATGTTGCCAATGTCCTGTTTCCTTACCTTCCACCATTCTGCCTTGTTGGTCCAGCCTGGCCTGCCGTGTCTCGTCCAGCATCCTTGCCTCGTCAGCCCCTCTTGTGCTCATGCCTTCCCCTCAGACTGGCTGCCTAGATCTTCACTTCTTACCTGCTGCCTGCTCCAGACCTTCACCTGGACACTGACCACTCTTGTCTGCTGCCTGCCCTGACCCAGCCTGACTCCAGACTCTCCTTCTTGTGGTACCCTAAGGGACTCTCACCTAAGTCCTGCTCCAGAACACAAAGGTACAACCTGTGCAGAAAGGGGCCAGAGTTCATCTGCCTGCTCTCTGTGCAGACCTAAGGGACCTGCTCTCTAGGTGGCACCAATCAGATCTCAGCATAAGGATCCACCTTCTCTAACATGAATATCCAGAAAACCTAACTGGTTGGGGGACCCAGGACAGGTTTGGGAACCCTTAATTTTGGAAACGGTACCCATAAGGCTGCATTTTTAATTAATATATGAGGATTTGTATAGTTTGCTACAACTGCTAATAAAGATTAAACACTAGATGAACTAAATGATGGGAGAAATAAAGGCCTACACTTTAAAGGAGAGCTGCAATTATGGTATATGACTGAAAGCTTAAAGAGTGCCCTGTTGCTATGTAGCATTAAAATATTTAATACAGCACTATAACCTCTTAGAAGGAAAAATTTTTTGCATGAGGTTTAAATCATAGGAGAAGTGGTATGAAAGCGTGTGTTTGAATCACGCTAAGGAAAGTACCAGGCTCAGATGGAATTCACCCAAAGATTATTAATTCAGTTTTTATTTGGCATACTATCCAGGTTCCTTACCTAAAAAGGAGACAGCCAGAATGGGACATTCTGAAAGGGGCATGGGCCAACTTAATGAATATTCAGTTGGAAAGCAAGTTTTGAGCCTGGGCCATAAGATGAGCAAAGGAGGATGGTTCTAGATGTCAGGAGGTAATTTTTTTTTCTCTCCGTGAAAGTGCAAGCAGGGTAAGGGCAGGGAACGAGGTCATGTGACTGCTGGGGAGCAAAGGAAAAAGAGATGAGATGCCTTAGAAACTGGCATAGAGGAATCGAGAACATTTAAATCATTGCTGGTTGTACAAAACCGTCTAGGGTGACAAATGTTACAGATGATATTTATTTAGAAAATAAAGTAAATAATGCATTTATCCAGATATTTGTAGGGTATTAAAATAAGGAAGAAGGACCACTCGTACTGCAGAGATCTATTGCAGACAGCCTAGTGAACTGAGCAGATCAATAGCAGATGAGGTTTAAGACTGCTTGTAATGCCAGTGGGTGGGTGGGAGAGAAAGAAAGATGATGATGCCAGGGAGTGAGGGATGGGAGGAGAACTGATGATGATAATGGGTGGAGGGAAGGAAAGTTGATGATTGGGGGGGGGGGGCAAGGGTATGTGAAGGAAAGGGAAGATGGTGAGACTGGGGATGGGAGGAGATGTCATGGGGGGTGGGAAGGGAAGGGATGTGATACTAAGAAGGGGGAGGGAAGGGAAGGTGGTGATGCTAGTGGGTGGGGAAGAAAGAGGGAGTGGATGATGGTGGTGTCGAGTTGGAGGGTAGATTGTAATGTCAGGGAATTTACTTATTTATTTATTTATTATATACCGACATTCGATCCGAGATATCACATCGGTTTACATTCAGGTACTGTAGGCATTTCCCTATCCCCAGTGGGCTTACAGTCTGAGTTTTGTACCTGAGGCGATGGAGGGTAAAGTGACTTGCCCAAGGTCACAAGGAGCGACAGCGGCACTCGAACCCTGGTCTCCTGGTTTGTAGCCCACTGCTCTAACCACTAGGCAAAGGAAAAGGGAAGTGATGATGCCAGATGTGGTTATTTCAATGAGTTGGAGGTAAATAGTGCAAAAATAGTGTGCAGTGTTTCCCAAAACCTATAAAAATAAAAAAAATAAAAAAAGGAGGAGGGATGGCAAAACCTAAATGACAAACACCATGAAATAACACATTTACAATTTTTGGCCTGCACACCCCTAATGTATGCAATTCCCAGAGAAAAACGGGGCCTGGAATGGTGGAGGAGGATTCTACCCATTCCATTCCTGGCTTGGATTCTTGGGGACACAGCGCAGGGTCACCCCCAGCCCTTCGCAGGAGGAAATCTCGTGTAGAACCAACGCCCAGTGGAGGTCGGCTCAAGGACGCCCTTGCATCCCGATCCCTTGGCTGCTGAGTTACTAGGATTCTACAAAACCCTTTGCCCTGCACAGCATTTGGGGGGTTTGTTGAATTGAACCTCTTCAGAGCTAGACTGGGTGCTGTCAAAACCCCACACCAAGTCCATGCAAAACTTTGCTTCCCAATTACACACATCAGTGAATTTCCTTGGATCCATTTCCAATCTTCAGGGGTTTTGCCAAGATCTGCACAAAAAAAGTTGGACAGGTTTGTCTCACAGAGGGAAAGCAAACAAAGGGGAAATAGGTGGATTTTGTTTAACTTGAATCAGTCTGAAAATTTGCCTAGTTCAACTGAAACTGGTTTTCACATCCTTACACGTGACCTAATTTCTTCAAATTCTGTTTTGCCCTTGCCCAATATCATACTGATGGGGAAAGTCCAGAGTTGAGACACCGAGTGAGCCTTCATTCACTCAGCATTATTTCATCCAATGACAGCCTCGGGCACTGCCGTGCCTTTTCTTCCGATTAAGGGACACAAACCCTGTTTCCTGATGACCACCAGCCTGCAGGTTAGAAGGAACAGGCGAGTCAGCCCCTGCGTTTTTATTTTCAACATTGCTTTGAAAGCAAGTTTCTGATAGCCAACGGTGCTCAGTAGGGTTTGGTCATGGTGGCTGAGAGAACCTGACTCACTCACTTGTTCCTTGTCACCTGACTCAGAGTCAGCAGGTGATTCCGGGCTGGAACAGGTAGCAGCTGGCTTGTGGCGAAAGGGAGGGGGGGAAGAGGAAGAAGGCTTCACTGAAAAATGCTCACGAACACGAGACAATCTGTCATAACTCAGTTTAAATGTTCTATGCCGGCACACCTCGAACCACGGCTTTCTCCAAATTTACAGACGCCGTCCAGCTGATTTTAGCAGGCACATAGATCAGCTGCGTAATCTGCAGTATATGTTCCTTTTCAAAATTACCTCCGGGAACCATCTGCATTTTCTGCAGGTACTTTCCCCCTTGGAAATAGCACGCATGCATTTGTAAATGTAATTATGTGTGTTTTATTTCCTTTCCCCTGCTCTGCACATGCCCCTCTCCCCCGCCTCAGGACTGCTTACCAGCTACCCAGTGCCCACTTAAAAAGAACATGTTCCTGATGCCCCAGCTAATAGATTGATTGCCCATTTCTTGGAAATCAATTGTTTGCACCTAACTCACTGAAAATCAGTAACAGAAATGCCTCCAGTGATTTTCTATTCAAAATTCAGCAGTCATGGTACTTGATAAGTTGTTACACATCTATGTCTTATGTTCTCTTGCAGTTCTGCGACAACTGTGTCTTATTTTTACTTATTGGCTAGGCTACAAGACCTGAACCTGACCTAAAAAAAAAAACCAAACACAGCTGGAATTACGCGGTGTTTAGTGCACCCTCATGGCATGCATGATCCCTCCTTCAATCTGGGTATCGCATCATACCAGGCCCCTTCCCCCAACAGGAGGTAAGTCATATAAAAGAATGTGACATTTAAGGAGTGAAAAATAGAGCAAAAAAAAATAAATTTATATATAACCTGCCTTTCCTAAACAAAACTGCAAGGCAGTTTACAGTAAAAACATTGGTATTATAAACTATGGACTTAAATATACAATAAAATATATATATACAAAAAGAAAAAAAATAACCCCAGCAAAGACATTTGTATGTTACAAAGCACATATATTCTTAATAAAGATATACAAGGCTAACAAATGCAATTTGTGGAATATCAATATAGAATAGTTCAATTGGAATAGACGGGCAGACACAGAAAGGCCGGTTTATTCTAAAGAAAAGCTAGCTAGGAAAAGGAAAAGTCTTTATTATGGGGGAAGTTTTGAAAAGCTAGGTCAGGAAGTAAGCGGGTAAGATCAGGGATTATATGGGTTCACTGGCTCAGTCTCCCCCAAGTGGGTTTTCAGCTAGGTAATCATAGGCTCATATTTTGACAACACATCTGCTTTTAGTCACATTGCATTCTGGGAAAAGGGGGGGGGTGCCATTTTGGCGCTATATATGTGTGTTTGAAAATTGGCTGAAACGTAGGCACATAAAGGGAAGGCAAGGGCTTGTATGTTTATTCTGTCATGAAATTTTAGAGGTCTAATGAGAGGAATATACAAGCCAATGGGTAGCAAGTTGTGGTAGATGACTGTATCAGGCATCCAAAAATGCTGGGGTAACTGATATTAAGTGAAATGAAACTGCATTAGGCTTACAAAAAGGCTGGGTTAAGTGCACAGAGTAGCCATGGTTATAACCCTAACACCAGTGGTATGGCTGCCCTTGACTTACAAGCAGGCTTTGGTAATCAGCATAGAATGGCCATGGTTACAACCCTAGAGTGCAACAGTACTGGGCTTCCAACATGGCTGGGGCAATCTCCACAGAGTGTTTATAACCATAATATTAGTGAGCATGTTTGGGGCAAATACGGAAGGCAGAGGTTGGAATAGGGTTGAGAGGTTGGATACAAGTCATGGAAGAGAGCTAGTGTTCGTTTAAATATTGGAATTTATATGGCCATCTACTCAAAGCGGTCAAAAACTGAAGAGGAAAGGAGACTGGATGGGTCATTTACTGTGTTACCAGGTGTCCTAAATTATCCTCTGTTAGATCGAGGGGATTCACAAGTTAGTGCCTCTCCTATCTATCAGTCTTCTGTTACACATTCAGCTCTTTATAAATCTTCCATCAATATTGCAACCTACAAGGATTCCTAGTAGAGCTGCTAGAACTCTGCAAGAAAACGTATCGATAAAGAAATCCACAACTCGGTCCATTCATCCAATCCAAGATTGTTCTTCCCTTCCCTTCGGTCTGGTGCTCCCGAAAGTAACCAGATGACAGTTTCACTCTTGGTCAATGGCAGTGGCGATGCCAATAAAAGGGCAAAGAGAGCAGGTGGCCTGAGCAGCCTGACACGCTGCCTGCACTTTCTATGCGGAGGGGAATTTCCCAGGTATCAGGCACAGCCTTGCTTCATTGTGCTGGGTTTAACAGGGTGCACTGCTGCTTTGAAACAGTTTCCTCATAATCTCCGCTGCCTGATAAACGTTTCAAGCCTAGATTTAATTACAGTCCTTTGAACTGCTGGATACAGCAAGACGTTTGTTGGTTTTTTGAACGTCACCAAGTGCATTTTTTTTTTTTGAAGGGGTAGGTGTTTGTTTGTTTTTGTAATGAAAGGAGACTGCAATAGAACAGAGGCCCCCAAACGTTTCAAGAGAAGGGCCAGATCACCAAGAGAGCCAGGGGTGGGGACAGGGGAGGGGAAGGAGGGGGAGGGAGAGTTGTTTGCTGAGAAGGGGTTGAGGATGGAGGACCCTTTCAGTGATTTGAAATGCTGAAGAAGGGGGAGGGGGGGGGATGACGCAGGGGTGCACGAGTGTGGGAGATAGTGGCAGAAATATTTTTAGATTTCTCTCGCTGGCAACCCTGCCACAACTCCTGCAATCTTGGCCCCTGTTTCTCACCCTTCCCCAATATCACCTCTCCTGAGGTGCTTAATGCAATAGGCAAATGAGCTACCTCTCTAAAAAGGACATGCTAGAGATACATTGTGCATCCTTAGTATGTCCATGGCATTGGGTGCCCAGGAGAAGTGGCCATGCATGGGTTAGGAAAATGGGCGCTTTCCTCTAAAGTTTGGGGCTTCTCAAGACTCAATGCCAGCTCCGGGACTGGCGTTCATTTTTGAGGTTTAAAACGTGCACAGTGGTTGCACATTTATTTTTTACATAAGGGGATAATAGCTAATAGCCTCCTCATCATGGCATTTACGTGATGAGTGCTATTAGCTACGCACTGGTTTGGGCGCGCGTTTTGGACGCACGTATCCCCTTATTGCTAAGGGTTTATGGAAACGCAATAACCTGTGCACTAGCCTGAGTGCATGGTATTGCATCGGCCTGTTGGTGCCTAACTGATGCCAGAGGAAAAAGAGGTGGCCACACAACCCTGGAGATCCTGGGGGTTTCTCTCTAGGATCTAGATTTGGGTGTCTAAACAGGAGATTTTAGGTCAGAGAGTTCCCAGGCATGCTGACTACCATGAGTTCATCTGAGATGATTACTTCCTAATCTCTTTCCTGTTTGACAGTTTCCAGCTGCTGACATTCCCCCACCAATTCGTACATGGGGCCAATGGCTGAAATGTGTATAGGTTACTGGTATGATGGGGGAATTAATAAGATGAGATACTATGACAAGATGCTGTAGAGGCTATTTTATGTTCTTGCTGTATGATGTTTGCTGTAATGTTTATACAAAATTTGTATGTTATTGTTACGTTTGATGTTTTTTTATGTTTATGCTGTAAATGATTTTTATTGTAAACCATCTAGACATTGCCCTGAGATTTTACATCAAATCCTGATAAATAAAAGGCTGATAGACATTTTTGCATCTCAAATGCATAACTTTAACACTGAGGTTCATTTTTCCCCAACCCTTGACCATTCTAGTTTTTTCAAGCCTTCTTTCCACCCTGTCCAACATGTCTGCTCTTGAAGACTTCTTGCTTTCTTTTTCTTTTTAGTCTAAGAGCTTTGTAAGTTAAAAAATATATGATGATCCCTTTACAGGTTGCCATCTCACATTGACTATAACTTCTCTGATTCATTGCTTGTTTTTGACAGATATTATATCCCTTTTTTCTACAGTTACTGAGGGACATCAGCTTTTCAAGTATAGATCATTATTCACTTGACTGCAGACTACCAGACTCTCTCCTTTTAGGGAACAAGGAAAACAATGTCCTTATTGCAATGTGGGTCAGTGAAAGACATCTTTCTCTTGCCAAATTGAAGGCGCTTTTATATATTGGTATGCATATTATTGACCTTGCAACCAAGGTTCCTAAGAACATCTTGACAGAAAGGCTGCTCTCACAGAATTCTAGTAGTAATTTTGGTTCTGGAGACGAGTAGTACTGGCATTTATTAGTCATATATGTTGTGCATGGTCTTGAAAGTTCATAATTATATTGGGGTTACCTTGCTGGCTCCAGCCTGACGGTTGCTCTTCAGTCAGCCGGGGAAGGGGGAGCAGGAGTCTTAGCCATCCCACAATGGCAGTGCCCACATGTACTGTTTTCTGGAAGGAGCTGTGGTCTGTGGTCCCTAGTCAAAGATCGTCTCTGTGATAACTGAGCAGAAGGGGATTTGATTTATATTCTGCCTTTCAGCCACTTCAAAGCGGATTACATTCAGGTCCTGTGGGTATTTCCCTGTCCCCAGAGGGCTCACAATCTAAGTTTGTCCCTGAGGCAATGGGAGAAAGTGATTTGCCCAAGGTCACAAGGAGCTGCAGTGCAATTTGAATCCTGACTTCCCTGCGTTGTTGCCCACTGCTCTAACCACTTGGCTACTCCTCCAAGGAAAAAACCTTGGTAATGACAGTTTTACCCCCTGTTTTGTCCATGGTGTCTGCTGTCAGTTCAGAATTGGGAAGGTCTGACCAGCAGGACTCAGATCTCTCTTAGGCATGACGGGTGAACACTGCACTGCACTGCAACCTCCAGCTGTCAGTGGGGTGTTTCAGGCAGGGCCAGTGCAAGGGTATTAGGTACCCTAGGCAAATGTTCTGCCTTGTGCCCCTGCTCCGGCCCCGACCTCATTCACTCAGACAGGCCCCCCCTCTCTTGCACACACTTACGTTCCTTGTCTCATTCACACACGCACTCTTACACAGGCTCCCTCCCTCTCTCTCACTAACACCATTGCTCGCTCTCTCTCTCACACACACACACAGAGGCATGACTCGTGGCCTGCCGAGACTCAGCCGCTCGCGAACCACCAAGTCTCTACTCTCTGTCTTGAGTGGGATTGGCTCTGCTCCCAGCCTCATACGTCTGCTCTTTGTTGCCCCCTAATGGCTGTCGCCCTAGGCAACTGCCTAGTTTGCCTATTGGGATATGCTGGCCCTGGTTTCAGGTGTGGGAACCATTTTCAATCCCTACTGGCTGGAGTGTCGGGAGCTGGAGATACGCTGACACCAGGTCTCATGAGAAGAGGTGGCCTTTCACTGATACAGCGGCTGCATCCAGTGATGGGAGGAGAGGCAGGAAGGTGTCCCACGGGGATGAGAAGCATAGTCCAACCAACAACAGTGATAATGGCTACTATCTCTCCCGAGGTAAACGCTGCAGTGTTGGCACTGTTGGCACTGTCAATTTGGCCCTCTTTGTTGTTACTTTAGACACAATATGTAATGCTTTTGCTTCTGTTGAGCAAACTATGGCCTCATTGGCCACACTTACTTTGGCTATGCACGCCAGAATAAAGTCTCAGGAGATACAGCGAGTTCTGCTTCTCAAGTGAAGACTATTGTGAAGTTGGAACAAACTTCTGTTCAATTAACGTCAATGCAAATGACTATGAAGAGAAAGATGTTAGACACTGGAGATTTGAAAAGTTGGAGAGCTCTCAGATCTTCGAGCCTTACATTGCTGAGTTTTCCAAAATCCTCTTTCCTCTACCCATGAGAATTGTTTGTGAAATATCTGAATAAAGTTTTAGAATTTCTGATGAAGCTGTTCCATTGATAAGTAAACTTTTTGTTTTCTTTTTATTTTCTGCAAAGAAAATAGGAGGGGAAGTTGGGATGGGAGAAGTGGAAGAGAGGGCTGGAAGATTTTCACTAACCTTGATAAAGTAATCTCTTAAGAAACCTGGCTATTTATTTGTATTGGCATTGCTTGCAATTATTTCAGCATTGTGCCTTGAACAATCTAAGGAGGATGAAGGAAACAGAGCAACACAGTCTTTCTGCATTTGTATTTACTCAGGCTCCTGATACTACATTGAAATTGTTTTCGAAATTGTCAGACTGTTTACGGGTTAAAAAAATACAGATTTTCCGGTTGAGAGACGCAGGACAGGAGGAAAAGAAATTTCTGGTTATGCGCCAAGAGTTTTTGGCCTTAGGTACAGCCTTTAGTATTGGATTACCATGAAAATGTATTCTTTTATGTTCTGGCATTAGATATATTTTTGCGTCCTCTCAGTTGAGGCTTTTTTTCAATAACAAGAAGCTGGACAAGCTCAGTTAGACTCTTGTTTTCTTTTCAGTTTGGACAAGAAGACCTCAATGATGCGTTATTGTAATTCGTAATTGTACAGGTTTATCCTGTGAACACATTTTTTTTAAATCTTATTTTTCCTTTGCTGAGTACCTATGTCCCTGTTTTGTTTTGGGGGTTTTTTTGACCCCTTCCTTCTTTCACTGTGGATCTCTCTAGCTGGTGTTTTGTTTGTTTCTTTTTTTTTTTTTTAACCAGGATTAATATATTTCTTATCATTGTGCTTTTGCTTTATCAGGATGCACTTGATTTCTAATTGAAATGCAAAGAAAAAAAAAAAACCCTAAGCAAAAATTAAAATTTTTCTTCCCAATTAAAAATCTTTAGGCAGGGCCAATGACTCAGTGGTAGAGCGGCTCGCCGAGATGAAGAGAACCTCGATTCTATTCCCGGGCAGGGACTTTGCTGCCCACGGCGGGGGATGGTACTCAGGCAGCGTTCCCAGCCCCCAGAGGAAAGAGAGCCTTGGACATCGCTCAACAATAACCTCTGGCAGCCAGAACCATGGCTCCAAGAGGAACATAGGTGCAAAACTCATGGCCAAAGACTGTGGTTGCGATGGCCAGACTAATTAGGAAGAGATATATATAAAAAAATAAATAAATAAGGGTAAAATATTCTGGGCAATTGTGAATGAAGATTGAAACTGTCAAATCTCGGCCCTTGTTCTGACTGAGCCAGAAATATAAAAGGGCATGAGAAAACTGCCAGGATCCCCCCCCCCCCCCCCCAAAAAAAGAAAATATTCAGGTAGGCCATAGGATTCCTTTTAGATAACTTAGCCTGTCTAATCACTGTCAGCGTTTCATAGTCTGTCTCTTCATCCTGACCTGGTTCCCAGGCCTTACCTTCTTTCCGTCAGATTTCTAAGATACCTGTTATGTCTTTATCTTCATTTGGTGCTATGCTCTTTCACTCCCCAGTCTTATTTTTTTTCGGCATGTGGCATTTACAATTAAAAGTGTGCTTTGTATTTCTGTTGACAACCTGCTTATTGTTAGCAGTCAATTCAGGTAATTTGGAATAGTCTCCTCAGTGTTTAAATCCACCTGAGCCACTTCAGTCCTCATCGCAACCTATCCCATACTCTTAACTCTCCCGTTAGGAGATACCCACCCTGAACCTTGCGCTCCTGAGAGACTGGCAGAAGGCAGGAGGCACAGGCGAGCACTGTAGAGTTGCACAGCGGCAAATCCTGGCGGCTACAATGTTCTAGGCTCCATGGCGACCTGGTGCCCCAGGATTTGGCCATCCCTGCTTTTATCCACAGATGTATTTTCAGATTTGCAAGGCCCCACTGGGGACCTGGGCATTTCCTGTATTTCCCCCCCTGTTATCGGCCCTGGCTTTATACTTGTTACTGTACTATATTATCAAAATTCAAAACTGTTTGGATACCCCGTTGTAGCGCCCCCCACGGGTTGGTCGCTAGATGACCTTAGACCCCCCTGCATAGAACCTTTTCAGCTTTCCTGCCGGAGAAGTCACCAGTGCTTCTGTCAGAAAAGGAGGATCAAGATTCTGGGGCATTCTCACTCAGATCTCAACCCTGTGGGATCAGGGCAGGCTGGGTAATCATGAATGAACTGGGCTCGGGTAGGACTTTTCCATGTTTGAGGATTCCTGTTGGCCCACTGGGAAAGCTTTGTGCACTTTAAAATCACTATGAAGGCTTTGCCCAGATACCTGAGATATAAAGGACACCTACCCAGAAGAGAAAAAAAAATCACCTTTTACATCAGTGAGCTGTAAATTTATCTTTATAGGAATGGACTTTAATTTAGTTGTTAAATTAAATGTTTATTGATTTCTTTAACACCCAGGGCTCTGTCCTGCCTGGTTTGTCCCAGCATCTCACACCCTGAGGTGCAGCAGCTAACACTATATAGAAAGAGAGAGAGAAAGAGAGATACAGACCAAAAGTGAGAACTTCCCCCTCCATAAAAAGAATTCACCCTGGGATTGAGAGTTTGAGCATGGGCGTTAATTGCTAGCCGGTGCAGCCCTGAAGAGTAAAAATAGGTTTGTGTGCCCTAGTAAGGGTTACAGTGTGAAGACAGAACATTAGTGCCTATGATACACTATCTGCAGCCCTCCATGGGCTCATGTTCCATCTCACCTCATATTATTTGCCTCAATTTTTCTTCAAGTCAGATCTTGACGCAGATTCACTGGCTTTCGCCAATATTTCTTTCTTTCCCATTTCTTCGTATTGCTGCTTCCTCAGCTGCCCCGCGCCCATGGAAGTCTGCCTAACAGAGCTTAGTTTAACCCCAATCTCAGTCATGGTGACCTGGGGAAAGACTAGAAACAAGCCTCATAAGAGGGTACAATTGTCTTGTGGTCAAATGCTCAGGAGCACTTCAAAATTGCAATAATACATTAAAAAAAAAAAAATCAACAACCTGGTGAAATAATCGCAAGGAATGCCAATGTGAATAAAATACCCAGGTTTCTCAAGGAATCACATAGCAACCACGTTACTTTATCTGAGTAGCTGAAGAATATTATTTCAAAATGTAATGCATTTGGAAAATAAGTCTTAACAGTACAAAACTATTAACAAAGTATACATTTCTTTATTACGCTGCCACTCAGTGTCATCTTGTGATATCGCACAGCTTAGAGTCTCTGCAGGTTTTTAAGTTCCCTGTTCTGACTGGTTATTGCTAGTTGCTATTTGACAGTTTCTGAACTTCCTATTGGATTGGTTCCTATTTGCTTTATCTTTCTCTCTATGCCTTTCTCCTCTTCTTAATGGTCCCTTGACCCTAGGACTGCCTAAGGGTTTACTTTCTGCAGGGACTTTCAGTTGGCAGGCTACAGCTTCTTCTCATCCTCTTTCAAGCTCCGAGAAGCATCATCTTTTCTCCTCTTATTTACTATTAACCCACAGCTACTGTCAGCTTTCACAGAAAACTTATTTCAGCTGTATCAGCTTGTTTAATCTATGCCTTTATGCTTGGGACTTTCTCCACTTCTTGTAAGCTTTGGCTACGAAGGTTTTAAAAGCCCAGTTATTCAGCAAGGCTCTTATACAGTTTCAGGCCAATGCAATATAGTGCGCTCGGACAAGCATATGGCTTTACAGGCACTTGGACACACATTTTGGACGCACATCTAACACCCCTCATGCAATAAGAGGATTAGTGCATCTAAACCAGCACGAAGCTAATAGCGCTCATCACATGTAAATTCATGTTGATGAAGTTATTAGCTATTACCCGCCTAACGTGCAAATTTTTACTCTCAAAAATGAATGCCTGCCCCGGAGCAGGTGTTAATTCTTGAGGAGCCTCAAAAGTTTACAGAAAAGCAGAAAATACTGCTTTTCTGTAGTTCCTCCGAATTAATATCGTGGCGATATTAAGTCAGAGGAACCGAAAAAAGGAGAAACGAAAAAAAAAATAAATACAAATTTTAGCTGGTGGTCAGGTTAGGAAAATGAACGCTCAATTAACGAGTGTCCATTTTCCTAACTCTCTGACAGCCACCTCTTCCGGGCGCCCAGTGCTTCAAACAGGAGGTTTTCACAGAAGTAAGCAAATCGGTGTGTCGGCTTCTGCATGCTTTATTCTGGGGGACACACCGATTTGACTACTTCTGTGAAAACCTCCTATTTGAAGCTCTTGAATAAAATGTATATTTACCAGTGGCAAACATCCTTTAATGACTTTGGTGGACACTGCCAGCTGCTTGATTTATTGCCACAGCATCGCCATGGTGACCAAGGTAGGTGCCAGCTCCGTGCGTTCTTGGGAATCGACAATGTCAGATCTGCCTTCTGCCTCGCCTCTTCAATCTCCCAGGCTCCCCTGTAGCTGAGAGGAGAGGAGAAACTGCAGAGGTGACATGGGAGCCGGAGCAGACTGTTCACTGATTATGGAGGAAGCTCAAGCACCCACGTCACTGCATGGAGCGGATGTGCACAGTGATCGCGTATGAGCAGCAAAGACCGCTGCATGCCCTGGATCTTCCTATTACCAATGACCATATTAAATCCATGGAATTTCCCTGTTACTAATTGCAGCGTTATTGAAGCAAAGGCGTGGTGATTATATCTGGCTTTTCAGTGACCTCTAACTGTAAATGTTATATTACACAATTTTTTTCTTTTTTAGAATACATAGAAACATGACAGTAGAAAAAAAGCATATGGGTCATCCAGTCTGCCCATCTATCCAATTCATTTAACATTATAATTCTCATCACTTCCTTAGAGATCCCCTGTAATTATCCCATGCTTTCTTGAATTCAGATACTGTTTTGTCGCTACTACTTCCAACAGGAGGCTGTTCCACACATCCACCACCCTCTCTGTAAAGAAATGTTTCCTAAGATTACTCCTGAGTCTATGCCCTTTCACCCTCATGTCATGACCCCTTATTCTAAAGGTTCAATTCCTGAGCATGGAAATCTTTGAGATATTTGAACGTCTCTATCATATCTCCCTTATCTCGTCTTTCATGTTTAGATCTTTAAGTCCATCCCCATATACTTTAGAACAAAGACCACTGACCAATTTAGTAGCTGCCCTCTAGACTGGCTCCATCCGGTTTATATCCTTCTGAAGGTGCGGTCTCCATAATTCTACACCGTGTTCCAAGCGAGGTCTCACCAGGGAGTTATAAAGGGGCAATATCACCTCCCTTTTTTCTGCTGGCCATTTCTCTCCCTATGCAGCCAAGCATCTTTCTGACTTTTTCCATCACTTTATCCACCTGTTTGGCCACATTAAGATCATCAGATACAACTATTCATCGACATTTCAATTTTTAAAATAATTTTATTACATGGGAATCCTAACCATGTTATAAACTTAAAGCACATTAACAATCTGTGCATCTGATTCATTGAGACTCATCTCTCTGCTAAAGTGAAATATTGAATGCCAGTGTCGTCAGCCGCTCCTGTTTCTGGCACCATCCATTTTGTGCCTGCAGCAGCAGAATATGCTCGTTCCTATGAGAGAAAAACAAAGGAGAGCAGAGAGGAAAATGGAGGGGAGGAGAGACAGAGAAGAAAAGAGAGAAAGGGAGGGACATAGATGGGAAGAGAGTTGAGAACAGAAGTCACATATCCAAATTTGGAAATCTACATTTTTGGCAGAAAACCGGCCTCGCCACCTCTTAAAATCAAGATGGAAAAACAAAGGCTTTGCACGCAGGGACGGTAACTTTTACACAGGTGCGCGGGTGCACATGTGTGCACGTTCGTTGGCCCACAACAAGGGACGTGGCTGTTTTATAACATACATGGTATAAAATGGCTTGGCCGCACGCTCATGTGCACTGAATTTTAAGGGGGCGCGCACCTGTGCGCACAAATCCCGCTTTTATCATGTAAGTGGAAGGATTTTAAAAGGGATGCATGCCAATGCGTTTGTCAGTTTTACCAGTTCATTCCCAGTTAGCCCAGTTTAACCTGTCCTCCAATCCCCCTGGTTTGATAGCCTGTACACCCCTCGGTTACTCCAGACTCTTTAAATCCCTCCTAAATGGCTTTGGTTTTCTTTTTCTTTTGACTTACATGCCATCTGTAGCAGAAGTAAAGTTATGTGGTGGGGACCTTGCTGAGCACAGGACTAAGTATTGATGTGCAAATTTCTGGTGAAAGCCCTGAAATGCTCATGTATCGCCCATGCCCCGCTCAGATTATGTCCACACCCCTTTTTGGGAAATTCCGCGATGTGCACGCAGTAGCATTTACGTGCGCAACTAGAAAGCTTTTAAAATCCGCTTGGTGCACGTCGGGCTTTTGAAATTCACCTTAAAATGTCTGTTGTACACTTGTGCGGCCAGAACATGTGCAAAGAGGGCACCATAGAAAATGCTCTCCCCACCCTTATTGCCTCTGTTCATTTAGATTTATTGTACTCGGCCTTGAGACCAACTTTGGGAGCCGGTGGAAAATCAAAAGCTCAAATAAAGCAGCAAAAAGCCATTGCAATGTAATTTCCATTTACCTAAGTTTAATGTATGTCCAGTTCAGGCCCCAGCACTGAATTCCCTTAAACAACTTGTGTTTGGCCCTCAGTGGAAACCTGAATAACTAGTAGGCAAAAGTTGTTAACCATGACTTACACTTTCAGCAGAAAGAAATGGCCTAGGACTGTTCGGTTACCACAGATGTTGAAGAATTGAATTGCGCAACAAATCTATCTTCAGACTCCTGTTTGGAGACAGGGGCTCCTAGCATCTACTCAGCACTATGATCAGAGCTCAGGCTGTCATGGCTTCTTAGATCTAGCTCTGATGTACTTCGTCCCTCCCCAACAAGGTATACCTGGCCCAATAGGCAGAGCGTCATATGCACCATGACCTTCAACCTAGCCACCAAGGGATATTGGCCCTTGTAACTCTGGAACACATGATCAAAACCAGGAAAATGGGCTAGAGGTGGAAATTCCACATTCAGTAATTTGTGGTCCTCATTTCTTCCGTATAAGTAGAGTTTCACAACTGCAGTTTCAGAATTGCTGTAATTCTTTGATTTACACTACTGCCCATTATTACTGATAAGATAGAGAAGTCAGAATTATTTTCACATGACCTATCATCCAGATTTCTTTGTGTGATGAAATGAATGATCAAACATTTTTAAAGTAGTACAATAAAAAAAATGTCACCCACAAATTGTTGACTTTTTTGTCTAAAAGGCTAAAGTGACAAAAATTGACCGTGGAAGATAAGAATGTGGAGTATTATCTCACCTGTCTTTCAAGCTTTGAATACCAACTTTTCCCAGGGTCATTACTGTCAACTTTTCCCAGGGTCATTACTGTCATGACTTATCTCATCTTCTGACTCCTTTTCCAACTTTACTGATCGATGAGCTATAATCAATCATATGTGGCTTCTAGCATTGTTTGTATATTATCCTCCCACCGAACGTACTCTACAGTGATGTCTTGTGGCCAGAAGAGCAGCAGGTAATCCCTGCTAGGGAATCTTCCTATGCTGCTCCTCATTCTAGCAGCAGATAGAGCCATGTCCCTCTTCTCATGGACTGTGAGTGCTTTTAAACCTGACTGATGATGGAGAAGAGAGAGCACCACCCTAACCTTTGCAAAAGCAAGTTATTTCCAGGACTGGATCATTAAGGCTCTAACAGTAATGCCAGTGCCACTTTTTTCTGCCTCGGTGGATGGCATTTTCATCCATCTGGTTCTCTTGGTCCATAACATTGGCGTAATCTGTGATACCTCTCTCTCCTTCTCTATGCACATCCAAAACACTGCTAAAATCTGTTGGTTATAACATCGCTAAAATCCATCCTTTACTTTCTGATTATATTACTAAAACAGTCTTCCACTCTCTTATCTCCCACTTACAGTAAGACTACCTTAACTTGCTCTTCATGTGCCTCCCAGTGAACCATCTTTCTCCACTGCAGTTTATTCAAAATTCAGCTGTATGGCTGTCCAATGCCACTTTGACCATGAAACCCCCCTCTTCTCAAGTCCCTACAGTGGTTCTCTGTCCACTTCTGCATACAATTCAAGCTTCTTTTACTTGCCTATCAGTACATTCACTCTGCATCTCCTCATTACCTATCTTCTCTTCTCTCTCCCTACACCCTTCCTCATGACCTCTTCAATCGGGCAAGTTGCTCTTGTCTGTGCCCTTCTCCACTGCCAGCTCCCAGCTCTGTGCTTTCCTCCTTGCTCTGCCATAGGCTTGGCATAGACTTCCAGAGTCCATGTGTCATGCTCCCTCTCTGGCCATATTCAAATCCACTTTAAAAGCTCACCTGTTCAAAACTGCATTTGTCTATAATACACTCCTTCCAAATTCTTGTTTGGCATGCATGTTTGTCTTGACTAGAGTGTAAGCTCCTTAGAGCAGGGACTCTTATCTTATGTGTTCCCGTACAGCACTGCATATGGCTAGTAAGTAGCATTTTGAAATGATAAATAGTAGTATCTCATTCTCAACAAAACAACCTTCATATTCTTTACTTCTTTGGGTTATGAGACCGTGATCGAGTAGGGTGACAAAGACAAGGAAAATGACCCATAGTTCAAAGTAAACCAGGGTTCTTCTACTAGCTTAGGAAGAAAAGCTGCCCCTTTAGCTTGATCATTTGAGTCCCTAGTGTAGGGCCAGAAGACTGCAGCTTCAAGGCTCGATTAGAAGATAGGTAGTGCTGCCGTAGCGCTTGCAGCGAATGGAACCGTAAGAGCCATTATACACAGGTAGACGTGCTGATGATATCCAGACGCATGGAGGTGCTCGCAGTTCTCACCCCCAGAATTATCTCGTTTCTCTGCAGGAAGGACTGACTCGCCTGAAATTTACAAACACAAGCGTTTTTCTCAAGACTGATCCACAGATGAGTGGGACAGGATGATTGCCTTCCCTTCTCTCTCCCATTTACCCAGCCTATTCCTATCGATGATTCCCAGATTTAAGCCTCTTCCAAACCAGGGTTTCCAGCCAAGCCCAATAAGAAGCACTACTGCAGTGCCAATTCATCTCCTGCACCATTTGGAAGTGAGACTGGATTTGTTTAGTTTTCAGTGTAGGACAGTTGCCTTGTGATATTAGCAAGTCTGAAACCTTGATCTGGATTAGAGCTTCAGCACACAGGACTATAATCAGACCTGTGAGGTTGTACTGAATTGTTTTTCTTTTGACCTAGTAGTTTCCTTCTGCTGCTTTGGACTTCCAGCACAGTCAGAACTAGGACTAAGATCTAGTGCATAGGAGCCTTCATGCATGACTACGTAGGGAGTTTTCACCCTAGCCTTATATCCTCTTCCAGCTTTCTTTTAATTATATGGCAGTGAGAGTCCTTGCTCAAAGGCCATTCACCAAGCCTCTGTCTGCAACCGTACAATCATGGGCCCTAAATCTGACTGATAAATTTTGCCAGGCCCAGATTTAGGAAAATTTTAGTAGGTGCTGGAGTGCAGGGTATCACAGGGCCTGAGGATTTACAAGCCTTTATGTGGTCTGTCAGTGCAACAGCAACCCCAGAAAGAAAATTCAATGCAGGGCCTGTAAACCCTCAGGCCCTGTGATACCCTGCCCCTTGCACAGGTTTCCATGGTAACAAGAAACCCTCACAAGCACTACATGCTAGTGCTGCTGCTGTAGGCTGGCTCTGTTCTACAGGACAAACTGCGGAGGTGAGGGGGGATGCCAGAAGGGATCTGGGTAGGAGCGATGGGCTAATGGGGGTTTGGTCTCTCCGATTATTGATTAACCTGGGGAGGGGGGGTCAGCCCCCCCAGCACCTATGAGTGAAGCATCCCTAGTCCTGATCAACCTGAGAAGCAGAAGATCTGAGCCTGGAATCAAACCAAGCTACCACTGGGACAGGCACTGTACTATTACATAACATTAATAGTCTGGCCCCTGTGTGACCGATCATTTATTTGAATTTAACAGGTCAACTAAATGAAATGAATAGGATTTCAGTTTAGTCTCCAGTAGATATCGTTTAATATCACAAAACTATCAGTTTAGGCCTTAGAGTAACTCCTTAAATAAGCCCTTAACCAGGAATCCAGATAATGATATTAATCTTTCACTTTCAGCAAAATTGTATAATTTGGAAAACAGAATAACTCAAATAGATATGGAATAAAATGGTAAATGTGTTTGTCTGGAAATTTAATAAAAATAAATAAAAAAAAAAAAAAGAAGGTAAATACATATAGACTGCAAGCCATGTATCATCCAGCCACTTCACCTACCTGCTGCCACAGTGCAATCCCTACCTGATCTACAACTATGGACTTGTTTCCCCATCACTAAAGATGATTTGTGCTTGTTCCGCTCGTTCTTAAGCTCCAATAACATTGTTCCCTCTGATGGGAAGCTGTTTCATGCATCCTCCCCTAGGATGGCTTTGCAAACAAGAGGCCTAGTTCTTGTTTTTACACAGATTATGTGCATAAATACATTATACCTTCAACTGCAGAAAAGTCCAGGTGGTGGAGAGTCTGAAATAAAATGCACTGTGACCTACTGTGATGGAACGAGTTCTCAAGTTACATAATTAAAGGGGGGGAGAGCAAAATCTCCGCCATTCCATGTGCTGTGCAATGATTTGACGTGAGCAGCATTCTACTACGCATTTCTAGGTTAGGAACACTGGGAATGGATCTGCTTATCGCTGTAGCTTATGTTTATCGAAGAGGAAGAAAGTTCAGTGCAAGCTGTGAGGAGAGAGAGAGAGGAAGCTGGGCCACTGAAGGGATTTCCACAGCTTGCTGACGAGATCTCTCACGGCAATGCAAATAACACACAAATGAGCCAGCCCCAAGGAGAAAGAAGAGGGGGGGGGGGGTGTGGAAGGAGAGAAGGTGGCAAAAGGGAGGATGACCAGAGTGGGATGGAGATCGATGACCAATTCTAAACCTTTTATACCTTTAAGGCACCTCCAGGGCTTCTCATTTTAAAAGCATGAAGTACCAGAACAACATGATCTAAAAAATGTTATTATTCTGTACATCTAGCAAAGTCTCAGCTGGAATGCAGGATGGTTTCCAAGGCCATTGAGTTTGGGATAATTTCTAAATTGGTATTGCATTATATGGGATGCAAAACGGAGTCATATGAATGCTTTTTGGGGGTACATCAGCCATCACTGTTCAAGCAACACCACACTCATATATATATATATAATATATAAAATACACAAATACACACACATTTTTGTCCTGATAGCAGTTTTCTCGTCCTCTGTCATTCACCATCCTTACCCCAGATGGGATATCTGCATGATTCAGACTAACATAGCTCATCCATTCATTGGCTCGTAGGGATTGCCTCAGTGGCAGGTTTTTTTTTCTATTCCTCGTGCCTGTTCCTGAATGTACTACCTCCTGCAGCATGGGCCCCAGCGGACAGGGAATATCGAGCCCAGATCCCCCACGCTGCAGCCATGCATGGCACTAAGGCCTGAGCCACTGGGCAGGCCAAAATAATGTCTAGTTATTTTATTTCTAAATAAATCATGGAATTTTGTATCTTCATTATTGCAACTTGCAATATCCAACCACTAAGATATACTGTGTTTTTTTCAGTTTGTTCTACATTTAGATGTGTTCACCAAATTCTCTTGTGCTCTGCTCTGTTTATGCATGTTTACGAACGAGCTACCAGGTCACAAGAAGAAGCAATCTGTAAGGTCATTGCTGCTGCATCAAAGTCCATCTATCATGCACGTTCTTTAAGGCTGCTCCTCCCTCCACTGGGATGGTTGTTCACTTAGAGATGGCACAGACCAGCACATTCACTTTAGGGAAATGAAAACACTCTCACTGCCGGATCCAGTGGCTATAGAGCTTCTAATGCTTGTGCCCCTTTAAAACTTGCTTCTGGGGCATCCCATTCCAGGTCACTCAACGGAACAGTTTCCAGTCCCAGAAAGTAGCTTTCTGTAGGGAAATCAGAATGGGATTCTTCGTTGGTTCCATGATAGAGTCTGCCCCAGGAACTCCAAACATCTTCAGGGTCTGTGAAATCAGGCCCAGTGAATTGTCTCTATGGAAAAACCATAACATGGTCAGATATGGTCCTAAACCAGGGGAAATTTCCCCATCTTCCAAGGAATCTGTATATCTTCCTCTTCATCCATGCCATCTGGGTCCCTGCCACAGACACCCTTGGTGAGGCGAGGCATGCCTCAAGGTCTACCAATAGGACTGGGAGAGGGAGGGCTTACCGGCTGAGGCTCTGTCCAGACAGGAACAAGTGAGGAAGCAGACTGCGCCTCTACAAAGGCTTGAAAGGCCTTGGAAAAATTCCACCTGAGAGAAGACAGCCGGGTCCATGCCTAGCCCAGGAGGTACTGGGGTAGGTGCTGCTAAATTTCCCTCTCCCATGGATGACCCAGTCTTGGCAGAACTCAGATCCAGGGTACTTCCAGTTAAGGCTGTGGCTAACCCATCCTCTGAATGGGAGAAGCCGGGCTTAGCAAAGTTCAGGGAGGCCAACTCTCCCTGGGCTTCCTCACAGTGCCGACGTAAGTTGGAATCCAGGTCAGACTGTGCAGCCCTAATATGACAAGCAGCGCAGCGAGAAAAATGCCTATGTTTCTTGGCTGCCAGAGCCATTGGGGCAGTAACCGTGTGCTCTGTCGACTCGTGCTTAAAATTTTGTGTGCATAGGCAGGACGCAGTGAAGAGCACGCACAGCCCGTGTGTCTGGCTTTACTTGTATTCAGCACTTAGTAGGCTGTGCACGTACATACATGCGCAACAATATGCATACTGTGTGTACCAATGTTCTATGGAGGGCAATATGGCACGCACAAAGAAGTGGGCAAGAAGGTGCTGCTGCGGACTACCATGCAGTGTGCTGACCAAGCCTAAAGCAGGGCCTAATCTACCGGGGGGCCACTCAACCCGCTCGGAAGCCCAATCCACCAAGGGGGGGTGGGGGGCACTGAACTGCTCGGAAGCCTTACTCCAACTGGATCAGGAAAGACATTGGTACAGTGCACCGAGCAAGGAGAATGGAATAAGTCTTACCAAAACCCCTCCAAATGTCTCTGAATCAGGAGATACATTTTCTTTTTTACTTACCTGGGCTCAGCCCTTATCGACTATGTATAGAGGCATTCTGCAGCTATGGCAGGAGAGGGCTTTGGCTGTCAACACTGCACTCTGCTTCCTGCACCCGCTGCCTTTCAGCTGCTTAAACAGAAATGTTCATGCCAGGACCTGCTACCGAACCAAGGCACACCTCTGTGTGATCTTGGAAGTTGCCTCAGGAATTCTTATCTGGCGGAGGGACCTTTAGGTATCACTGCAGGAGAGTGGGGCTCAATTTTTCTCTCCAATTTAAATATAGAATTTCTTCTTCCAAAAAGTATAGCAATCCCCATAGGGAGAGCTACATCCAACATCTGCTGGAGACGGAGAAATACTGAAAGGCTGAGGTCACTGCAGGGGTGTATCTAGGGTGACGTCAGCTTTGAAATCTGATTCCATCTGCTGTCAGGAGAGCATAACCCATTGGTTCTGAATCCATCTGGCTACATGCTAGGAAATAAAAGATTTTTAAAAAACTGTCTCAGATACCCCCAGTTTATTATTATGAAAACTGCAATGCAAACAAAATAAAAGTTGCAGCCAAGTGATGCTCTACAAGATAAAGTCTCCTTGTCATTTTTAGTATGAGCCCAATTCTATGAAGGAAAGGGAAATAGGAGATTGGGGGCAGGGACCAGGCCACTCCGGTGCAGCTGGACAAGGTTGAGATGAAGAGGAGGGAAGAAGATGCTGCAGTTGTCACTAGTTTTGCAAAAAACCAGTCACTTTTCCCCTCCAACCTTTGACAGATGTGGATTGTCAGAAATAACTGACATTTTGAATTTCTTAACACTGTTTCATAACACAAGTTACAAGTTAAAGAACAAAAAACCCACATTGCATCATTTTTAGCTCCATTGGCCATTCTCTCATCTTTATTTTATCCATGTTTACTGTAGAGCAAGGAACAGACTCATCCAACAAGCGGTGCACAGATTACAAAAAAAAAAAAAAAAAAAAAGGGATTCTTGGCTGCTGGGATCCTACAACCATACGTCAGTCCAGACGTTTTTGCACAATGGAAGGCCCACCACTAGTTTCTTGGGTTTTTTTGTTTTTTTTTAATTTCCTCTGTAAATGGAGTAGCACATGGCACAAAGCTATCCGACTGCAGGACGGTGTAGTGTAAAAGCCTGTGCTTTTCTGTGTCTGATATATTACACAGCCCTCCGGCGAGTGACTGTGAGTTTGCAATGAACTGCGCATTGCAGAAGCGATGTGATAGGGAAGCCTGCAGCTCCCGCCCTGGCTGCATCCTATGAGCTAAAACACATGGGGGCAGATCACCATGGGCTCTCCACTGGGATTATACTACGCCTGTGTGTATGGGAGGGGGTAAGCAAGGGGTCCAACCTGAACTCCAGACCAGGATTTAGGCTAGGTGGTAGCTAATGCTCTGGGTACCAGTGTCAGAAAGACACAGACAGAGAGGATCCTCAGGGCAGAAGATGATACATTGGGTTCCTGTGCCCACTTACAGGAGAGGGTGGAAACTTTTCTGACCAGTTTCTGTCATCGACCCAGATCTTTTCTCATTTAATAACCCCATATAAGTAAGATATCCTGGATTTAAGCAGCCCCTTCTCCTCACCCCTTCCTTCAGCACAATAATAATACATGAGAAGACTTGGCATCATTATGAGAGACTAGCAAAAGAGAGAGGTACTAGACAAAGAAGCTTTGCTGTCAAATATGCTGCTGGCGTTAGTCCTGTGCACACTGCTCTTCCGGGTGAAAACAGATTTCCAGAACTAGCATTATATTTGAGAAATATGACAAGACAACCACTAGCGGTCCTGGTGACAGCAAAATGTATTTGCACAAAATCTGATTGCATTAGAAAGCACTGACAACACAAATACAGACATCATTGCAACAGATGTGGATTGAATTCCTCTCTTCCCTTCCGGCCCCTGTGATAAGTGGTTAGATTGTTCACTTGTGGTTTTTCTTATGTATTGCGTAAGAACTCCAAATGCCAGAGTTCCTTAACTCTAAAGTAAAATTATGGGCTATAGCTTAAGGGTGGCCTCAATGGCACATCCCGGTGAGCGGGCCCAACACAGGTTAGTCTTCTCCCCCGCAGATGCTCAGCAGAACCTTGCGATAATCCCCCGAGGTGTCACTCTGAAAAGAAGACGATAAAACAGGAACATTTTCATCTCACTGGAGAAGGTAACACGTTAACCACACACACAACAGTCTGGACTGTGCAGCATGCGATGCGACTACAAACCCCTTTTCACCAAGATATCACGGTAAACTGAATATAGCATAAGCACGAGGTTATATATTACGCACATGTATAATGCTGTTCCTTACTTTGAGCAAGCTGGAAGAGCGGAATACAGATACATTGAACAAATAAATACAAACAGCATAACATAATTCCCTTAAACTATCGTTCTGCTCTCCAGAAATGCATTCATCCCCAAATAAAGATGTTTGTTTTAGTATGAGGGGCTCCATTAAGTTTACTGTTTTGTAGTCTAAATAATAAAGACCTCTGCTTTAAAGAGACAAAAAGATTAGTTATTGAAAGTCAAATTAGTCCTCTCAGTATCTGGGTCGCCAAATTTAAAGGAGACTGAAGATCTGCTAAATAATCGCAGATTCAGGTCTGCAACTGACAGGCAGCAAAGCATGTGACGGTGCGGCAATCTTGCTACTTTTTAAGGCGTTCAGCAACAGAACAGATCAAGGCAGAGCATTTTAAAAAGCAGGTATGCGATCTCAGTTTCTCTCGGCCAATTTAGTGGGACCTCTCTTCCCTGGGAACTTGCGTTGGTCAGTTCAGTTGTGCTGCCTTAAACCCCCAGCTTGACACAAATGCACTAGAGCAGTCAGGAAACCTACAGTAAGAAAGCAAAACAGATAACTAGAGAGCCAATCAAGTAAGGAACGCAGGGTGTTACAGGCAGGATAGCAGTCGCCCAATATCTGTCTTTTCCCTACCCTGAACAATGCTATCAGAAATGAAAAGGCTGCACTGGTAGAAAGCACTAAACCTGGTAAACTTATTTTGCAGTCATAGCAACAGGAGTAAAGTAACTGTCCCCCTGCAAGGAGCTCTTCCTGCCTGTGGATCTGAGATGATGGAACCACAGGGAGTAAAGGTGGTGGTTCTGAACCCTGTCAATGCTAACTGGGAGAATATCTGCTGAAGGCCAGGACATTAGCGAGAATCCGCAGGGCTGGAGGCGGCTGCTGGAGAAAGAAGCCAGGGTTTGAGCAGACAGCCTGAGGAAAAACCTGGAGAGCTTCAGTCGCAACTGTTCTCCGGTGAGGTGGCCTAGCAGTGGGCAAAACGCCCGATGAGAAACCCAGAGACTTTCAACAGCTCTGTTGTGTGTGAGGAAACCAAGGTCTGGGAAAAAAAAAAGAGCCCCGAGGAGAACTTGAAAAACGTCAGTAGTGTTAATTAGCAGGTGAAGAAGTCGAGGTCTGGGCAAGGAGAACCCAGTGAGCTTCAGGAGTGCTCTTTCTGCCGTCATTTCTATGTTTCTATGAGAAGAGGATGGGAAAGTATCCCTGAAGCTGCCTTGGGGGGACGGGTCCAGTACCTCCTGTGTGTGAGGAATGGTGACCCATCGTGAACAGTGCAGTTTCTGAAGGATGCTAACTCAGTGAGCCCTATTTACATCCTGTCTGATGGACACCCAAGTTGTGAACACAACTGTGCGCTCGGTATTTCTAGAAGAGAATAAAAGAGGTCCCGTTTTGCCCAGAAGACCTTACACATTAGTTTTTCTTTGTTACCTGCGGTCCACTACACCAGCTGCTTGGACAAATAAACCGAGAACCGTCCTGAGCCCTTTCAGGAGTGCCAGAACGCCAAGGCTCCAATTTACAGAAGAGTGGGAATGAAAACATCTTGGACTACTAATTGTGGACTCCGTGAAACGTGGTCTCTAGCTAAAGTGCCCTTACACGTCTTCCCTGCTCATCAGTCCTCCTTTCTCCAGTGTTGTCGCCTCTCTTCCTGTTTTCCTCGTATATCCCAGGGCTTCCTAAAACGTGACCCTACAAGCTGGTTAGGTTTTTCAGGATATCCTCAAGGAATACGAATGAGAGAAATCTGCAAAGCACTGCAGGCCCAGCAAATTGCAGATGTCGTGAAAACTCGGCTGGCTGCAGGGTCACCCCCCCTGCTCTATCCCTTTCCCGCCCCCCCTCACCTGAATACAGTGATGGAGTGACTTCTCAAACATCTCCTTAAACATGTGTCTGATGTTCAGCAGATCGATCTCACTTCTTGACACCATGATCCTGGTCAAAGTCCTCTCGTCTGTGCCAGCACCCTTCCCAGAGGAAAGGAAAAAAAAGACAGACAGACAAACATCACTCGGCCGATTTTAATTTTCTTAGTCATACACTATGGGGGGAGGGGGTGTCCGTTTTCAGAAGGGTTTAACCAGCTGACTCCGACTGGGAAATTCTCCCCTGACAATGGACAAAAGGGTGCCGTCCCGGGGATGGGCTGGGAGGAGGAAAACGCACGCATAGATTTGAGTTTCACAGACACTTTCTCTCAAGCACGCAGCTGACCCGAAGATGTTTGTAAGTGCAAGGTCCACAGTTAATTTTTTATTTTTACCTACCTGGGTTGTTTCCCGTTGAATATTAGCTACAAGGTACACAGGAGCAAAAGTACACAAGGACTTAGCATTTGCACAGGTTACTCAAAATTGCCCCTATTTTGCATTCATCCCGTAACGCTTAGAGAATGCTTCCCATATATGAAAGACTGTGCAAGTACTCCTCAATGGACCAGGCAGACGTAGACACCTACAGTATGATAGACAGATGGCTGCCTCCTCCGTCCCGAGCTTAGTAAGTCTTATGTCAATCTTATGAATGCCTAAGCCCCCTTCATTTTAAAGTTTAAACTAAAAGAATCTTGTGTTGTTTTTTCTTTTACCAACTTTTTCACCCTAACTTTGTAGTGCTCAGCGTGCAGAATCTATTCTGGGCCTTGGCGGCTGCCCTCTACCTACAGCCCCGCTGTGATCTCTTGGTTCTCGAGCCCCTCACCTCCCCGCACTGTGAACTGTGCAAGGCCAGCAGCAGATCCCTGTGAGAATTTCTGCCTGCCCTGCCCTGCACGGTTACAAGTGTGGTGAATCAATTTCCTTCTGGGTTTTGTTGCTGTAATAAATGCTCAGGAGAAATAAAATTAAAAAAATGAAAACAAAGTCCCTTGTTAATGTTCAATCAGTCACACACACACACGCATCTTTGCCCTCCCTAATGTCACAAACAAAGGCATGCATGGCTCTTCTCTTCTTTCTCGGTCACTTTTTCTATCTGCTTTCTGGAACAGAGAGCTCCTAATTTTAAAAAGGAATTTTACCTTCATGGATTTGTAAAGTCTTTCAGCAAAAAACGCAGGTTTGTTCTTAATACTCCGAACTTAGAAGAAAAAGAAGAAGAAGAAAAAAAAAAGTTCAGTGTTGTAGCAGGAACATCTTTTGCCTGCCAGGCTGAGTCACTACCATAGCCCCACACACTAGAAGCATGTACACCATACGATGCCCAAAGCATGGCCTCTATACCAGATTAAAGCACAAGCACTGCCCAGGCCACCCGAAACCACAACATGGGACCCACAGTAACGCAACGCTGCACCCACAGATAGCCCCTGTACCACCAGCGTGCCACGCCCCACACTAGGTTCAAGAATTCCTCCAAAAAGCACGACATCTGGGAATGTCATCACAGCTTCCACAGAGCTGGCCGGCTGAGGCTGCCTCCAGATCATCAGAGCTGATGGGATCACTGCACATTCAAGAGGTCTGCCTGAAGATATCTTAAACACCCTGCCTTGGTATTTTCTGTACTGCTCACGTCTGCTTAGGTGGCTCAGCATGACCCTGAATGGTGATGCACAGAGGGTGACAGTCAAAAGGCTTTATCCAGGCACATTTTTGGAAATTTGAAAATTTCCCTCTGCTCCCTGGCACAAAATTTTGTCCAGGAAAATCATAACCTGCACAAAATGTAACCGGATGAAAAGGAGGCATTTCAGGGTTGTGGTTACATTTTAGCCGGCGAGAGCTGATATTCAGTGCTGCCTGCCTACAATGATCCAGATAGGTGCGCCACTGAATATCCGAGTAACCTTCCTGCTCACCAGCCCGCTGACTATTATAAACATCCCAGGGGTTTCTGTGCCCAGCTCTCACTATGTAACTATAGCATAAATGGCCCTTGATCACTTCCCGGATGATTATAAGAGGTGGGAGCATGGGGTACTAGTTTTTCCCATTACTGTTTTTAAATGTATTTTGTTTATTTATTTTTATTTTTTTTAGCAAAGATCGTGACCATAACATACAATAGCCAAGAACTATTATCGAGAAGAAACTTAACCCTCCATACCACGCCCTCCATTACAGGTTTCTATAACACGATCCAGCACCTGCATACCCATTTCTCACTCCAGACAGCTGCTGCACTCCAAGCTACCGGTACAACGTAATAACTGAATGGGCTCATCTACACAGCATGTTGCCGGAATGCACCAAATTACTGACCAATAGCCACCAGTGCATCCTTCACGTCTCCAGACATCTCCTTCTTGATGGTATGCTCCACGTCATGATTGGTCTGTTTAACATACTCCTGGAACACTGAAGACAGGGAAGAGATGGTCACCTATCGGGTCAAGTCCCAGGACCTCTCGGAGATCTTCCTGCCGCGGCAGGACTTTCTGTTTCTCTTCGGTGCACAGATACATCATACCGGAACCAGAGAATGGACAGCACCCATCATATATTACAATGACTTGATCTGGCTTCTTTTACCTCTCCCCTTTGTTTGGAAAAGGACTTAGGGCCATAATCCTACCTCTCTGCCACCAAACCTGACGGTCGCCTCGACAGGAGTGAATTTTCAAAAGCATACATGCACGCAAAACGCTGGCATTGCACGCAAGTGTAGGCTTTTTGAAAATGACCTGGGGGGGGGGGGGAGGGGGATTGTAAGTATAAAAGCACACGTGAAAGTAATTACACATATACTTGAAACAGGCGTTCGAGGGTGGGGAACCCACTTAGACGCGCACTTTCTAAAATCAAAAGCAAGGGCGTAAATGCACGTGTGAACATTTACACCTACTCCCACGCAGGCAGAAATATGCACTCGTAGGCCACGCAAGGGTTAGTATGTACATAAACCCACCTGGAAAATTATCTGCGTGCACTTCAGCCCTAAGCGCTCTGTTCTAAAACGGAACTGAAAGTCTCTTGTGACAAATACAGCAGCCCCGCTGTTATCACAATTATGTTGTCCTTGCTAAGTTTCTACCTACATTCATTGTTAAGTGACTTCTTTGTGTCAGGAAGGAGAGTTAAGTAGGGTAGGGGAAAAGAGCAAACCTAGACAATACTACAGTACAAAATCAAGACGAGACCAGAAATGGAAAGACTGGATTTACATGTGCCCGAGTCTCCAGTTATTCAAATTTTCCAAGAAGTGATTAATACTTAAGTGTTACCCACATGTTCTGGATTTGCATTCTACAGTCACTGTTGCTGCTGTACAAAATGATAAATTCTAGTTTTGGCTGGGTAACCAGGTTTGTTGTTTGTGAAAGAGCTGGGTCAATAAGTTAGATTTCTCCCAGTCCTTGTGGGATGTTCCCGAGCAGCAATCTGTAAGATCCGCAGGAGTCCATGAAGACACTAACCTCTCCCTCCAGGGTTGTCTTTAGGCAGGTGTGAAATGTGTCACCACGGCTGGAGAGGCCCCCACAGCAGTCATACCACAAGAGTCTAAAGACGGCTGTGTAGCGTGGGCCAGAGACAGCAGGAGGGAACTGGGGCAGACATGAAGGCACCACCTTCTTCTCCCACCAACTCCCTTCTAAGAGGGAACTCTGCTGGGCCCACAAATGAGGCCAGCTAGTAATAAAGCTGGGTGGTGGCAGGTTGTCCGTGAGCACGGAGCCTATGAGAAGCCACAGGTTTCATTTCATGCTCCATTCTGGCCTAAAAAGATAGTCACGCCCCTCCCTTTCCCAGTGACAAAATCACTCACAATGTCTATGCTAATAGGTAACCCTGGGGGGAATACTTACTGATTCCATGACCTAGCAAATACACAGCTACAAAAACCCTGATCCCGGCTAGATCAGAAAAGGCTTTTGCACAGTACCAACAGTGAATGCACATATAGGCCGATGCAATATCGGTGCACGTGAAATGGGAGCTGATGATTGAGTGCCCGCTCTCCTAACACGCGCCAATCCACCTCTCCTGGGCGCCTGATTTAATATTAAAATGAGCTGCCGTGGTAAAAAGGAGGCACTAGGGGAAATAGTGTGTCCCTAGTGCCTCCTCAGCATTGGGCCATCCAGGAAAGGTGGCTGACAGTGCAGGTTAGGAAATGGACGCTCAATACGAGTGTCCATTTTCACCCGCTACTGGCCTGGACTGTAAATATTGTGGGTGTATATTGGGCATCCAGAAGTTCTTTTATTTTTAGCAATTTTTTTTATTTTTTTTAAAACATGATTCCACTTTCTGTGGTCCCTCCTACTTAGTCTCGCAACAATACTTGTAGGAGGTCACAGAAAGCAGGAATTTTGTTTCTTTACAAAGAGCCCTTGAGTGCAGCAGACCTTTGGGCTGGCGTAAAATTTGCCGCGTTGCGAAGGGCGCATTGGCCGTGCGGGAAATGTTTTGCATCGTGGGGATTAGCTAAAAGCCTCATCCACATGCACTTTACACATGTGATGAGCGCTATTAGCTACGCGCTCGATTGGACGCGCTAATCCCCATTTTGCATCGGAGGGGGGTTATGGATGCGCAGCGCATGGTATTGCATCGGCCTGAATACGTCTTTTCCCAGGTCACCAGTAAGCGGACGCCTCGGGCTTCTGAAACAGCCGATCGCCGCATTTCTTACCTCTCCGCAGATGCGGGAAACTGCGGGTGCATAAAATAGACATAAAACGAGTTTCTATGGATTCGGAGTCGCTGCTTCCAGTATCAGAGATTTGCTGCAGGACAAACACAGAAAAAAAAAAAAAAAAGGAGGTGGGAAGGGCGGGGGAGGGGGAGAGAGGGTGGAAGGGGTGGAGGGAAGGTGAGGAGTTAAAAGGAAGGTAAAGAATAAGGTGGTGGTGATGGGAAGAGAGAAAAGGCAAAAGGGACAAAACGAGAGGAAGAGAATAATAGAAGGGGGGAGAGGGGAGTGGAGCAGAAAGAAAAGACAAAATTAATACTCACCTACAGGTGGGGAAACTACAGAATAACCCACAGGCGGGGAAAGAAAGTGTCGGAACTCACCAGCACAGCAGCCACAATCTGACAGCAGGGAGAGAGAGGGAGGAAGGAAGGTGAGTGACCGGTCCCACTCTTACTGACCACAGGAAAGGGAAGAGAAAGGCTAATGGTGCTGGTGGTGTGGGGGAGGGGGGTAAGAAAATGCCATCTTGGGTCAGACCAAGGGTCCATCAAGCCCAGCATCCTGTTTCCAACAGTGGCCAATCCAGGCCATAAGAACCTGGCAAGTACCCAAAAAGGAGCATTTGCAGTTGGTAAAACTTATACAGGTTCCCTTCAGCAAGTGCAGCTGTAAGTTTTGTCTCTCTCATGAATGTATTTTTATTTATTTATTTTTTTTAATAAAATGCAATTTTTTTTCAAAATTTATTGCAACCACTGCTGCAAGGTGAGGCGTAGTCCCTCCCAAAAACTGATTTGGCTAGGCTGACGTGCGCTCCCCCCCCCCTGCAGGGCTGCTCCCTCCAACTTCGGGCCATCGCTACTTTCAAATACAGAAGTGGATTTAAAAAAAAAAAAAAAAAAGTTTTAACAAATTACATGGCCAGATCCCAACTCCAGAAATGGCTGAGCTGAAAGCACAAAAGGAGCAGGAGGAAATGGCCAGGCCGCTCTCTCCCCTCCCCACCAAAAAAAAAAAAAATGCTAACCTCCTCAAGGTGAGGAGTAGCACCATGAAATGAGAAATGGCACAGCCAGACATGATCACTTTAGTAGAAAGAGCTGGTGCTCAGGGACATGATTAGGAGGAGGAAAAGAGGGCCATAGCGTGTCTTGGACCATGTCTACAACTGCATTTCCTTCTAACATGGAGACCTTTTTACAAAATCCAGGCTCGCCTGCTCCTGGGAACCTTTCATGCAGAAGGCACCAATGCTTTTCAAGCAGCAGTTCCCAACTGCAGGCTCTCCCAACGGGTCCTGCTGTTCAGGATCTCCATGCTGAGTATTTGTGACAAAGAGTTGAGTGTCATAGTCTACGAACAGATTCATTTGCCTATTTTGGTTATGTTGAAGGTCTTGCCTATTGTGGGGGGGAGGCGGCAGAGAGGAATGGAAGGGAGCAGTCAGAACATACAGCCCTTGCTTTGATGTTCAGCAATAAGACAAGTGTGTTGTATAACTATCTGACTTTGTTGTTGCACAAATAGGTGCTGCAGAACCAACTTAGCTGTGGTAAGTCACGTTCAGTATCGCTGCCAATGGTATCTCTGCAGGAAGAGCATGACCTAATCAAGCAGTACAACTAATCAACTTGTGAACGGCAAGGAGGGAGACTTACAGCAACTTACTGTACATGATAGGATGGATTCCTCTGCACACATTTCGTTATGGTGAGTGTGTGCGAAAGGGAAGTTCTGACACACTGATAAGATGAGCTAAAAAACATTGACGACGATGGTGTATTGTATTGGACTGGGGACATTACTACTTATTCCCAGATCTAGAGGGTTCTAAGACTGTCATCCAACGAACCTGTGATTTTATTTCCTAACACGCAGACCATAATGAATGTATCAGGAGGCTGGGAGGAGGAGAATAAAGAAATTGCTTTCCTTCATAACTTCTACTGTCACCAACATTTTAACAGAAGGCTTTTAAAAAAGGGCATCCCATAAGGCTCTCTGTGCCTCCACTGCTCCTGTTCTTAAGTGTATTCCAGCTCTCAGACTGCAATGTTGAACCAGAATATCTAGGACTGCAGGTCTCAGGGGAAATCGAGCCATTAGACCTGGCAGTCATTTTGCAGACTCTTAAAAGATGAAGTCTAAGAGCATCACTGCATTTGCAATGTGCATTGGAGGAGGGAGGAAGGGCCTATGTCTTTTCAGGCCTTGGAAGGATCCAAGTGGCTGGGGTGGAAACAAGAAAAGGAAAAGTTGAAAATGTTCGGTTGCATTTCACTGCTGCCTTTGGAATGTGTAAGAAACACTGCACGTTGAAGGTTTATGTATACGATTTCCTACTGTCAATAAAAAATTTTTTTTTTAAAATTAAAAAGCCAGGCGAGGTGAAATCTATAATAATCACAGCGCTCCCTCTAGTGGCAATAAACAGCAGCCCTGCAAAGGCGGCTCCGACCAAAGATGACACTTCTTACAAGCCTCATGCATGAAGAACGTGCAGCCCAAGAGAGAGGAAATCCCAAACCGAGCAGAATGACTAAGGAAATAAAACTAATTTCAGGGACGCGAGGGGATTCTTTTCTTTTTAAATTCTTCTCTCCGTTTTCTTGTTGAGGGTTCCATGTTTCAGGGAAATGACTTTTTGGATCACTTTTTTGTTTTGGATTTTTTTTTTTTTTTTAACATTCTTAGAGGATAGGAATACTACAGTAGGATGCACGCACCAGCACGCAATAGAGTAAACAAGCCAGGAATGGGCCACCTTGTCCCTAACAAAGAGCCGTAAGATCTTCCTCGTGGGCAGAAACCCTAGAAAAGGCTTTCACCTTTTCAATATTACCTGCATCGGCAGCACAAGGAGTAAGCATGAGATACTTTGGATGGCTCGGTACAGGAATATTCCATTTAGTTTTAAATGCTAAAAGCTGGATCTGGACTGACAGGGCACAGTATGCCACAGCAGAGGAGATGAAGGTTCAGGTGCCAGACGCTGGCCGAGGCTGTGAGCGCTGGTGAAGGTCCTGCTCACGGTACCTGGGAAGAAAGCTCAGGAGCCGCCTTAGGTTGATACCTGCTGGTTGTTTAACCAGCAACCCTGGAGCAGTCACTTTCAGCTGTCTTATGTCCTCTGGGTTGCAGGAAAGCCCTTCACATAGCCAACAATACCTCCCTAGGAGCCCTTTTATTCTGCACTGGGGCAATTGAGGAGGACAGTGTCTTATGAGAAAAAGTTTGCATCTACAGTTCAAAAATCAAACTTTAAAAAAAATGTACTTTTCAAGTACAACCTTCTCTTTCTCCTTACTTTTAGGGGTGGTTTAATTGACCTTTTTTGGTAATAGTAGTTACATCACATCCTCAAAACTGTCAGGTGGCAGCACTCTAACCCCTAGTATTGCATATGTTCCCAGTCTCAACCAAAAGGCCAGAACAGGACCTTCCTCAGCTCATAGCTGAGACACCATGCCTTTGGCCAAAAAAAGGCCAAACAGCAACTCATATGGTAGTTCCATCAATACCCAGCAACTATCAGTCATTAATGCTTAATAATAATATTCCCCCTGCCTAATTCCATATTTACCTTGGCATCCTCCTGAGCTGCAGCTTGGTCCTCTTCTCCCTCATTACGGTTACCCTATGTGTAAAGATTAAAGATGTAAAGATTACAGAATTAGGAAGAACATTTAAAGAGTGAGCAAAAAATGCAGAAATTACTTACCTGATAATTTTGTTTTCCTTAGTATATACAGATGGACTCAGGACAGGTGGGTTGTGCTTCCCTGCCGGCAGATGGAGACGGAGTCAAAGCTGACATCACCCTAGACACACCCCTGCAGTGACCTCAGCCCTTGAGTATTCTCTTCAAAAGCCACTGTGGACGTACTATCGAAAAAACTTGATTAAAATGTAAACAACTGCGGGTTCCAACATGACAGTAATGAGCGTTGAAGTGGTCGCATGTGTGCCCTTGTCCACAGCAATAACTCCATGGTTGCCACCATCAAACCGAGAAATTGGAGATAGCTCCACGCCATCAGGCGTATCGTGCTCATCCAATGACACACTTGAGACATCAACTTCCTTATCCACGTGGTCGGAAGGAAGACTTTGCCCTGCTTGGTGTCAAACCGGACTCCCAGATATTCAAGGATTGGGAGGGCTTGAGACTGCTTTTGTCCCAGTTTACGACCCAACTGGGAAATCACCCTGTTGGTCACCTGGAGACTCTCTTCCACGGACTTGGCCCGGATCAACCAGTCATCCAAGTATGGGTGCACCAGGATTCCCTCTTTTCTCAATGTTGCTGTTACGACCACCATAATCTTGGAAAATGTTCTAGGGGCAGTGGCAAGGCCAAAGGGCAGAGTTCGGAACTGATAATGGTGACTCAGAACCGCAAATTGCAGGAAATGTTGGTGTTCTTGATGGATTTGAATATGTAGGTAGGCCTTGGATAGGTCCAGGGAGGTTAAGAACTCTCCTGATTGTATGGCCATTATCATGGAGTGTAGGGTTTCCATGTGGAAATGATTCACCCGTAGATGTCTGCTGGCACTCTTGAGGTCTAGGATGGGGCAAAAGGAGCCTTCCTTTTTGGGTACGATTAAATAGATAGAATAATGCCCCATATTTTCCTGGGGCACAGGTACAGGGATTATATCCCTCATTGTGAGGAGCCTCAAAAAAGAGTAGTCTCCACTACCTGCTTCTTGTGCTGTGAGTAGCAAAGAGACATCATGAATATGTTCTGAGGAGTGCTGTGAAATGCCAGTGTATATTCTTCTCGTATGACTTCCAGTACCTATTTGTCTTAAGTAATCTCGATCCATCTCTGGTAGAAGAGGGACAGTCGACCCCCTATCTCCTTGTTCTGAGGGTGGGTTGGCAAATTTTCCATCAGGAATTCCCAGCATGTTCAGGGTCTGGGAAACGAGAGCTGGCAATTTGTCTCTATGGAAAAACCATAACAAGGTCCGATACGGTTCTAATCCAAGGGGAATTTCCAAAGGAATCTGATTTCTGCTCTGTATCATCTGGGTCCCTGCCAATTGTCTCTGGATCGTAAATCTTCTCTCTTTTAGCTTTCCTGGGCTCAGTGCTTACTGGCTGAGTACAGAGACGGTCTCCAGCTGTGGGGGGATAGGGTTTGGCTATGGCCACTGCACTTGGCTTCCTGCACCTGCTGCCTTTCAGCTGCTTCAGCAGCAAAGTCCACGCTGGGAACTGCTACTGAACCAAGGCACACCTCTGAGGGATCTCGGAAATTACCTCAGGAATTCTTAACTGGGGGAGGGACCCTTAGGTATCACTGCAGGAGAGCAGGGCTCAATCTTTTCACCAGTTTAAAAGTAGAATTTCTTCTTCCAAAAAGGTACAGCGATCTCCATAGGGAAAGCATGTCTGCATCTGCTGGAGACTGAGAAATACTGAAGGGCTGAGGTCACTGCAGGGGGTGTCTCTAGGGTGACATCATCTTTGAAACCTGATTCTGTCTCCATCTGTTGGCCGGGGAGCATAACCCACTGGTCCTGAGTCCATCTGGCTACACGCTAGGAAAGTACAAATTTAGATTAATAGCCCTCTAGGGACAGGGAACTACTTACTACACCTGTTTCTCTTTAAACTTGGATACATTTGGTAGAATCCTCCCCAATCCCCACCATTCAGGAGTATTTGGTATGATCTCGGGTGAGTGAGGCACTGTGGGGTAAGGATTACCGATTCCTGGGGTGGCATGGCAGAGCACAGGATGTGATCCAAAGGACCTGAATCCGTTTCTCCAACAGGATCAGCATCAGACCCTAGCTGCAGGGCCCTGGGCCTTTGGACCTCTGGAATGATTTCCCAGTAAATGGAGAATAGAAGGGGACGGGGGACTGAAACATTTAAGAGCTGGAGAATTGAATGAGTTGCTAGTGGTGTGAATGGGAACACTTGTATTTCATTTGATTTTTCATTTCATCTGTGCAGTTTAGTGCATGCTAAAGCAATTTAGTGTGAACCAACACAGGGAAACAAAGCATTTTGGGGTTTTTTGTGTCATTTTTGATAGGAAACAGATGTCATCATGATTTCCCTGTCATTTAAAAATGACAGCACATCCCTATGAACTGCAGGACCAAGAGAACTGAGAGCAGGACGTAGGCTTCCTTGGTGAACAAAGAGCCACCATGTTGTGTACAATATTTATTTATTTATAACTTTTTCTATACCGAAGTTCAGGTAACAGAGTTACTTATCACTCCGGTTTACATTGCAACAGATATAAATATTAAACAAATGACAACAAGTGTCTTACAGAGAACAGGGAGAGACAACTTGGATAACATAACTGGGAACAAGAACATTACAAACTATTAATGCGAAACAATACATGTGGGGGGGGGGGTTAAGGGAATTTTCTGCCTAGAAACTGAGCATCAGAATTGCCAGCTTTCCCAAAATAGGAGGAAGCTTTGTGGCCACAGATAACCCTCTCCTTCCTAAAGTTCTTTTCCTCCGGTGATTTTCACAGAGGATGAAGGGGTTAAGGGAGAGAGAGAGAGAGAAAAAGGCATTAAGACATCGCCGTCTTCTTTCTGCAGCGCTCAAGACCCCTGCAGTGATTGCATGTGGACACCGCAGTGCAGGAGAGAAAACGAAAGCAGTGCCGTTACTCCCTGGTTGGAAGACTGATGGGCAACGTTACCCGGTGAATAAGAAAGCACATGACAGCCCTACGAAAAAATCCATGGGTGTGACAATGGATAAGAAAGGATCATACCTGAGCAAGAGAGACGAGGATCCGTTTGAAATGTCCGGATGTATCCGAGCTGAGGGCATCCTCCAAGGAGAAGTGGAAAACTGAAGGAAGGGAGGAGGTAGAGGAAAAAAGGAGGGACATGTGTTTAACATAAATTTACAAATCATCGTCCCTGAATGCTGAACAGAAAGAAAACAGATTGATGGACATGTAGAAGCAGCATCCAGGTCCAAATTACAGACTTCCCTCTCAGATTTTTCTAGTCTGTTTGCTTGCATATTCTGATGGGATTATTGCAAAACGTCCTTGGAAATTATCTCACAGAAAAGGTCTGAAAAATGAGCACTACTCTTACCACCTATATCTACTGGATGTCCACAGAGACATAAGAGAGCCCCTGCTCTGTGGAGCTTACACTCTAGACAGGACACACAGACAAGGCAAATAGGAGGCGGCAGGAAATTTAATAAGAGACGGGAAAAGCCGCAGGGAGAGGGAGCCAGATCGCATCTGGATGTGAGACCTATGAGATCTTGAAAGGAAAGGCATATCCTTGTATTTGTGCCCCCCCCCAAATGAAGACGCTACGTGCAAAGAACCCTGATCTAGGAAAAAAATGCACTGCGCTGGCACGTTAAATGTTAATGCACATGGCAATGACCTCAGTCAGTGTGCTATGTACACAGAGCTCTAGAGCAGGTTAAATTTAAAGCTCTTTTAGAGCTTAAACATTTAGAGGCTGGTAGTCAAAAGATCTAGGTGCCTAACTAACAAGCTCAGATCTGGCAAACTGAAAATTTTACTGCAGAATCTATAAAGTAGGTGGAGCCAGGGCAGGGGGTCAGGTTAGGGAATGAAATGAGGCAGGCGAGTGAATAGCAGGCCTAACTTTAGACACCTAATTTGCTGAAAATAGGCACCAAATTTAGATCCCTAAATTAGGGATCTAAATTAGGTGAAAGCTCCATATTCAAAAGCATTTATCCAGCTAACAGAAAATTTGGTCACTTATTTGGCTAAATTCTAGATAGTTAATAAGTTATCCAGCTCAAAATTAGCTAGATAAGTTAGAGGGCATAACTGGGAAGAGTTGTTAGCTGGCTAAGCTAACCAGTTAACTCGATATTCAGTTAGCTGGATGACTTATCCAACTAAGTCTGGTCAGGCCAAAGAGCTGTCCTAAAATTAGCTGCCAAAAAATAATTCACCCCACCCGATCCCTCCTGCCATCATCCCAATCAGCAAACAAAAGAATATTCCTACGCCGAACCCTCTTCACCACCCCCTTCCCCCATGCCTAACCTCCTACCCTCTTGAAAGCAAAAGAAAGAATGTCTCACCCTCCAGACCCCCAAATATTCCTACTGCCAAGCTGGCCGAAGGAGACAGCCTTTCCTCCTACTGGTCCAAGTGATGCTCCGGCCCTGCCTACTGGCACAACCTTTATGACTACTACTGGTGGTTTGTAGTACTGCGAGAGGCAATAATGAAATCCCCATGTAGCTTGCAGGCCTCCCTTTGAAAATTCAAGTGGCACCCACACTGCAAATACATCTGTACTTGTGTAGTTTGCTCCTACATGGTAGTAGGTGCAACGTGCATGCCAGAAACTACATGCAGATATTTTAATATTGTCTCACGTATACTTTCTCTTCTCTGACATAATGCAGCCTACATTTTTATGCAGTAAATGTGCTGTGAACATGTGCATTCTTTTTCCTGCATAAGTGTACACACATAAAATCATTTGAATATTACTCCAATAGTTATGCATCATTTCTTCTAATGTATATCTTATAACCTGAATCGACTTCTCCTCTGAATCTCTTTAGAATGGTAGAATGCTTTAAGGCGCCTACAGCACACGGGCAGCTACACAAAAGCAAGAAGAGGGATCCTTAGGTCATGATATTTTTTGCCTTTAATCGGCCCACCCATAGGTCAACTTTTCCATGAGCAGAGTCACGTTTCTGCCACAAAGCTGGACAACTGGTTAGAAAACAGAGTCCAGATTACAGGTGGCATCCTCAGTCATGTACTACTTTTATATTAAGAAGTCCCCCAAGATTTCCCACAAACGCCTCCTCTCATTAGTTTACCTTCCTGATAGGCCTGGTTAATTGCCTGGATTTCTTGGTTAGTCCGAGTGGCCAAAATTTCAATAAGAGCTTTCTCATCAGTGCCAGCTCCCTGAAACCATAAAGACATGAGGTAAGAACCTAAAGAACTGCCTCTCATAATTTATTTATTACCTAATAATCAAAAAAAGAAAGACAACAGGTGAGACTGACCCCCAATTTTGAAACTACCATAGCATTAGTAGAGTGTTACCAAGTTGTACAACTAAATGCATAGCATTGCCATAGGGACATCAGTGTGTCAATTAAGATGGCACACCCAGGAGGACAAATCAGAGCCATACAATAACACACTGTAGTGTATCATAGTCCTATGCATGGCAAATACCATATTATCCTGCATGCACCAAACTTACATTATTGCCATAGGAGCATCGGTCCACAGTAAGTCAAAATTGTGAAATGCTATACACTATTTCACAACCATGCTGTCCATGAAGGTTGAGCTTTTTTCCATGGCTCTTCCAGGATTGTTCTTTTTCAAGACCATAAACTTTGTTATAGAGTTTTACTAAGGGTGACTGTTCTTATGGCTGCTGCATGAGATATCTTATTGTACGGAGCATGAGCTGAAAATGATATCTGAATGGGTATCACAGTTCAGGCTGCTCTTCCCTTTTCTCATTTGCACTCCTAACAGCCTCGAATCGAAGGCTCCGTGCACAGTTTATCCCACACCGCTTGCAGTCAGATGGCAGAACTGCTGATCTACTAAAAAAACAAGGCCCATTCATTCAGAACATGAGCAGCAGCAGTGCTGGGAAAACGATCGTGTGATCAGTTTTGACAGTTTTTCCCCCCCCTGTTTTATCACTGTGCCAGCCCCAATAGTGTCCTTAAAAGATTTACCTCCATGGCTTTCTTTAACTGCTTGGCATCAAACTGTGCTGGTGTCATCATGAGCCCAAGGATGACCTTCTCTATGGTGCCTGAGAGCTCAGACTTCAAGTCTGCCATCAGATCCTTCCAAGAAAAACAGAGACAGACTCAATTCCATGTGAACAAGACACAAGCGGGCGAGGGCGTGGCTTCTTTACACCCTAACACCCATGCAAACCATTTGGGAGGGATGGGAGGAAAGATGATGGGGAAAAGTCTAATTGCAGAGTTAAAAGTTATTCTGCTGCAACAAGAATTTTAGCTTTTCTTGGAAATGAAATGATGGAAAACAAACGAACAGCCACAACTTCAAATTAGCATCGTTTAAACTGGAGACTGTTGCCAGTGTTCTTTGGAAGGAGAGAGTGAGGCAGAGCAGGAAGAAAGGAGAAGAACAGGGAGAAGAAAAAAGCTGAGAGGGGGAGAAGATGCATAGACAGATAAATACCCTGCCAAAGTGTGATTTAAATGCCTTTTTGATCTCCTGCCGCTGGGCATTGCTGCGCTGGGTAATGATATTAATGATCGCAGCTTCATCAGTGCCTGAAACAACAGCAGCCATGTTAAAATCCGTCATCTTCCACTGGGTATGTTTAACAATTCATTCTCACCTAGACTGCACAAAATTCTTGGGACCCAGCTACACTTTTGTACATCAGAAATGTCACTTTGTTGGAATTAAGGAAGCCTTTAGTCACTAAGCTGGCTGTCCTCTCTAATGACAGTCTTACTTGCCATCACTGTGTAGGGAGTACAGGCCCCAGGGGAAAAACTGGATTACAGAGTCAATGGATACCCAATTGGTCCGGTGGTAAAAGCGAGCTGCTAACTTTAGAGGTGGAAATGCCAGATCTGGCCATTTCCCTACAGCAGCTCATAATCCCAAGCCGCTACAGTGCAAACATCGTTTAAATTTTCCCTCGGTTAACTCGAATCTCATGTAAAGCATGTCAAACCCATGTGAAGGGGAAAAAAAAAAATCTGATGATGGTTATTGTGCAATCTCCTGTCCTCGTCAAGGCTCTAATCTGCTTCTATCTCTGTGCTGCCTCCCCTTTACTCTTCAAGTCCTACATGAAATGATAATGATTTATCCCGAAGTCAACCAGGACAGCTCTACTGGTGTGTAAAGCCAGTGACATGAAGAAAGGAGGCTATGTTAATCAAGTTAAAAAAAAAAACCAACCCTATGAAATCTGAAAGAATGGGCCCCCTTTTCCCATTTCCCCCCCCTCCCCAAGTGGTAGCATCCGTGTTAACCTACTCACCAATCCCCTTCATTGCCTTCCGCAAGGCCTTGGCGTCGTTGTCTGCATGGAAACCCGCAGCCGGGTGCACCGTCCCTTTCAGCTATGGAAACATTTGGATGCTTAAGTTATATTGCAATAAGGAGGTTCAGCTTTTCTGGGGGAGGGGGGGGGGAGAAGGGGGTGAAGGAACGGATGTGAACTTGCAAGCAGGAATCAAAGCGGCTAGTGAGAATAAAGCAGGCAACTGAGGAAGAAAAACATTTTCTCCTTGCCTCCCCTCCTCTACTCAGACATGAAAAGGTCCAGCCACACTAGCTCGATGTCAGAAAAAGTGAAAAAAAAAAAATATATATTGCATTGAGACAGCTGCTCGTTTTAAATTGCTGTAAATCTGCAATTCTGGTATCCTTCATAAATAGAGAGTGTCCATACAGTGCCATGTTAAGGGTTATGAGCTGACCCAATGGAACAACTCCCCTATGAGGAAAGACTAAAGAGGTTAGGACTTTTCAGCTTGGAGAAGAGACGACTGAGGGGGGATATGATAGAGGTGTTTAAAATCATGAGAGGTCTAGAACGGGTAGATGTGAATCGGTTATTTACTCTTTCGGATAGTAGAAGGACTAGGGGACACTCCATGAAGTTAGCATGGGGCACATTTAAAACTAATCGGAGAAAGTTCTTTTTTACTCAACGCACAATTAAACTCTGGAATTTGTTGCCAGAGAATGTGGTTCGTGCAGTTAGTATAGCTGTGTTTAAAAAAGGATTGGATAAGTTCTTGGAGGAGAAGTCCATTACCTGCTATTAAGTTCACTTAGAGAATAGCCACTGCCATTAGCAATGGTTACATGGAATAGACTTAGTTTTTGGGTACTTGCCAGGTTCTTATGGCCTGGATTGGCCACTGTTGGAAACAGGATGCTGGGCTTGATGGACCCTTGGTCTGACCCAGTATGGCATTTTCTTATGTTCTTATGTTCTTATGTTCATGCAGGGAGATAAACCAGGACTGGCTCCCTGGACATGGAACTACATGGTCCACCCTATTCATAATGCAAACAGTCTTGCACTCTTTCCCACGCCACTTAGTCTTTTTTTTGTCTATTTGTACAGCACAAAGAATAAATATCATCATAATGCACAGTCTGTCACATATCTTCCGGGCATTATTGTACACTGCAGTGCTTTAGCTCTGTTTTCTTATAGGATTTCAAGGCAAAGTGATGCATCACTGTAACTGGGGAGGATGCAGATAGCTCCTATTACATTGCTCTTCTTACAGCAAAGTAAATATGGAGTGGAGTAAATATGCCTAAAACTCAAATGGCATGCATTTCAGCTTCCTTAGCTGGAAAGTTAAATGAGTTGTGTACTGTGTCTCTCACCATGGTTATAGCACTTCAAGATTTTACAACACATAAAGGGGTTGAATTAGTCAAGTCTGTAACTTGTGAGCAGCAGTGCCAATCTTCCAGGCTTTTTTTTTTTTATTCTAGTGAAAACAGACAAAATACAACTGGCGGTCTCCTGTGTTCGAGGTTACTAGGGCAAGAGTGAGTGTCCTCAGGCCTATGAAGGTGCCGCAAGGGGGCTGGGGGAACTCTGGCTTGGATGTTGTGCAGGACTGTAAGATTTGTGGGTTTGGGAAAAGCAGCACATCACAACCCCTTTACTTTTAAATGTGTGTACCTATGAAGAAATTCCTTTTCTACAGCTTCAACTCAGAGCTTAGAATAAACATTCTGCAGCACACCGATAGGTGTAGCCTTTGCATCTTCTGAATAGCCTTTCCCAGTACTCTGATTCTGAAATAAACTCTTAACACTGCCAAAACACCTATTCTGCAGGTTAGTAAGAGGTAGCAGGATCACTCGGGCTGGCCGTGCTGCAATTTTCTCTGTCCATACTAGATTAGTAAAAACATTATGGTGTTTTTCTGAAATAATACGTAAGCACACAGAGGGGCTGCATAAGAGTAATACTGCTCACTCCAAACAAGACAAGCCGCACATTCTGGCTATTCCACACCAGCGTTTCTCATGTTGAGAACGAGCTGCTGTTTTCAGTTTTGTAACCGCTTGTAAAGGTAAGAAACAAACCATTGCAAAACCTGAGGGCAGCTGTAAACTTGTCAAACATCTATTAACTCAGTGTTTCTGAAGCCCTGGAGTAAACCCTAGCCAGGCTGGTTGTCAGGATATCCACAATAACTATGCATGAGATAGATTTCCATTCAACGAAGGTAGTGTAAGCAGGTCTCTCATAATACTGTAATCCTCCCAGTCCCCTCAGCCCTAGGACCTCAAGGTCATCTTTGATTCTTCTCTACACACAAACAAAAACACTGCTCAAGTATAATGGAGTAAGAAACGGCAGATAAAGAATAAATGGTCCATCTAGTCTACCCAGCAAGAAGTTTAGAGTTGTAACTAGTGTCTCATTTCTTTCTCTCTGTCACTACCAAAATCCATCCCTTCCTTTCTGAACATACTATCAAAACACTTATCTACATTATCTCCTCCCACTTAGACTTCAGCAACCTGTTCCTCACAATCTCATCAACTGTATGACATCCTCTGCCAATTTTGTTACAGTCCTAGAAACCTTTTCATCTCACAGGCTCCCCATCCACTTCCACATACAGGTCACGCTTCTCTTACTTACCTACAAGTGCATTCATTCTGCTGCTTCTCATGACCTCTCCTCCTTTCTCTCTCCCTATATCCCTTCTCGTGAAATGTGCTCATTGGCCAAGTCATGTTCATCTGTGCTCTTTTCCTCCCCATTAACTCCAGACCATGCTTTCCTCCTTGATGTTCCTTACTCTTGCAAAGGATTTACTGAGTCAGTGCCTCACACTCCCTCTCTGAATACATTCAATTGTAATCTAAAAACAATTTTTTGAGGCTGTTTCCTTCACCCCCAACTCTCCTGATCACAGCTATTTACTTAATAAATGAAAACTCCCAGTCTCTTTTGTCTTGTGCGATTGTAAATTTTATAGAGAAGGGACTATCTCTTATGCACATTTGTACAGCACTGCACTCCTCTAGTAGCCCTACGGCAATGCTAAGTAATAGTAGTAGCAATCTCATGCATGTTCATTGAGGATATCCTGAAAACCTGATTGCTATGAGAACAGCTATGGGAAGCCAGAAACAGTTTAAGAAACACCGTGTCGGCAGTGATGCAATGGTGTGGAATACCTTTAATGCACAAACTTACATTATCGGATTAGTTTAGTCATCTATTCATGCAGAACTCAGGGGAAAGGAAAAAGGCCAGCTGAAGGGTTCTAAGGCGCATGGTAAAGAAGCAAAATTAGGTGGCCTCAAAAGGTCAAACGCAAGGCGGCAGGTAGCAGAAGAGAAGGGAGGGCAGGTGGTCATTTCAAACCTCGACTCGAGCCACTGCACTAAGTTCCCACATCTGATAGGCCGCCTGGGCAGCTTCAGGAAAGAACTCTCCTGCGGCACTGAAACAGGACACAAGGGTGGTCAGCTCTCCAAACTTATGGCTGCAGGAGTCGTCCGGGCTCGGCTAATAAAGCCAACTGTGCCGGGACATCCTGTACTCCAAGACTTAAGGGGGGGGGGGGTTTAGGAAAACGGCTACAGCTGATGTTGGTTTGCTACTGTGGTGCAGTACAAAGATATGCAAATGATATGGGGAAAAAGACGAAGTTACAGGCGACAAAGAACCAGTTCAGTCAGATGGCAGATGCCGTTCCTTCCCGTTACTTGTCCTTGGAGCTGCCCAGATGAGGAAAATGAAGGCAACCCAGGGGCTCAAGCAGAAGCAGGCCACAGTATGTTCTTTCTGCTTGCCAGAACAGATAGTTTTTTTCCAATTTCACATACATTTAACTGCATTTAAAGAACAATTTTCAGAGTCACTGATATGGGTAAAAAGCGATTTCTGCACACTAATTGGCTACCTTCCCTCAATATGGTTAATAGTAAACATGGATTGTGCTACATTTAGGAGTGCGCTTTGGGCAGCATCATAGAATACTGTGTTTGGATTGCGCAAAATCCATCCATCAAAGTCCACAGACACAGGGGACAGTACGGCATGTTCCCGCTGAAACCTATAGCAAAGCACCCACAGACTTTGTCCTAACGTGGGCAGTGTTACCATGGGCCCCTTAATTTATAATACAAAATTTCTACAGCAGTTACATTGGTTTTGCACATTTATTTACTTTTGTTTTCCTCTCCATCTGTGAGGAAGCAGCAAAGATGCGGAAAGTGAACTAAGAGAGACTGGCGGACCCCATGAGCCCCCATAAAACTAAAACCGTAAGCAAGTGCTCCATTCCTGTGAATGCACTTTGAACCTTATCATCCAATAAAAGTGAAGTCTGGCAGCAGCCTGGGGGTTTATTTACAGTTAAAATATGTAAGAAAATGGAGAAATTACTTACTTACGGTAATTATTTCATTTTCCTTAGTGTAGACAGATGGACTCAGGACCAATGGATTGTGCTTCCCTGCCAGCAGATGGAGTCAGAATCAGGTTTCAAAGCTGAAGTCACCCTAGATAGACCCCTGCAGAGACCTCACCCCTTCTCTTCAAAAGCCTCTGTGGACATACTATTGAAAAAAACTTGATTAAAATACTTGATTAAAAACGGATAACCATAACTGCACTCAACCAAACACTGAACCCCAGTAAGATCATAGATGCCCTGATCTAGGTACTGGATGATGGCTTACCCGTAATCTCTTGGAATCAAGATCCATTTCACGGGCGAATCCTTGGCACCATTCTTGGGCAGCTGGGCCCATCTGTCTACACTAAGGAAAACGAAATTATCAAGTAAGTAATTTGTCCATTTCCTAGCGTGTAGCCAGATAGACTCAGGACCAATGGGATATACAAAAGCTACTCCTGATCGGGGCAGGAGGATGCCCACAGTCCGGTTAATACCCTTACAAAGACTGTGTCTTCTCATATCTTTATGTACAGGCGATAGATCCTGGAGAAAGTGTACAAGGAGGACCATGTCGCTGCTCGGCAGATGTCGACAGGAGACAGCAGTCTAGTTTCTGCCCATGAGACTGCCTGAGCCCTGGGTGAATAAGCTTTAACCTGAGAAGGTAATGGCTTTCCTGCCTACACATAGGCTCCTGTGACCACCATAGCCATAAGGCTATGGTAGCCCGCGAAGCTGGTTTGAACTGCTTCATTCCACTATGAAGAAGGACAAACAAGCAGTCCGTCTTTCAGACCAGTTCTGAAACTTCAAGATACTGCAAATGACGGAGGAGGCAGTATTCCTCCGCATCCTTGTGCTTATCTAAGGAAGGCAATGAAAAGGACTGATTCAAATGTAATCCCGAGACTACCATAGGCAAGAAGGATGGAACGGTACGAAACTGTAATGCACCTGGAATCATCCGGAAGAATAGTTCCCGACACGACAATGCCTACGGTTCAGAGAAGCAACATACCGAGCATATAGCCACTAGGAACACTGTTTTCAAGGTTTAAAAAATTCAAGGAAAGACCATACAGCCGAAAGGAGGGCCCTACCAAAAATTCCAATACTAGATTAAGATTCCACAAGGGAACAGACCACCATAGGGGTGGCCGAAGGTGCTTCACCCCTTTCAGAAAACGGGCCATGTCCAGATGAGCTGACAGGAAGATTCTGTTCACCTCACCCCTGAAACAGGAGAGAGCCGCTACCTGCACCTTCAAGGAGTTAAGGGTCACATCTTTATTCAAGCCATCCTGCAAAAATTCCAGAATAAGTGGGATTTTGACCGCCCGAAGTGGGACACTGCACTCCTCGCACCAGGCCTCAAATACTCTCCAGACCCACACATACGCTAGGGACATAGAGAACTTCCTGGCACGGAATATTGTGGCAATTACTGCCGCAGAATATCCTCACTTCATCAGGTAAGCCCTCTAAACGGCCAGACCATAAGACAGAATAGAGTCAGATTCTTGTGAAGGACCAGGTCCCTGCTGTAGCAGGTCTCTGTGCGGTGGGAGGCACAGGGGGGGATCTCCACCAGGAGTCTTCACATGTCTGCATATTACAATCTGGATCTATTAGTAGGAGTAATCCACTGTGGTGCTCGATTCTGCAAATGACTCTGCCCAGCAGGCGCCACAGAGAGAAAGCGTATAGCAACTCTTCTTCCAGCCAGGTCTGAATGAGAGCGTCGATCCCCAGGGTCCATGGATCTCTTCTGTGACTGAAAAATTGGGAACTTTTGCATGGTGAGATTTGGCTAGCAGGTCGATGGATGAGAGGCCCCAGTGATCTACTATCGGTTGAAAGGCTTCGGCCGACAACACCCACTCTCCTGGATCCAGACTCTTCCTGCTTAGAAAGTCTGCTCTAATGATGTCTTTTCCTGTGATGTGTGAGGCTCAGATCATCTGTAAATATATTTCTGCCCATTCCATAAGGAGGACTATCTCCTGAGACACCTGCTGTCTCTTGGTTCCTCCCTATTGGTTGATGTAGGCTATCATCGTTGTGTTGTCCAACATTATGTGGACCGCTTGACCCTAGAGTCTGGGGCTGAATTGCAAGCATGCAAGCCTCACTGCCCGGGTTTCCAGGGAATTGATGTTCCAGAGGGCCTCTTCCTCTGTCCAACATCCCTGAGCCTGACAGTGACAGTGAGCGCCCCAACCCCGGAGTCTTGCGTACGTTGTAAGAACCTGCCAGTTCTGGGAGGACAGGGACACCCCCTGCTCAGATGAGCCTCCCGCAACCACCACTTGAGGTGAGAGCATACTCCCATCCGTAAGTGCAGCCAAATCGAATAGTCTTGAGACAACGGGTTCCAACGTGACAGCCGCGAGCATTGAAGTGGGCACATATATATGCTCTCCCCAACGGCACTACTTCCAAAGTTGCTGCCATCAAACCGAGAACTTGAAGATAGCTCCACACTGTCAGGCATATTGTGTTAATCAACTGACACACTTGGGACATCAATTTTCATAGCCATGTGATCATGAAGAAGGCTTTGCCCTGCCTGGTGTCGAACCAGACTCCCAGATTCTCCAATGACTGGGAAGGCTTGAGACTGCCCTTAGAAACATAGAAACGACGGCAGAAAAAGACTAATCAGCCCATCCAGTCTGCCCAGCAAGCTTCCACACTTATTTTCCCCATAGTTATCTGTTTCATCAACCTTGTTGGTAACTGTTTGATTCAAATTTCCTGCCATCCCCTTTCATTAATGCAGAGAGCAATGTTGGAGTTGCATCAAAGGTGAGCGTAAGGCTTATGGTTAAGGGTAGTAATCGCCGCATCCTGCAAGTTACCCCGATGCTTGTTTGCCCAGACTGCACAGATTGATGCTTTGTTGGATGTTGTCTGAATGTAAATCCTTTTTTCCTCATTTCCCCCTACCGTTGAAACAGAGAGCAATGCTGTACATGCTTTCAAAGTGATGTATTAGGCTTAATTGGTTTAGGGTGGTAACTGTCGTAATAAGCAAGCTACCCCCACGTTTATTTATTTACCCAGATTATGAAAGTTCAGTCCTTGTCCAGGTTTATTACCCAATCAAGCTCCTGAAGCAAGGAGGTCATCCTGTTGGTCACCCAGAGACTTTCTTCCATGGATTTGGCCTGGATCAACCAGTCATCTAAGTACGGGTGTACCAGGATTCCTTCTCTTCTAAAAGCTTCCACCATGACCACCATAGTCTTGCAAAATGTTCTTGGGGCGGTGGCTAGACCAAAGGGCAGTGCCTGGAACTGATAATGGCGACAGTACAGCAAAGCATAGGAAGCGCTGATGTTCTTGATGGATTAGAAATGTAGGTAGGATAGGACCCAGGAGGTTAGGAACTCTCCCAGTGGTATGGCCATTATCATAGAGCGTAAGGTTTCCATGCGGGAATGACTCACTTGTAGGTGACGGTTGACACTTTTGAGGTCCAGGAGTGAAAGGAACCTTCCTTCTTGGGTACGAGGAAATAGATGGATTAATGCCCTGTATTTCCAGGGGTGTAGATACTGGGATTACAGCAGTCATCCTGAGGAGCCTTATAAGAGTAATCTCCACTGCCTTCTTTTTGTGCTGGGAGTGGCAAGGAGACATCATGAATACATCTCGAGCTGAGAAATTCCAGCACAAATCTTCTCGTATGACTTCCAGTACCCACTTGTCCGAAGTGATATCGACCCACCTTTGGTAAAAGAGAGACTGTCGACCCCCTATTTCCTCGTTCCAAAGATGGATCTGTAAAATTTCAATGGGAGGTTCAGGAAGATCCTGAACATGAACCTGCCCCTCTCTTGGGCTGTCGACTATGAAAGGACTGAGTTCTTCCAAAGGGCCAAGACCTCTGAAATGTCCTGTAGGGGCGGAAACATTGACAGCCCTTGGACCAGCCCCTTTTAAGTGAGGGGCGCTGCAGCTGCTTCTTATCTTCCAATAGCTGGGGGACTGAAGATTCACCTCATTTACTGGCCAGATTTTCCAATTTGTTTCCGAATAGGAGTGATGTTTTAAAGGGCATCTTTGTAAGGTTGGCTTTGGAGGTTGTGTTGGCTGACCAATTCCGCAACCATAGCTGCCTTCAGGCCACTACCACTAAGGCCACTCCTCTGGCTGAAGTACGGACTAAATCCGAGCCCTCGTCTGCTAAAAAGGCAGCGGAAGGTTCCATAACCGCTTTGGAATTTGACCCAGAGTCATCCACCTCCCAAGAGAGAAGCAGGCATGAACGAGCTACCAGGGCACAACAAGAAGCAATCTATAAGGTTATTGCTATTGCGTCAAAGGCCTGTTTAAGGATGACTCCATCTGCCTATCATGCGCATCCTTTAAGGCCACCCCTCTCTCCACTGGGATAGTTGGCTTAAAGATGGCACAGACCAGCGCATCCACTTTAGGGAAACACAAACATTCTCTCACTGCCAGATCTAGTGGCTATAGAGCTTCTAAAGCTTGTCTACCTTTAAAACTTGCTTCTCGGGCATTCCATTCCAGGTCAATCAACCCTGGATGGCTTCTAGTACTGGAAAGTAGCAAGAGGCTTTCCATAGGGAAATCAGATTGGGATTCTTCTTTGGTTCTATCATAGAGTCTGCCCCATGAACTCACAGCATGTTTAGGGTCTGGGAAACCAGGGCCGGCAATTCATCTCTATGGAAAAACCATAAAATGATCCAATACGGTTCTAAACCAGGGGGTATTTCCCCATCTTCCAAGGAATCTGGATCCTCTTCTTCGTCCGTGCTGTCTGGGTCCCTGCCAGGGATACCCTTGGTGAGTTGACGCATGCCTCGAGGTCTGCCAATAGGACAGGAAGAGGGAGGGCTTACTGGCTGAGGTTCCTTCCAGACAGGGGCAAGTGAGGTAGCAGACTGCACCTGTACAAGGCTTGAAAGCCTTGGAAGAATTCCACCCAAGAGAAGGTGGCCGAGTCCATGCCTAGCCCAGGAGATACTAGGGTAGGTGCCGCTAAATTTCCCTCTTCCATGGATGACCCAGTCCCGGGGTTACTCAGATCCAGGGTACTTTCAGTTAAGGTTGCGGCTGACCTATCCTCTGAATGGGAGGAGCCGGGCTTAGCAAAGTCTGGGGAGGCCAACTCTCCCTGGGCTTCCTCACAGGGCTGACGTAAGCAGGTCAGACTGTTCAGCCCTAATATGAGAAGCAGCGCAGAGAGAAAGGCACTTTTGCTTCTTTGCTGCCGGAGCCATTGGCGATGGTAACTGCATGTTCAGATGGCTTTTGCTTAAAATTTTATATGCACAGATTTCTGGTACCTTCATGGGCCGCAGTGAGGCACATGCACAGCCCGTACCCCCCGCTTTACATGTATTCCACAATGTGCATACTGAAGCTCTATGGTGGGCAATACAGGCACAAAAGCGCGCACAAGATGGCACAGATGCGGCCTACCATGCTGTGTGCTGACCAAGCCTAAAAGTGGGGCCAAGCCCACCGGCGGGGCTACTCAACCCACTTGGAAGCCCACTTCCTCTTATCCCAACAGGATCGGGAACAACATCGATACAGCGTGCCAAGTGAGGAGACCGGAGGAAGTCTTACCGAAACCCCTCCAACATCTCTGAATTGGGAGGAAATCCACTTCTTTTTTTTTTTTGCGCTTACTGGCCGAGTACAGAAACAGTCTCCGACTGCAGGGAGAGAGGGATTTGGCCACCACCACTGCCGCACTCTGCTTCCTGCACCCGCTGCCGACCAAAGCACAACCTCTGAGGGAAATCACCTCAGGAATTCTCAACTGGGGGAGGGACCCTTTAGATATCACCGCAGGAAAGCGGGGCCCAATCTTTTCTCCAATTTAAAAGTAGAATTTCTTCTTCCAAAAGGTACAGCGATCCCCATAGGGAAAGCAAGTCCGCACCTGCTGGAGACGGAGAAATACTGAAGGGCTAGAGTCACTGCAGAGGTGTATCTAGGGTGACATCAGCTTTGAAACCAGACTGTCTCCATCTGCTGGCATGGGAGCATAAATCATCTGTCCTGAGTCCATTTGGCTACACGCTAGGAAATAGAGATTTACGCAGGAACACCGGCCATCAAAAAAACACCCTCCTCTTGGTGTGGTTAGAAGTGTGTGCTATGTTCCACCACACACTTAGCCACATTTGCATGAGGTGTTTCTTTGGGAGCGGGGAGAAGGAAAATAACGCACTCAGAATGCACGTTCAAATCCACAAGCATGTACATTTTCATGAGGAAAAAAAAAAAATTAAAAAATAGGTGGCCATGCAAAAAGCACATGTCCGTGGGTGTTTTGCGTGTTTCAAAGAGAAAGCTTGCATAGACGTTCTCTTTGGAAATTAGTGGTCCAAATGGATCGCTTCGTCCCAGGTCAGAAAGTTTGAAAATCGCTCCTTATACTCAGGATGGCTTTATAAGCCAGGGCAGTTAATGCAGCATTTCACAGTAAGCTCTTACAGGCTCCTGCAGTGGAAAGAGGTGGCTTTTATGGCAGGATAGGTCCTGGAGTGCTCTGGTTGAGTACCAGCTAACTAGAGTATACCCAGAAAATGGTGTGCTTTATGCCTGAAGAACCTCTGATCCTGATCTGGACACCTCTTGACTAATGAGCCACGATCCGTCTGGGCTTTGAAATGCTGCCCTGGGACTCCCAAATCACAGTTTGTCACAGATCATGATTCGTAAGTCAGTTGTAGGAGTTCTATGGCCCAAATGTACTCACTAGTGGGACTTGTGGATTAAAATAGTGAATAATAGTGCATAAAAAAGCAGAGTGATACTGTGGCCGCTTATGAAATTTGTGACCCATGGATCAGGAGTGCTGAAATCCCTAAGAGGGCAATTTTCAAAGTAATTTACGTGAGTAAGAGACTTTACCCATGGTACTCAGCTGTCTGACAACACACCCTCCCTTAATATGGCTAAATGCCAGTGCATTGTTGAATGCACGGACTTTTGGCTGCATTTAAATTTCTGGGGGAGGAAAACAACAAGGGCAGATACATTTTTAGTCTTGCATGTATTATTCTCCATGCAAAATGTGCTCACACAAAGTAGGAGCAAAGATCCACAGCTCTCTTGGGCTTGTGGCCAAGTTCAAGTAAATGCAAACTTTAGATTCCGAGAGGTCAATATTCAAAGCCATTTAGAAGGCTAACTCACAAGTTATCCATGTAAATGGCAAGTTATCCATTTGAAATATTTAGTTTTGAATATTGACTCTATGTGCGCATATACACGTGTAAAACAGGGGAGCTCTAGGGGCATTCTGGGGCAGGGCCAAAGGTAATGCACAAGTTGCAATTTAATAGAGACTTGTGCGTATATATTTGGCAACTTACTCATGTATTTTCATACCTGCTAATTATCTTGTGTATTTATTGTGTAGTATGGGCTGGATGAATTGTGGGGGAGAATTCAGGCTCAATAATCAAGTGGGTCTTGATGACCTCAAGAAGGACTGGACAAACTGGTGGAGGAATCGCCAAACTGAAAATTTCAATTACGCACGCACGTTTTAAAGTGTCGGCGTCCATGCGTAGATTGGGTCTTACACAAGCCAATTCTACTCGGTTTTCGCGAGTAAAATATACATGCATATATTTTAAAAATAGGTCGGGAAAGTACATGCATTCAAATACTTTGAAATACTTGCTTTCAATGAATTGCATACGTTTGCTCGTAAGTAGACGTGCATATTTTATTATGCACAGGGGTTATAAAATATTATCGTAGATCTCCACATGGCCATATATGTGGTGTATATACAGCTTTGCAGAGTTTTCATCATCTATGGGTGAAAGGGGGGGGGGGGGCTCTGATTAATAGAACCATTAGGATATGCTTAATGGTCTTACCAGTCTGCAGGAGAAATGGCCAAAAATAATCCACATTCCCAATAAGGAACTGAGTCTTCCAAACCATCTGTGGCTCTAAGGGCCTCATATACTAAGTATTTTCCCATAGAGAAAGAATGGGACCTAAGTTTGATATATATTGATTATTATATGCCTGAATATATTGTTTAAAAAGTACACCTATTGCCACATAACTGTAGAAAAATGCCCCCTGGTGGTTTTGTTTATAACTACAGCATGTTACAATGACAATTTTCTAATATTTAAGTCAAAAATGCCTGTATAACCTTATATACACAAGCACACAGACAAAGGGGTCCATATTCAAAAGCCATTTAGATGGATAACGTAATAGTTATCCATCTAAATGGCTTACCCGCCTATATTCAGCCTTTAGCTAGCAGAGTTAGCCAGATGACTTAACCCGCTAAGTCTGGTTGAATCAAAGAGCTGTCCTAAAGTTAGCTGGCTATATTCAATAGGGTGACTGCTCCATTGAATATGCCTCCAAAGTTAGCCGGATAAACTTATCCGGCTAACTTTGGAGGTTAAGTTTATCCGGCTAACTTACTATCCAGATTGTATCTGAAATAGACCTCAAAAGAAAGTACAACCCTGTATGTAAACACATATGCATATACAAGGACTCGGCTGTTATATACAACCCTTAGACAAATGATTCCAATCCTGTTAGATTTTCAAGACATTTGATCCAACAAGATCATGCTGTAAACCATTTGGTATGCATGCTTAATGATCTATTTAAACCATGTTGGGTAATCTTTGATTAGAAAAGTGGCATATCATATGTATGAGATATATTTGCATACATCATTTATAACAGGCATATTCATTGTGGTTAAGCTGGCTAAGGATTACTGAGAACAGGCTTGGGAACCCACAATGAAAGACTAAGACATGGAAAGCTTTAATGAGGACCAACAGCTATTTGTGCCATGAGCCAGTCCATGAGCACAGACCGGTCAGACTCGGAAGGCCACTGTGGCTCACGAGAAAGAAAAAAAAATCCCAAAAAGGATGAATTTAAAAAGATAGAAACATACTCATCGTCTCCGCCGCAGAGCTTGAGAAGGGTGTGCTTGTACTCCCCTGATGTATCGTTCTGAATAATAAAAAAATAAAAATAGTAGAGTAGAATGGTGATTTACAAAAAATAAAGAACATCCTTCTGCCCCAGAACCCTGTGGCTCCTTGGATTGCACCTCCCAACATGCCTAATTTGAAAAGTTAATTCTCTTTAAGTCAGCTAAGAATTCCCTTTACTAGGGAACAGTCTCAAGGATGGAAAGCAGGTAAAAAGCAGATTATCTGGAAGCTTAAGACTCTGACTCTTGTGTATCTGTACAGCACTGCATATGTCTAGTAGCTCTTTAGAAATAATAGTTGCAGTAGTATATTTTAGGGATGTGTATTTGTGTCCCATTCGTTTTGTGCGTACATTAATCTGTTTGTTACAGAGGCACTTACACATGAAATGAATGAAACAAATGGATGCCCAAAAACTAATGAATGCACATCCCTAGACTAGATTTACATTTCGAGTAAAAGCAGGACAAAAGTGTGCTAAAAACCTCAATAAATAACACAAGTGCAAAAAAAAAAAAAAAAATGTCTTTTTGACCTTGTAACTAGTCCTGTTGATCGGAGTCAGGAAGGAGTGTGCGTGCAATTAAAAAAATGGCCATGGTGTTTGTAGGCCTGCAAGCCAGTTTACAAAAGACATTTCCCAGTTTCCTTTTGAAAATCTCAGTGGCCAGCACTGCAGGGCTTCTTTATCCTTCCAAAGTATGCAAGGTAAGGCAGACCTGGCGATTGCAACATGAAAATTCCTGCTTGCATGTCACCCAGCTCCCTCTAGCACAGGGGTCGGGAACCCATGGCTCGCGAGCCAGATATGGCTCTTTTGAGGGCTGCATCTGGCTCGCAGACAGTCGCCACACTTTCCCGCTGACCCAGCTGCTCCCCGGTCCTCCTCCGCCTGGGCTTAAAATGCTGTCAGCCCGGGCGGAACGCGGCAGGACAGCTGGAGTCAGCGGCACCCGGCGTACTCTCTTCTTCCCCCCCCCCCCCCCCGCGGCCCGGAAGAGGAAGTGGAGAGTATCGGCTGCCTGCGCAGCAAGAAGAGGCCACGCTAGTGCGCTCGGCATCGGCCCGAAGAAAAGAAGACTGCAGCGCGGCTCGGAGGAAAATGAAGAGCTTCAACCGCGGCCGATGGGACTCCGCCTCCGCTGAAAATGAAGAGGTTAGCGTTGGGAGGAGGCTGCTGCTGCTGCCGCGAGTTCCCGGGGTGGGGGAGAGAGAGAGTGAATGAGCTTCTTCATTTTCAGCGGAGGCGGAGTCCCATCGGCCGCGGTTGAAGCTCTTCATTTTCCTCCGAGCCGCGCTGCAGTCTTCTTTTCTTCGGGCCGATGCCGAGCGCACTAGCGTGGCCTCTTCTTGCCGCGCAGGCAGCCGATACTCTCCACTTCCTCTTCCGGGCCGCGGGGGGCGGCCCTGTGTGTGTGTGTGAGAGAGATGCATCTCCACTTCCTCTTGTGTGTGTGTGTGTGTGTGTGTGTGAGAGATGCATGTATGTGAATGATTGAGAGCCTGTACATGTGAAAGAGAGTATGTCTGTGATTGAGAGCCTGCCTGTGAGAGAGAGAGCATGAATGTAAGTTTACCATTGGGAACCTGTATGTGTAAGTTTGTGATTGAAAACCTGTTTGTGTGAAAGAGTATGTGTGTATGATTGAGATCCTTTGTGTGTGAGAGAAATCATGTGTATGTATGATTAAGAGCCTGTGTGTATAAGTAAGAGAGAGATCATGTGTGTCTTTGTGTGATTGAGAGCTGGTTTAGGTGATGGAGCATGTGAGTATGTGATTGAGAGCCTGTGTTTAAATGAGAGAGACCATGTGTGTCTGTGTGTGATTGAGAGCTGATTTAGGTGAGGGAGCATGTGAGTATGTGATTGAGAGCCTGTGTTTAAATGAGAGAGAGAGACCATGTGTGTCTGTGTGTGATTGAGAGCTGATTTAGGTGAGGGAGCATGTGAGTATGTGATTGAGAGCCTGTGTGTAAATGAGAGAAAGAGAGGACATGTTTGTAAGCATGTGAATGAGAGTCTGTGTGTGAGAGAAAAAGACAGCATGTATTTATGTGATTGAAAGCCTGTGTGTGTGTGTGTGTAAGCATGAAAAGATAGACAGCATGTGTGTAAATGTGTAATTAAGAGCCTATATAAGTGAGAGAGAAAAAACGTGTATATGAGTACTGAGAGCATGTGTGTATAGGTGTGTAATTGAGAGCCAGTGTGAGAGAGAGCGCTGGTATGTGACTGAGAGAGGAGAAAGTTCCAAGCAAACTACCCCACCTCCTGCTAATTCAGAACAATCTCAGGACACCTGGATATCAAACGTTCCCAGGTATGCAGAGCAAAAAAATTTTTGTATCCTTATTATTTTTCATTACTGGGTCTTTGTGTCTGCTATTTTGAAATTTTTTGTTGGTATCTGGAAATGTTTTATATGCGTTTTTAATTATTGGATATTCCACTCATCAGCTGTTTCGAAATATGTTCTTTTTGTTAGTACAGTTTTACTGCTGATGATTTTATATTTCTTGATTTGTTTTATAAGGATGGGTGATGTTTCTTTTTTCCTTTGTTACACTGCATACAGAGACTCTGGCTTGTTGCAGTTTCCAATTCAGTTTTTTCTGCATGCTTCTAGTTATGCGTTTTGGTCTCTTTATTCTATGTTAGGTGAGGGACAGCACGTGATTCAGGTGAGGTTTTCTGCTGGCGTGTAGTTTCTGTGTAGGACTCTATAGCAGCCTGACTTGGTCCGTTTTCCTAATAGGAGATGTATTGATGTCTTAAGGCCTGGTGTAATATTTTCAGAGACTTATTGTACTTTAAAAGTGTGATCTTACATAAAATGCACACATTTACTTGTATTTAGTTTTAAACATATTGTATGGCTCTCATGGAATTACATTTTAAAATATGTGGCGTTTATGGCTCTCTCAGCCAAAAAGGTTCCTGACCCCTGCTCTAGCACCTGACACTGCCACTTTTCCCCTTGGGATAACATATGCTTGCTATCAAAACACACTTTTCTCTGCATATGCTAGGGAGTGGGGAGGGGCACACAATTTTCAAAGGGTTTTCTTTTCCCACAGGCAAAACAGATGTCTCCCTTGTTTGGAATGAAGGCTATGGAGCAAAAACGTAATATAATTTGATACCTTTTTATTAGACTAACAATACATTTTTGACTAGCTTTTGGGAGCTAACCTTCCCTTCCCTCTTTGGTTAATGCCTGAAAACTAGTCAAGAAATGTATTTTTTCTGTGCATTCAAATGAACTAACACTGCAACCACATCTACATCTCCCCTGTTGAAATCCTTGGATGTCCAATGTAAAATGAGAATTGGTCAGACTCAGCAGGGCCCTAGAGTCACAACAGGGAAAAAAAAAAGGCTTCTGTGCATTTTGTGAAGTCTAGAAGTTTGATCTGGATAGCACATAGGTCATCATTTGAGAGAAAGATATTTTATGGGTGGTTTATGCAGGAAATTAACCCGTAGCATTCCACCTCTAAAAACAATAAGCACCAGGATTGTTTCCCTGGCCACGTTTACCTTGATCATGGAGTACAGCGACTTCTCATACTTGGTCCTAAAGGCCTCCCGGATGTCCATCATGTCAATTTCACTGCGGGAGACCATAATCCGAATCAGGGTGTTGTCAGCCGTCCCCATTCCCTGAAAGAAACACAGAGATATGAGATGCCCAGAATCCACTGAAAAAGGATAGGATTTTTTTTCCCCACAAATACTAGAGTGTTTGTACCCATGAAGATGACAAAGAATGGTTAAGGATGGAGAATTTCCTTATTGGAACTGCTCCTTGGTAAAAAGAGCAGGTATGAGAGATCCTGATGGTTATACTGTAGAGAGATAATCACAGTGTCACCCACCGAAGTGGGAAGGAAGGTCAATAAAGAGCAGGGTTCATTACCCTGAGTGATTAGCTATGGAATATGTTAGTGACTTAATGAGACAGTCCCAATCAACATGAGTTGGATGACACTTAATATAAAAGCAATACCACTAATAGGCGGCTAATATTCAAAGAAAACATAGAACAGATAAGTTATCCCTCTAAATTTAGCAGTATAAAGTTATCCTGTTTATTCAGCGGGATAAGTCCTGCTGAAAATTCCCAATTAAATGTATCCAGCTATCTTTAGCCAGATAAACTTTAAATATAACCAGCTCTCTTTTGAATATCACTGGCTAGATTTATAGTCATTCAGCCTCATGTGGCCAGACAACTGGCTATATTATTTTAAATGTAGCCAAATGTCTAAAGTTAAGTGGCCTTCGTGTTCAACCAAAAAACCCAAAACAAAACAAAACATCTCTGCGTAGGCCTGGAGGCCTGAATCTCAGACCCCCACCCACTATGTAAACTCTCCAGGACAGTCCCTAAATGTACCAGCAGGAGTATTAGCAATAAACTTAGGAAAATTAATAGGGAGAATATTCAAATGCCTAGCATATTTATTTATTTAAACATTTATCATCCACTTAGAATGATAGAATTGTGCATAATTCTCAAGGTTCTCAATCTTCTGAGAAAAATCCTGATTGCCTTGAAACAGTTCACTCTGAGCAGCAGTCATCTGATTTAACATGTTGCTCGAAATGATCAACTTTCTCCAGTTGGGTCTTAAGGGCCATTTTTTATGGATATCCACAGACAATATTACTAAAAATATTACTGCTTTTCCAAAGGCACCAAAACATTCTTCCACAGGGAATCCAAAGTGATAGCAGTTGGCTTACTCAGTAGGGCTCTAGAGACAAGACCAGCAAGCACCCCTGAAGTAACCCTGCAAATGGGGGGGCTTACTCCATCCACGCTCATCTGAGCTTGAATCACCCAACTCTCCTGCTGTTGCTCCTCTGAGCCACTTTCCACACTGACTCTTCATGGCAAGCTCCCATGGGAGAAGGCAGGAGTTGTCCTCCAGATGTTGCCACAAGTGATGCTTTTGTCAGTATTATTGAAGGCAACAGGACCACACTGCTAACATCTCCACCGTCCATAGAAACAAGCAGCATCAATGCACCTAGACTCAATGGTGTTTCCAGGTCTGACCTTGGGCTCATTAGCTCACTTGCAGCCAAGGACTCTCCAGCAGATGCCCCTCCTGCCGCCTCTTGTCTGAGGAAACTGCCTATCTTCACCTGCGGGGTAAGCTCTCTGCACAGAGAGCTGGGGGATCCCTCACAAATCTTCCCCTCCACCATAATTGCAAGGTAACAAAGTAAAAGCAAAAAGAGAGAAAGGGAAAAACCCAGTAGGTTTAGAGAGAGTGCAACACATGTCCTCTCATCAAGCCGCCATCTGGAATCCTCTAGTATTCTCTAATTTGAATGATCAGTATTTATTTATTTATTTAAAGGCTTTTATATACCGGAGTTCATGCACTAGTGCATACCACTTCGGTTTACACGGAACAAGGAACAGAAAATTACATCAAACAGATTGAACAATTAAACAAATATACAATTACATCCAACAATTGGGTATAAATAACATGGCTAACTTAGTAGGAACTTAGAGTTAGAGGTGAAGGAGAGAAATAGTACCAAGTAGTAATAGAACAATGTTAATAGCTAAATAATAAATATAAATAGTAAATACAAGTTCTTATAATAAATACAGGTGTTTACAGATTACAGTCTTCAAGAAAAGTTTACGTCTACAGAATAGGGTTAAGTAAATAAGAACTGGCGGTTATTTCTATAGGAGTGAAGACTTCAAAAACTAAGGTTACATCTGGATTAAGAGGTATTGGTGTAGCATGTTCAAATATTTAATGATTTGGAATTGTGAGACCAAGGATAAAATTAGGAGTTGTTTGATATGATTATAAAAGCGAGAATGATTCAAGTTCTGGGATGTGGTTCTGAGCTAGACCTTTAAGTGTAGGCTTTTGTAAAGAGCCAGGTCTTGAGTTTCTTTTTGAATGTTCGAGTACACGTTTCGAGGCGAATGTCCGTGGGGAGGGCATTCCAATGAAGGGGGCTGGCAGTCGAGAATGCACGTTTCTTGAGTGAGGACTTGGCTGAAGGTACGTGTAAGGTGCCTAAGTATCTGTTTCTGATTGGTCGTGAAGACTCGTGTAGGCGAAGTGGAAGGCTTAGATCTAGCGACGTTTGTGAATGGATGTTCTTGTGTGTTATAGTTAGCACTTTGAAAATGATTCTGGATCTGATGGGGAGCCAGTGTAAGTGTTTTAGTATGGGTGTTATGTGTTCACTTCTGCTGGTGTTAGTAAGAATCCTTGCGGCGGAGTTCTGCAACATTTGTAGAGGTTTTGTGGTTATGGTTGGAAGGTCTATAAGCAGAGAGTTGCAGTAATCGATTTTGGAAAATAGTATTGTTTGGAGGACTGTTCTGAAGTCCTGAAAATGCAGGAGAGGTTTCAGCTTTTTCAGAATATGTAGTTTATAATAGCATTCTTTCGTTGTGTTCTTGACAAATTCTTTGAGGTTCAGCCTTTTGTCTAAGGTGACCCCAAGGTCTCTTACTTGAGTGGAATTGATCATTGGTGGTGAGGTTAGGTTGTTGGTAGGCTGAAGGTTCTCATCTGGAGTGATAAGCAAAAGTTCTGTTTTTGACGTATTAAGTACTAGGTTAAGGCTAGATAGGAGTGAGTTTATGGACTGTAGACAATTGTTCCAGAAGTTGATGGTGCTGGAGATGGAGTCAGTGATTGGCAGCAGAATCTGAACATCGTCTGCGTATATGAAGTGTGTGACCTTAAGACTTGAGAGTAGATGACATAGGGGGAGAAGATAGATGTTAAAGAGGGTGGGGGAGAGAGAGGATCCTTGGGGAACTCCGAAAGAGGATTTGACCGGGAGGGAATCCTTGTTGCTGATTCTGACCTTGAAAGTCCTATTGTGTAGGAAGGATCTGAACCATTCCAGGGCTGATCCTGAGATGCCTATGTCTGAGAGCCGGTCGATCAGGATAGAGTGTTTTACGGTATCAAACGCAGCTGATAGGTCGAGGAGAATCAGGAGGTATGGGGTCTTTTTCTCCAGACCTACGAGGACTCTGTCAGTTAGAGAGGTTAGGAGGAATTCCGTACTAAGGGATTTGCGGAATCCGAATTGGGCTGTTGTGAGTATTTTATGCTCTTCTAGGTATTCAGATAACTGTTTGTTGACTATCCTCTCCATAAGTTTGGCTACAAATGGAAGGTTAGCTATGGGGCGAAAATTAGCTGGGTCTGTAGGGTCCAAGTTGGGTTTTTTGAGAAGAGGTTTGAGGGTGGCTAGTTTCAGGATGTCTGGTACTAGTCCTTGGGTTAGCGAGCTATTAATTATCTCTGCTAAGGGCTTCGCTATGATGTTCGGAATGGTGAGTAGGAGTTTAGAAGGGATGGAATCTGTCGGGTGAGTGGAGGGTTTCATCTTTTTGAGAGTCATTTCTATTTCAAGTGAGGAGATAGGTTCGAATGAATCTAGGTTTATGTTCTGGTTGCGTGAAGGAGTGATGATAGAAGGAGGTACTGTGTTACTGGTTGCCAGAGGGGCCATTAGCTTGAGAATTTTGTTTTCAAAAAATTGAGCAAGTTCTGTGCATCTTGATTGTGCTTGATCATCTGGGATAGTTGGTGAGGTGGGTTTTGTGAGCTCTGAGACATATGTGAACAGCGCTTTGGGATCAAAGGAAAACTTGTGAATTTTGTGGGCATAAAAATCTCTCTTTGTGCGAAGGATGTTGTTTCTGTAGTTGTGCATGAGGGTTTTGTACTCATTCAGTGTAGTGTTGGAAGGATTCCTCCGCCATGCGTGTTCTTTTTTTCTCAATTCTAATTTGATGGTTTTTAGTTCCTGCGTGAACCATGGTTTTTTGGTTTTGCAGGCTGGGTTGATCTCTTTGGTTTTTTGGGGGCAAAGTTTTTCTGCCACCTTGTTCGTAATGTTGTGCCATGACGAGGTGGCTGTTTCTGCGTCTGAAAGGTCAAGATTGGTGAGTTCCGAAGATAGGAGAGAGGTGAGGTCCTCTCTAGAGCATGAGTTCCTGTAGTGAATTGTGGTTTTGATGTTTGGAGATATGGGGTTGTCCTTGATACAGAGATTAGTTGTTATCATCAGGTGATCTGACCATGGGATAGGGGAGCATTGTGGTGGGGAAGATTGTGAAAGGCCTGAGTTGATGAATATAAGGTCCAGAGTGTGCCCTGCTTTGTGTGTGGGACCTTTAACAATTTGAGAGAAGCCCATAGCCTTAAAAGAAGATAGTAGCATATCGCAATTAGCGGATAAAGGGATCACGTCTGTGTGAATGTTAAAGTCTCCTAGGATGACAGCTGGGGTTTATTATTATTATTGTTTATTTATAAACAATGGGATAGATTTTCAAAGGATTAAGCGCGTAACCCCCGAAAACCTACCCCAAACCCCCCCCTGTGCGTGCCGAGCCTATCTTGCATAGGCTGCCGGCTCACGCAAAGCCCCGGGACGCAAGTAAGTCCCGGGGCTTTCCTGGGGGGGGGGGCTGCGGGCGTGGTTCCGGCCCGGGGGTGTGGCCACGGCCTCCGGACCAGTCCCCAGACCGGAACATGGTGCGCCGGCAGCCGGCCCGGCGCACGCAAGTTACGCCTGCCTTGAGCAGGCTTAACTTTTGCAACAAAAGTAGGGGGGTTAGATAGGGCTGGGGGGGGGGGGGTTAGATAGGGGAAGGTGGGGGAAGGTGGGGGGAGGCGGACGACCCCAGATTTTAACAGCTACGCGCGTATCTATTGAAATCCGGTGTACTTTTGTTTGCGCCTGGTGCGCGAACAAATGTACGTGCGCGCGTACTTTTATAAAATCTACCCCTATTTGTACTGAGTTGACAACAGTATATGTTGACAAATACTCAAATAAGAGGACTGGTCATTTGGTCAGCTTGTTAATGGCCTTCTGTAGTCTTTGAAAATATCCGTCTCCCCTGAAACAGCTTGATGCGAAGCACAACCCGTGTTGGGTTGTGAGAGACAATTACATTCCAGATAAGTTGAATTTTGAATTGCATATTCATAAACCTTTAGAAAAATATATTTATGCAATACCTGCTAAGGATCTATGATTATATCTTCAGATCCTATTAGCTTAAGGGTTACGATTTCCATCCTCTTTCTGCCATATTAATATGTATCTTGCAAACTCAGGAATACAGAGGCTCATGTTAAAAAGCTTGAGGAGCACTTACTCACCTTCATAGACTTGTAGAGTCTAGTAGCAAAATATTCTGTGGTACTACGAATGCACTTCACTGTGGAAGAGAACAGCAAAACATGAAGGATGTCCAAGGTCAAACCAAAGAAAAGAGAGACTGTAGTCTAAATTGGTAGATCTTATTGTAAGAGTTGGGCCTTCTGCTTTCCGACAGGGGAGGACTCTCAGGTGGTTTATGGATTATTTGCAAGTTGGAATTTATTTCTCAATCTATTCAATTATTTGCACCATGAGGAAGTGATGCTTTGTGTTTAACATTAAAAGTCCCTCAGTTGGTTGGGTAAATATTTCTTCATCCTTCCAAAGGGCATCAGAAGTGCCCTCCACAAAGCACACTCATATACTCCAATATAGGTCTGGCTAGTACACTGGCTAAAAGCCTGTAGGTCCTCCATGGGATAGCATAAAGTAGGTACTGGAGAGCTAAGCAAAGAATGGAAGTTCATCTAGAACTCTAAGGCGTAGCCTGGTTAGAGCAATGGTCTGGAAATAAGGGTTCAAATCCCACTTCTCCCACAAATACACCCAATGATAGTAAGCTCTATTGGAAGGGACTTATAGTACCTGAACACTTACCGCGGGGCTTCTCAAACCTGGGAATCCCCACAGCCAGTTAGATTTTTTGAGATACTCATCATGAATATGCTTGAGAAATCTGCACACACTGCAAACTCACGCATATTCCTTGTAGATATGTTGAAAACCTGACTGGCTGTGGAGACCCCGGGGCAGGTTTGGTAAACTCTGTTTAATTGCTGTCGTACATTCAGTAGCACTATAAAAATAAGTATTATTACAAACTTTAAGAAGTCTCGGAGAAGCTCTCTCCCTCTTTCCCCATTCCCACAGAAATCTTGCTGGCTCTGAGATCACCTGAAGTTCCACAGTGAGCTTAAGTTATAGGCTTTGACTTTGCTCAAACTCATTAACAGGGCCATTAATTGAGAGCTGCATCCTGAAGCAATTACAGTCCCCTAGAAATTAGTCTTTCCCTCCCTAACAGCAGCTCCAACCAAGGCAAGTCACAGCCGTTGACTTAGATGAGGCAGGAGTACCCCATGGTGCAATTTAAAACAGGGGAGAAGGCGGCTTAAAAATAAATAAATATATATATATATATATATATATATATATATATATATATATATATATATATATATATATATATATATAATATCTTACCCACGGACAACATCAGCTTCTCAAAATCTCCAGACAACTCTCCTTGAATGCTTTCTTCAATCTCCTTCCCTGAAATCTTCTTGTATTCATCAAATACTGAAGAGAACAGGAAGAACATGAACAAGGTCATTACTATGTGGTCAGCTTTCCAGAACTATCAGTTTGAGTCCCTGCCCACCCCCCACCCCCCTCAATATCAAAGTTGGGAAAATCCTAACATATGCCATCGTTCCTACTTTTTTTTTCCCCCCACTTGTCCCCTCTTGCCAATATATTTCCAGTGGAGTTTTTTAGGTCATGCATGTATGTTAGAGGTGATCTGGTCAAACCATCTGCCAAACAAAGGTAGCTTATACAGTAGTGTCAGCAATACGGGATGCCAATGTTTGTCTTTGCTTACTGCAAGAGATCACAATTACCAAGAAACTCCACACAAAACTAAATGGAGCCTAATTTCTGGGACACGCATCCATGTGTATACGTGAATCCCCCCCAAAAATACCCTGGATGTGATCCTCTTGGCCCAGATCTTCCACTTTTAAGGGTTTGGTATAGAAGATAAATATAATTGAGGCAGATTTTGATTGCTTAAACATGGCAGGAGATGGGCCAGTAAGACAAAGATGTACTCGTATTTGAAAAAAAAAATTTTTTTTAATCTATCCAGGAATCTTCATCAAGATTACCCCTGATGCAGCGCTGCCAAGGGGAAGCAAATTTTATGAGAATTTTCAGGCTACGGCATCATACTGTGCTTGCTGATTTCTCCTTCCTCTCCAGTCCATTGGTCAGGCATTCTTTTGCCAGCCAAAAGACTGGAGGGGATGGCAGAAACAGTAGCAGTGATCGACCACCTTTTCGAGTCTGCTCTCTCCCCCAAAGTCATGCTGCATGACGCTCTCAGCTCCCCCACAGATGGGAGTTAGCTGTCTCCTGCTCTGCCACCAGCAGAGAGAACAGCCAGAAGCAGGAGTTTTCTGCCCAATGTGGAAGACCTGGCAGGCGTGCCTCGTAGTACATTTTTCTAATACGAGAAGGCATAACTCTTAGATCATTTCCTGCCACTAGCTCCTCCTGGGATCTGTGCAATTTTTGTGCAGTTTCAATTGAAAGGGACCTCTGGAACAAAAACCTCAGGCAGGAACAAAATTTGTATCTGTTGTCTGGCAGTTCTAACCATTGCTCCATCTAGTCAGATCCTGATATCCATCTCAAAGCAAAGACCCACAACCCAAGTGTCAAATAAAATGAGAGTTTGAAAAATGTCTTTACAGGATTGCATCTGTCTGTGAGCAGTATTTGCCAACATCGCAAGTGGATTATATTTTCAATTATAATCATTTCAAAAGTCCTCCCTTCTGGAAAAGGTGAAACATGACAGTCAACAAGTCAAGGAGTCTAGAGCCCGGGTAGCTTTTCAGATACGTGGTATTCCATGTTTAATAAGTTTTTATCAGGTACTAACAGATACAGTATTGCACTGTTGGCAGAATTTTAGTTCATGCCTGAAAACATACTAACCCAGCTGAAGATGCTGCTTGCTTCTGCTTCCAAGAATGTAGATGAACTGGGCCTCATCCGTACCCCATTTCTGTTCTCCAGCTTCATAAAGCTCCTGATAAAGAAGAAAATGAGTTACTGCCATAGCTGGCTCACCTCAATATTACCATCACCAACATATCATGATAATAATCATCAACATCAGAGCAGTATCACACCACCATTGTCATCAATTCACCAGAACTGTGAAGGACTTCAAAGGGGCGTGGGATAAACACTGTGGATCCATAAAGTCAAGAGGCCGCCAATGAAGAGTGGGTGACTCGCCAGAATGATGGCTACTGCCTGGAGACAATACCCTTAGTCAATAAACATACACATGGTTACTGTGACTCCAACATCACTCTAAGATTCAACAGCAAGAGGAAATGTGGAAAAAAGGATTTGCACTCACAAAGACGGGAGTAGCTGGCTTGTTACGGCGGTTACTACCCCAAACCAAATATCCAAATTACTACCTCCACCTTCCTCTATTCCTGATGCCTTTCAACTAGCTTGATCACTCCATTCTTATACTTCACTTTCAATGCATATCCAGCATAGTTCTCTGCTTCAACAGCAGGGGAGAAGAAAAACTGTTACTTCACACATCCAGCAGAGCTCTCTGCTTAAACGGCAGGGGAGAAGAAAAAAGGGTTCGCACTCACAAAGCGGGGAGTAGCTGGCTTGTTACGGCGGTTACTACCCCAAACCAAATGTACCTGATACTTCACTCTCGACGCATATCCAGCATAGCTCTCTGCTTCAACGGCAGGGGAAAAGAAAAACTGATACTTCACGCATATCCAGCATAACTTCAACGGCAGGGGAGAAGAAAAAAGGATTCACACTCACAAAGCGGGGAGTAGCTGGCTTGTCACGGCAGTTACTACCCCAAACCAAATGTGCCTGATACTTCACTTTCGATGCATATCCAGCATAGCTCTCTGCTTCAACGGCAGGGGAGAAGAAAAAAACTGATACCTCACGCATATCCAGCATAGCTCCCTGCTTCAACGGCAGGGGAGAAGATAAACAACCAATAAGGGCTGTATAACATAATCTGGGTAAAAACAAATAAGCATGGGTGTAGCTTGCTTATTGCGGCGGTTACTACCCCTACTACCTCTAACTAATCAAGCTAGATATTTCACTTGGATGCAGCTCCTCCACCGCTCTCTACATTAATGGCGGGGGTGGAAGGGAATTAGAACCAAGAGCTATGAGAAACAGATAAGTATGGGAGAAGAAATGAGGGAAGCTTGCTGGGCAGACTGGATGGGCCATTTGGTCTTCTTCTGCCGTCATTTCTATGTTTCTATGTTTCTATTAACATCAACATCTTTCATCATGAATGTTGCCAACATTGCCCACATCAGTTATTACTCTTATCGTTAGTAAAACCAATAAGAATCATCACCCTAATCAATAGTGTTATGGTTGGCATTGACTATCCCCATCAACAACCCCATTACTACAACATAAGCATCTAGAGAGCAGCATTCTACTGTCCAGAAAGCTACAACCAAGAAGCAAAAAAAGTCCTAGGAAAACAACATTGGGCATTGTGAGCTTATATAGTCACAGCCATTCCTAAACACAGTCAAATGCCAAGTCCTCCTGCCTTCCATGGGGGGAGGACAATTTTCAAAGGAGGGTAAATAGCCATTTACATGTATCCACTGGCTGGCTGAAAAATTGCCCTCTCTTAGTATGGCTAAAGGTAGGCATGTGGTTCCAGAAAGTGGCATTGAGAAGTGCTTCCAGGGGCATCTTGGATGAGATCAAAAAATAGCACACACAGATTGTACTTCCATGTCTACACGCGTTATTTTCCATGAACAATCTGCCCATACAAAAAGCAGGTGCAAATGTCCACTGGTACTTGTACATGCAGCCAAGTTTCAAAGTAAGAGTACCTGCAGGGTTCTCTCTTCCAAACTTGATGCCGACTTTATTTCAAAGTGAGCAGTTTGAAAATTGACCCCCTTATATTCTTTCTGAGCAAAACGCCATCTCTCTTTCACATGCATCATCCGGGATGGGCTGCTGTGATTATTAATGGATTTATACCTTAGCGTCCTGTTCCACCAGACTTTCACTCACAACATCGTCTTCCTCTCGCGTGCCCTGGAAGAGGAGGAGAAGAAACAACCCCAATGAGGCAACCTTTTACTGGACATGGCCCCTCAGCTTAGCAAGAGAGAAAACCTACCTGAAGTAACACGATAAGCATTTTTTTGAAATGGCCCGACGTATCTCCAGTGACATCTTCCTCCAGTTCCCTATTGTAGGCTTCATGCCATTGGGAAAATTAAACAGAAAGAGAGAGAGACACATGCATGAAACGCTTTTGGCAGTTTAACAATGTTTAAAGTCCCTTTCTAAGCCCAGTCTGTACGGCACCCTGAGAGTGGCAGAACACTCCCCGACTTCAGTTGATATTTCTGCGAGCTGACAGCTAAGTGTTCTCGAACACACTCACCATTCTTGTAGGCCTCGACGAGAGCATGCATCTGTTGGTTAGTCCGCGATGCCAGTATCTCAATTAGGGCCTTCTCGTCTGTGCCAATGCCCTGTTTAAAAATAAAAAACAATCTCTTGTGCACAGATCTTTGGAAATCCACTGATCTTGGAAATGATTCCAGAAAGGAAATTTCTCTTAAAATCTCTGTCCTGAAGTGGTTTGGAAAAGCATCACCTGCTTTTCTTTCAGTAGCGTTGCCCAGGCATTAAATGAAAAGCATAAAATATCCCCAAAAGGAATCAAGGGCAGAAATACGGATACTTTCTGCAGGAAAGTTAAAATGGGGCATTTTATAGTAACAAAAATGACATCAGTATATTTATCTTGGAGGTAGTTAAAATGGAACAGTTCCACATTAACACAGAGGTATTAAATTTCTCTTTGGCACAGGACCATGGTATAGTTCCTCTCTCAATAGGGCTACGAGTCGCTTGTAGATTAACCAAATGGCAGCGATGCCTTCATCCGATTCCTTACCTGGAGAGCATCTTTAATTTCCTTGGCATCATGGTAAGCCGGTGGCCTCATCAGACCCACAATCAGCCTTTCAAATTTTCCTGTTAGTTCATACTTCAGGTGGTCGATGAGGTCCTGACCAAAGCAGCAAAGAAAGAAAAACCAGAGTGAGCCATCGAATGGTGACAGATGTAAGGCCAAAGTCTGGGAAGGGCTCAAGTAGGTTAAGATGTCGCAAAATTGAAAAAGGGATGGAGAAATGGGGTTGAGAGTTAAGCACATTCCCACTTCTGCTCCTTTGCTAGACGCCTTCTCCATTCAGTGTCTCAAGATGGACAGAAGAAGACTTGGAAGAACAGAGGGAAAGCAAGAAGTAATATAATTTGTTGCAAGAGGGTGCCTGCTCCCCCTACTCTGACCAACATCAAGGAAAGCGTCACGGAACGCTAGCCACGAAAGAAAGCGTCACAGAACGCTAGCCACGAAAGAAAGCGTCACAGAACGCTAGCCACGAAAGAAAGCGTCACAGAACGCTAGCCACGAATAAAGTGTCACAGAATGCTAGCCACGAATAAAGCGTCACAGAACGCTAGCCACGAATAAAGTGTCACAGCAGAAAAATTTGTTATGGATCTACTGCATAAAATTTCACTATTCTGAAAAATCACATAAATATCTACAACAGTGCTATCTGAAGGTGGGCTATCGTAGCACGAGCCAGCAATGCTGCCGACAAAGCCGACGACACGGCTGCACATAATTATCAACTCACCTGTAAGCGAATAAATATCAAAAAGTGAAAAACAAGGTCAAGAAAGTAAACACTAAATGACTGCATATTACCCTAGTGTACCTGTATCAGGGGGATCCCCGTGTTAAACCGAGCTGTGCGCACTCCTGCATTTGTATGCGAGACAGAATGCACCTCCTGGTCTAGCACTCTTCCTTCCTCCATCCCTTTCACTGGCTCCTCTCACTTTTAGACAATTTGCTGGTTTTGTCCCTTTGGTCTCATTGTGTCCGTGAGACTCAGTTTGCCATACTTACCTTTCCGTACAGCGATTTGTAGGCCTGGCTGATCTGCTGTCGCTGGCGGTTGCTTCGGGTGCTTATCAGCTCTAGGATGGCTTCTTTGTTACTGCCTACAGGGAAGGCGGGAGAGAGAGAGGCAAGGACAGCGAAGGAGTCAAGAAAAACAGAGGAAGGGAAGAGGAAGTGTGTCAGATTCACATTGTCCTCTAGGTTGGGAGCATGTCACTAGCACGGCTTCATCCTTCATGGATTTCTGACACATCAATGAAGAAATCCCCCCTCCCCCAGCCTGTCCCAGTCCATATAGACAGCAGTGCTGCAAAGGTAAGGAGCTTGGCATTTCATTTTGTAGGCCCTAAGGATGGATATTGAATTTTTTCACCTACCAAATCCCTTCATCGCATTGTAGAGAGTCTCTGCATCCTGGTTAGCATTAAAGTCAGGGAAATCCTTCACAGAGCCCCTGTATCTTCCACCCTGCAGAGGTAACAAGAACAGTGAAGAAAAATACTCCTGTTAAAAAAAAACACAAAACGTTGACGTCTCATCAACATGAACTGAAAATGAACGAAGAGGAACTGAACAGGGAGACAGAGAGGGGCCTATTTTTTGTACAAGATGGGATCTGTGTCAAAAAAAGGAAATTCAGCAGACCTTTGGCCAAGTTCATCACATTTTAATTGCTGAAAATCACATGTACGGTTTTGCAAAAAATGTTCAATTTTATTTTTTGCAGGAAACATCCAGAATGAGAGGGGCCAATTCCCCCCAGCTTAGGTGTCTTATCTGGCCTATAAAGCTGTTGTCAGCATGGACTCAGGCACCTTCTTTACAAACTCTCATTCTGCAGTAGAAACAGCTGTCCCTGTAAAGAAAAATAAGGCTGAAAGTAACAGGAAACCCAGAGACGGTCTAAATACTCCAGTGCCTCTCAAGGAAAGTGTATGTACATCACATAAGCAAGAGCTCCGCTATGTTTATAAGTGGCTCAGATTTTCCGCTCACTTATTGGCAGACGAGGCTGGAAGGGCAGGATGTGCTCTTGAGCAGCTCATGGTTTCAGCAGTGCAAGTTTGAGAAGATTAAACAGGTTTTTCCTCGCTTCAGAATACCATCTTAAAGCTTGCCTGTGCATTCCCCCTGCTCTCCCTTCCCCTGGGAAACAGAAGAGTCAGGACTGGAGGAGGGACTTCTGAGGGACAGAGAGAGAGACCATCGTAAGTGGAGCTAGAAGTGAGAGTCTTCCTAGGCCTCATGGCAAGTTTTAGAACTGAGCCTTCAAAGTCCCCATTCACATATGGTCCGACCAATCCCAAAGTGAAGAGACAGCAGTACTAGCACTCAAACAATATGGTACATATGGGGGCAAAGTACCAGGGGCGAGGGGAGGGCTTTTGTACCCATGGACCTTGCAGGAGATTATCAGCTATGCTGAATCCCCAGACCACCACTGCCTCACTGCGGCTCCTGACTTACACTGCCCAGCCAGTCTAACCAGGCTGCAACAGCTAGAAGAAAACCCAGCTGGAACTCCATTAGAGGAATAGCTGCCTATCCATTTATCACATTATCAGGTCCTGGTCCAGATGCCACGGGAGACAGGACAGGTTGCTGTTCCTCTGGTGGCGCTGTCTCTGCAGACAGAAAGTCTCCTCGTCTCCAAGTGATTCTCGGGGACTGACCTTCAGTTGGAATTCATGGGCTTTTCCCAAGCCCCACCTCCTCTGGACATGCAGCACTCCCATCCAATTGGTAATGAGGCATTTCTTCACACATGAAGTTTTCTATGCTGGAGCTGTTCTGAAACTAGGCTTAACCTCTTCCTTTCTCGGGCTCCTTCACTCCCTTGGTCCCCTCTGAAACAATTCCATGAATGGAAGGTTCCTGGGGGAAGCCTTTCAGGAGCGCCTGCTTCTTAGTCTCTTCTGTCTTATGGCATGCAAGGGCTCTGTCCATGGAGGGCCACGCCTATGGAACAGGATGTCAAATTCTGCCCCTTCATTCGCATGGCATCTGTGGCTTCAGCTGGTTTGATGGCCCTCAGAGGTCTCACCAGACCTAGTCTCTAAAGTGATGTCAGGGTATATTGAGGAGAAGCATCACTCCCCCTTGGGAAGGGTATACTTCATGTATAAAACCTCTCCATCCATGTGATGCTGGGGCGGAAGTGGAAAAGGAATTAGGAACTGCGACGAGTTCAAGTGCTCTCTCTCTCCACAGAGGAGGTGCCAGTGGGCCCTATCCCTCCACAGGGAAGGTTCAGGGAGGGGAGAAGAGAGTCTGCTTAGCGACGTGGCTAGGACCTGAGGGAGACGGCTGCCTGGCCTCACTGAGAGGAAAACGAGTTCCTGGGATTCCAGAGTTTGAAGAGGAGGGGGGTTTGGGAGGAAGAGAACCCATCATAGGTGTGGATGAGGGTACCAGAAGGGAGTCAGAGATAAGCATCCTAACTGGGAACATTCCTATGGTCACAAACTGATCCAATACAAATCAGCTCCACAGAAAGAGAGAGAAACAGAGAAAGAGGAACCTTTGAGATTTCCAGCACCCAAAAGGTACTGGGAGGGCCCAGGGTGGAAGGGTTACCTGCCCTAAATGCTTACCTTTGTGGGGGGGAATATGAGAAGAGACCGAGATGTAATTTTTGTATGTGAAACCTTACCTAGCATCCAATAAGAGGCTCACCAAGAGTAAGCGATTTTAACGTTTATAAAGGTGCTTCCAGTTAAAAGTCACAGCATCCCATCCACGACAGCTAGGAGTCAGCGTAAAGAAATGCTTAGACCTTAGCTGGAGCTTCCAACAGGCCGATACAGTACAGTGCGCACTGTTACTCCGCATTTGGACGTGCGTTTTTGACACGCTAGCTCTACCCCTTATTCAGTAATGGGTAATAGCGCGTCGAAAACGCACGTCCAACCCCCCTGAAACTAATAGCGCCCGCAACATGCAAATGCATGTTGATGGCACTCTTAGTTAGTCCCGCGCGATTCAGTAAGTAAAATGTGCAGCCAAGCCGCACATTTTACTTTCAGAAATTAGCGCCTACCCAAAGGTAGGCGTTAATTTCTGCCGGCGCCGGGGAAGTGCACAGAAAAGCAGTAAAAACTGCTTTTCTGTACAGCCTCTGACTTAATATCAATTTTGCCAGCGTCCATTTTCCGAACCCGTGGCTGTCAGCGGGTTTGAGAACCGATGCCGGCAAAATTGAGCGTCGGCTGTCAAACTCGCTGACAGCCGCCGCTCCTGTCAAAAAAGAGGAGCTAGGGACGCGCTAGTGTCCCTAGCGCCTCTTTTTACCGCCTAATTAAAATAAATTAAAATACTGAATCGCGCGCACAGGAGAGCGGCCACTCGCCCGTGACCTTTACTGTATTGGCCTGAGTGTGAGCTCACCTGTAGTCATGTTTAGGGCTTGAAACACCTTATTACCCACAACGTTAATCATGGAAGTCAACAATTACCACCACCACCACCACCACCATGCAAAGACCAAACTTGTGTGTGTTATTTTGATGGAAAATGTAATTTGCTAAAAATTCTTAGAGCCCAATTCAAGGTCTCTCTATAGACACAGAGCGTGAAGAAAGCCTTAGTGAACCGGCCCCTTAATGATCACATTGGGAGAATTCAACTCTTGGATATGAATTCTTGGCTCCCCTCCTTACCCCTCCGCTTCAAAAATGTTATCCTTTTATTTGTTATTGTACTGAAACAATTGATCTAGCTTTAAAAACAAAACTTATTTCAAAGCAGTAATAGTTTGTTCTGTAATGTATTCAGCATCGCTTCCTCCGAAGCTTACTAAGAAGTCACATCCTCTTACATATTCCAGGGGCGAAAGTTTATTTTTGGAAAAGTGGGTTATAAAGAATAAATAAATAAAATGACAGTCTATAAGCAGGGGTGTTGCCATCCAACGTGCACAGGCACCAGGAAATTTAAAAAACGGGGCACGCTGAGCAGTAGCCACCGGCTTAAAGTACTTGGCTTATGGCTGTCAAGCTGCAGCAATTTATTTATTTATTTGTTTGTTTTATATACCGTCAATCTGAAACAACCTCAATGGTGTACACTCAATTATATAGAAAAAACCTATATAATACAATGAAAACAAACATAAAATAGTCAAATTAAAAACACAAAAATTATTTGCAATAAGATAAAAAATATAAATAAAATACAATATCTTAAACAATATTAGTAAATTTGTAAATAAATGCAACTGAAAATAAAAGAAAAGATAAAACCAAAATAAAATAAAAGACAAGTAAAGCCAGATGTTATAGCTTCAAGCACAGAAACAGCTAGAAAAGATTCGCACAGCCATATTGATTATTACTCTGCTGTCAGATCATATGCATTTTTAAATAATAAAGTTTTCAGTTGCTTTTTAAAAATATTAAAGTCCTTTTGTAGTCTTAATTCTTCGGGTAGTGAGTTCCAAAGTTTGGGTCCTGCAACCGAGATAGCCCGTACTCTGACCTCTGATAAATGTGCAGTTTTAATTGATGGTATTGATAAACATTTATTTGCAGAACCACAGGCACCAAATAGCAGGTGTAATCGTGCATGCGTAGTTCTTTTTTTTTTTTTTAAGACACATGGAAGCAGCAAATGTTCAGGTGCACCATCAACTTCAGCAGACTCCCTACACCCACTGGATATAACTATGGCAGCTCATGCCTTGCAGGATCTTAAAAAATATGAAGCAACTACGGCATCTCTTTTGCTTTAAAATTGATGCATTTAAAAAACGGTCCTTTGCCAGACAACAATCCATGAAACCCCACCCCGTGCAGGTTTTTTACCCTGGTCTGTATATTTCTGGATGGGACAGCAAATATGGGGGCACACCTGGTCATTTCACATTCTCTGTGAATCACCGAGAACGTCCCTCTGTCCCTTCTGTAGGCAGAGGGCCCAGCTCATGCCTACAGAAGGGACCACCTCAATACATGCCCGGTAAAGCAGTCCAAACTGGTCCAGCAGAAAAGGTCAGGTTTCATTTACAAATAGGCTATGAATTAATAAATCAAGGATCCCATTTCAAACCACAGAGTAAATGATTTTAAAGGCCACAGGTCACAATACTAGTGGTTCTACCACTTCATGCTTTGGGCAGCTGAATCCAGATCAGATCTAGATACAATGGCGTCACAAATAAAAGGGAACAATTCTGAGTAGCCTGCACTTGTCTATACATGTAGCTCATTTTTAAAAAGGAAACAACTCTGGTAGTTTCCTTTTGAAAGCCGCCTACAATGTACTATGCACATCTGCACCTGCTATTCGGCTGGGCAGGGGTATGCATGCTGTTTTCCATATGAAAATGCAAAATGTAAACGTACTGCTTACTCCCTGACCTAAACACAACCCCTCTCCTCTCCACACCTGTGCAAGGATAATTTTAGGCAAGCTAGAGATCTCCAGAAGACTTTGTACTGCGAATAGACAGCTATGGATCAGGACAGACTCCAATGATTTATAAATTTATTTATTTATTTGAAAACTTTTATATACCGGTATTAGTAAGCATACATCATACCGGTTCACATTGTAACTAAAAGGCTGAAATTACAATCAACAGGGAGGGGAAACCGGGGGGAATATACATAGAGCAGAAGGCATAGAAATTAAGGCATTAAAACTGAAACGGGCTATTTACAGGTCTATATATAAAGGCTTAAACAAGTTACTTACAGAGGTCTATATACAAATGGGTTCAATTTAGGTGGGCTGGGAGGGAGGGGGGGAGGAGGTGTGGAGATTAATCTGGGTAGGCTTGTCGGAAGAGCCACGTTTTAAGTTTTTTTCTGAACTTGGAGTAACATGGCTCCAGCCTGAGTGTGGTCGGGAGGGCGTTCCATTGCAATATATTGATTCAAAGATTGTACAAAGGCATGACACTATTACCATTTGTTCCCTCATTCCTGAGACTTCCTGGCACCAATGTGCTGATAAGGAGCTGGGATGGCCCCAAGGAACATTCTGTATCCCTGGGAATATCAAAGGCCATGACATTTGGTATTTCTTTGGGAAGATCAAATGCTAAAGACTAACACAAATACCAGTGAGCTGATAATGAGTTGTAGCAATTGATGTCTTTTACCAAATGGGAGATTGAAGGACTGGTACTGAAATTCGCAGAGGGATATACAAGACATAGCATTTGCTTATTTTAAGTTGGATGAGCTGAACAGACCAGGGGCATCTTTTTCAGACCCCGGGCCCGTAAAAGTCCCCCAGATTTCCTATGAACACTGGCTTATATGAGGAGGGCGTATAAGGGAGTTGTTCTGTTCTTTTCTTCTTTATTATTCTTTGATTGATGTTCTATCTTTATTTCTGTCTGTCTCCTAAATTTACCTGTATTGATTTATGTAGAGCTTACTGTGATACTGTATTCAATGTTGATATTATCTTGCTGATTTATTATCCATATATTTACAATGTTTAGTAAACTAAGTTTTGTTTTTGCAATATTTGTTTCTGCGTGTTCTATGACATAATGTACCTCTCATGCCCACCGTGCACAATACCCTGCCACAGGAATGCCTCTTCTGGCTCAGCTGCACCGAGGACAGATTTCATCCAGAAAAATCTACCCCCTGTCTGTTAATCAAGGCTGAATTCAGAATTCAGCCAAGGAGTGCTTGCATCGGCCCTTATAGGCTGGAAGGGGGAGATGGGATGTGGCTGATCTCCCAGCAGCAGGCCAGCAGAATCAGATTAACAGGGGGGAAGGAAGGAAGGATGAAAGAGAGGGTGGTGGTCAGTATGGAAAAAACAAAAGGGGGCCCGACCATAAACGTTTGCCCAGGGCTCCTTAATGGTTAAATTGATCTTGGTTGTTGGTGTCTCCCATGGGCTACAGCACTATGAACCGGCATGCGTTCCCAGACATTGCAGCTGCTCTACCCCTTGCACGGGTTTCCTAGGTAACAGGAAGCCTGCCTGGGATTTCAGGTCATGGCTGCCTCAGGGTCTACGAACACCTGCCATCTCACAGGCCCCATGTTCATTTCATAAATCAGCGTGGGGCCTACGAACCGGCATGCGCTCCCAGATACTGCAGCTGCTCTACCCCTCGCACGGGTTTCCTAGGTAACAGGAAGCCTGTGTGGGATATCGGGCCAGGGTTGCTTCAGGGTCTACAAGCACCTGCCATCTCACAGGCCCCCCCCCCATGTTGATTTCATTTCAAGTTGCCACAGCTGTTGCCACTGCTGCTGCGCAAACATCTACAGCATCACGGCCTGGGAGCAGAGGAGGGAGAAGAGAGAGAAAAAGGGTGAGGAGGGATGGCACTGCTACTGGGCAGAGGTTGAAGGGGAGCCAGAAAGAGTCCACTGCTGGTGCTGGGAAGGGGTGGGGCTTCTGTTGTTGAGCAAGGGATTGGAATGGAGAGGGAGGAGGGACAGCTGGGCAGGGGATTAGGAGAGAGGAAGGATTCTGCTGGATAAGGGGTAGAATGAGATGGATTTAGGGGGAGGAGTGGAAGGGGGAAAGAAATAAGGGGATGCTGGGAAGGAGGGGAGAGCGAGAGGACGGTGCTCTGCTGGAGCCACTGCCAGCAAAGGGGAGAGAGAGAGCTGTGACAGTACAGCCCCTGATAAGTCAGATGGAGGAGATGAAACTCTGAATATCTGCACCAGACGCTGAAAAAGCTGGGTCCCAGCGCTTCCCTCTGGGAAATTTAGACTCCTTAAAACACTTCTTTCCACTTGCACAATCACAACACTACACACAGGATACTTGACTCCCAAAATAAAGCCTCAATTTGATGGAAGGAAAAATATATACAAAAAAAAAAGAAGAAGAGAGAGAGTCTCTTTATATTCCTCCTGCTCCTCTAACATATAGATCTTCAACAAAAACTCTATGCAGTTTACCACAAAGATAGTAATGCCCTTTGCGGACATTACTGACTGCAGAGCTCATCTCTCCCCTCCAGGCATCGGGTGAACCTTATACAAACTGGATCTATCCCAGAGCTCGAGATGGATCAATTCCACTTCTCTTTCGCTGGATAAAGGCAAAAGGTATGGGGCCTTGCACTTACTGACTCTCTCTCTCAGAGAAAAGGCAGACCACAACCTTCCTCTCGTGTGATCACGTCACTTCTCCTTTCTGCTAACTCAATCTGACTCTGTACTCGCAGGTCAGAGCACTCCCAGAGGGGAATGTGAGGCTGGAACGTTCTCTGTACGAGGAACGTATTAATCCTTACCAAGTAAAACCAAAGGGCCCCTACATTTAGTAATACCAGATAATAACATGTCAAATCTGTATCATCATAAATGGGAGAAGCGCACTGTGTTCAAATGTTGAGTGTGCTATGTTTCACATTACTGAAAAACTGATTAACATGGCCTGAACCAGATGATTTCTAGTATTGCTCTATTTACAGGTACTGAGTACCAGCACCTTTCTTTACTTGTTTGATTTGCCCGGTGATCCCTCAAAAAAAAAAAAAAAATTAAAAAGTTCATGCTGCATGTGAGTACAGACACCTATTTTTCCCAGAAAGATAGCACAGAGTAATCTTATCCAGAGCATTCTCAAGCCTCAGATTTTGGGAAGAAGAAGAAGGGCGCATCTGCCTGGTTCACCAATTAGCTGCAAACACAACCACTGCCAGCGGCTGGCACACAAGGGAGGCTCTGCTCAGAAGTGCTCGGGCTCCACATCTGCTTTCCAGCTGTCACAAAACCAATGCCTTCCTAGTGCGGATAGGCAGCTGAACTCACCCAAATAGCGATGACCCTTATGACAGTGGGACTGCCTAGGGCACAAGACATGTTATTAGGACCGCTTCTGTTTCACTTGAATGTATTTCGAAGGTGAAAAACAGCTCTTCTTATTCTGAGGGAGACCGTAAGCTCCTATATGAAACCTCCTTTCACAGGGTACTCCCTGTAGAAGGTAAGGGGCCACTTTTAGATGCTGCAAACTCACTACAGTCCTGGAACGAGGCTGTATAGATGTACAAAACATTAGGGGGGGGGGGGGAGGAAAAACAGTTCTCTAAAAGTTAAATAGACTGGCAAAAAAATACAATTCTTTATTTAAACACAGAAGCAGTGAAATTAGGACTTCCACTGGCTCCTCACAGGTCTCCTTCTCCCTCAGAAACATCAGCTATTACAGTATCTGGCTGGTGAACAGTCTCTTGGACGAGCCTCTCTATCCCCATGCACTGAGGGCAGCAGGGTCCCTCCGGAAACCCACACCAGCCTTCGTATTCTACAAAGCGAGAAGGCCGCCATACACTCTCCTGGCGGAGAGGAAAAGGCAATCTGCCCTCTCCTCTCCTGGAACAGCCACAGCCTGCAGCTGCCACTCCCTCACTCTCCACCATCAACAACAACTGCTTCACCTAGTGCTCACCAAACACTAATAGATTTTAGAAAAGGGGGATGAACCACTGACAAAGACACATGCGTCCCACTGCTGGAAATGTACAGATAATATCCTTATGGTGAGGCCTAATAAGCCTTACACATAAGTGAACAGTCTTGGTTTCTGTACGAATGTCCCTTTCACCTGTCTCGGACTCAGGCTGGGTGATTCTAAGATCTCCTGCTTTACTTCTAACCCCCCGTCCTTGTTCCCTTCACCTGTTCCTTACCGCATCTCGCACCGGAGTTCTTTCCTGGTGGAGACAGCGCCGATAACAGCATCACATCTATAAACCATCCATAGTAAGATCGGAGGCTGTCTCAGTAGCTGAAGGGGGCAGTTTCGGGATGTTTAAGTAAGAAGAGTCACTAAGATCCCCCCCCCCCCCCCCCCTGACGAGAGCCCGACTAAGCCCCTGTCGTCAGGTAAAGCATCTGAACATTTGAACTGGGCTCCTCAAGAAAATGAAAATAAAATATTTTGAAAAAGTCTGGCATAAAACGCTTTAAAAAAAATCAGGGGCTATTGCCATTCTTGAGTTGCGTCTCCATTTTGTTCTCTCTCTTGGTCTGGGTGAGCCCAGTGATGTCAGCACACAGGACATCCCTGCAGAGCCAAGGGCCAGAGGGGCTCAGCATTTGTCTCAAAGGCACAACCTAGGGAAATCTCTTTAGTACATCTGGATCCTTGGTATCAGCCTCAGGAAAGCCTTGAAACACGATACAAAGAGAAGAGCTAGGAGGCACTCTGGTTTAATGCTAATCAGGTAAAATTAAACCCTAAAAGCTGTTTCCCTCAAGAACGAGCTGCTGCGTTAAAAAGCAATATTGTTTATCCTGTAAGGCATCATCTCATTACCAGGGTTATTTTGTTTTTATTTAAATCAATTCAGCAGTTGCTACCCTTAACAGACACATGGGAGTAACCTGCAGGGAGTAGCAGTGGCAAACATGGGAAGCTCGCTGAATGGGACCATTTGGTCTTTTTCTGCCGAGGACATAATGACGTAAGAAACCTGATTTTTCAGCACCGACATCTCCACTGTTACCTGAAGGCCTCCTCCTCCCATCCCCCTCTCCTAATGTACACTCGCCTTTAGTCCTGGAGCTATAAATAAACTCTCAGCCTGGCTGGAATTAAATCCCCTGCATAGCTTCTCTTCTCTCCCGGTGCCCACTTGGGATCAACTTGAGAACGTTGCTCCAGTTTATCACGCTCCCTGCTCCTGAGTCAATCCTGCCTTGTGCAAGGCCGCAAGCTGTCCCCTCCTCTCTAATTTTCCCCCAGCTTTACATCGCATCTAGGTCCAGATTCAAGAATCGTTATTGGCGCTGACAACTTGTTTGCCTTGCCAAAGAAATGTGTAAAAAGGGATTGGATTGCTAAGGTTTTGTTCCTTTTCTATGTCTGCGGAAAAAGGTCTTGATGAATCGGGCCCACGGTGAATGAAAAGACCAAACAAAAAGGTAAAAAATTACAGGGTACAACAAAGGCAGTTTCCAGATTCTGGTACGCACAGACCATACTGAAAACATTTCTGGTTTACTGGCAGGACATCGCATTGTGCTGCTCTAGCTGCTGTTTCTCTCCATCCCTACTTAATGTGCCTTTGTGAGATCTGTTACTAAAGCAACAAAGGTTGTAAACCACTATATTCCTCATCAGAGAGACAGGCAATAGAAACATTTTGATGTACAGATAAAAACAAAACAGTGATTTTGATAGATTTATTCAATGATTTACTGAGATATTGGGGTACAAAGGGGCTACTACCTCAATCCATTGTGTGTGATGTCTTGTCTAATTCATATTTTTATAATGTGTGCGCACGTTCAGTATTCCCCAGCCCTGCGACTGCCGATATACATAATAACTGTATAATCATCACTTTCCCCTCTCTCTCTCTCAAGAGAAAGGCCCTCCATAAGGATGTCTTACTTCTACGCCAGACAGAAGATGCCCTGATGAGGCAGTATGAGTCGTTTGGTTCTGCAAATAGGGGAGGCCATTTTGAAATATTGTAAATATTAAATATGAATAAAGAAATCTGTCCATATCTCCTCCTCTAAGCCTCTCCTCCGCCCCCCCCCCCCCCTTTGTTTGTTGAGTTATTCAGTCATAAGTCTAAGTCTATTGAAGATCTGGAGAGCATGCAATCCTTTGTAAGGTCACCAGGTGGCATTGTTCTGTTTTAGGGGATCAAATAAGAAGGGAAAATGTTTGTGGGTTTTTGTTTTTTTTTTGTGGCTTCTCTTTGTGTTGTATGCTAGTTGCTTTGTTCTTACTGATCTTTTCTTGGAATCTGCTCACTCCCCTACGGCCCAATTTGGGTTTCTGCTACATTGTGTTCTCAAGCTCCCCTTCGAGCACTTTTCCTATCCTGCTTTCCATCTCTCTCATCTTCCATCTCCTTTTCTTTGAATATGGCTATCTATATTTTGCTTTCTCTCCATTTCTCCTTAGTATGTCTGTAGTAAAAAAAAAATAAAATGGCCTGGGAAAAAAACTTTCCTCCACCCTCCAATCAAGCAGATATTTGCACCCAAACCCAAGGCGGTTAGGAATATTGATGCAGAGGGACTCACGTTCTCTCCTTTGCTGGGGCATTTCAGGGCCGGCAGCAGAAGGCCCGTGCAGTAGGAGAGCACAGGTGGAGAATGATCTGTGTTCTGCCATTCAGTACAGAGCAGCACAAGCTTCCTGCCACCCTGTCCCAACCGTGCTAACATGCAGGATTAGGCTTCCATCACCCGATGAAGGGCTTTTCAGCTTAATTTCTGGTTGCCTGACTGTCCTCACCTCTTCCTTCCTATTAGGGATGGGCACAGATGTTTTTTGTTTTATTTTTCATTTAAAATTATTTATTTTTTGCTGTTTTGCTTGTTTTATTTTTTTTTTTTTGCCTTTATTTCAAACAAAACACAAAATTAAAACAAAATCAAATTAAAACAAACAAAAAAACAAACCTAAACCATCTACTGGGCCTCCCCAATGTCCCCAGCTGCCACAGACCCCTTTACCTCAGTGGTGTCCTCTCCTCATTTCGTTTTAAAGCTTCCTGGGCAGGAATGATCCCTGTTTATTCTCCTGCTTTGCCACAGATCGAGGCTGGCACCATTTTTTAAAAATTTCTTTGTACAAAACGGCGCCACCCTCAATCTGCCGGTATCACTGGCAAAAGCGGCTGCGGCGAGGTAGGAATAACCGGGGATCGCTCCTGCCCCTGTGAAGATTTTTAACAGAAAAGGAAGGCACCATTGGAGTAAGAAGGTCCTGGGAGGCCTAGAAGATTTCTTTGTGTGGCAGCGGTGGGGCTTGGCCTTCATTTGCAAAACAAAAAACAACAAAATTGTTTGGTTTTCTCTCTTTTTTTTGGTTCCAAAAACACAGTGAAGTGAAATGAGAAATTGTGTGAAAATGTCCTGTTTTGCTTCAGATGAATGCACCTTATTTCCTTATGCACCCTCGGTCATCTGACTTCCCTCCTTTGCTATAGACAGCTGAACTAATAAAAAAAAAAAAAAATAGCTGGTCCCGTGCGCAGTTCCTCCTAACCATATAAATATAATTTATAATCAACAATTACGTTGCATTTTGTTGATTGCTTCTTCTCCGGCCTGGCACTACAGCACGGCTGTTGGTGCAGCTGTGAGCAGGGCACTCCCCACTCCCAGAGGCGCCATGGAACTTAAAATGCTTGCATGGTGATCGAGGATGAAGTCAGCTGATGCCACCCTCGATTCCTTGACAAGAGTTCGCTCCTGAAAAGCTGTTTCTCCCCCCCAGCAAAGCTAAAACTGCATCATTTCACCCACAAACCAGAGTCTATACCCCCTCCCTCCCCCATGGTTTACACTGTGCAAATTATTAACTTGCAGTGCTGAGCATGCAAAGGAAAGAGGAGGCTGCATTATCCAGCCCTAGATATTACACAGCTTGCTCAGTCCGTGAAGGTCTGCAGCTACCTCAGCCATTGAAGGGGTTGTATTGCAGTTGGGACAGCCATGATTAGATGGGTCCAGAACGGAATAATAAGACTAAAACTGTAGCTTCCTGTAGAGAGGGCCTTATAAGGGGTTTTACACTACTTGCAGCAGTGCTATGGCCTTTTTTTTACAGTCATTTTCTGGCTGCACATCAGCGATTCTGCCACTAAGATAAAAAGGAGCCCACTTCCTCAACCCAGCAAACAGGAGAACCCTATCTTCTTAAATCTGACTGCTCGCTTCCCTCCCTCTTATGGCAGGACCCTAGCTCAACCCTGCACAGAAGGCACTTTGTAAGCTTGAGCAGCTGCAACCAAAACAGGTGCATGGAGCATTTTACGTTGAGCAGAGAAGGAGGAGGAGCTTTCACCCACACTGCATCATTCGCCAGTGGCACAGTTATTAGGGAACGCCATGAGAGGGCCGGATGGATGGCAGCTGGCAGAGAAAAAGTTGCATGCTTGATGGAAAGAGATATACACTCTCTCATCATTCTTAAGCTTAACATTTACCCTCCTTTCTCCCTTATCTTGTTACCCCCTATCTCTCCTCATCTCTTATTCACTTTCTCTTATTTTTAACTGTTCTTTTCACACTTCCCTCGGTCTCTTTTTCTGTTCCTTATTTTCTTGAAAAGAAAAAGGGGAAAGGAGCCAAAATGTTTGCTAACCACAACAGAAAATAATTAGAGCCTTAACGAATGACCTCTGTGCAATGCATCTTCAGACATACAGAGCGGTGTGTCGTACAAACTCCCGTCTAGATGAGACTTCCGTGGCAGAACAGAAGGCACGGATCTCGGAGCTTTAGTTATAAAATCACATAAAAAAAGGGACACACTGTAGCCCAGACCTGTCAAATTTTATACCTAGGTACGCTTTAATCACGGAGGCAAATCTGGCGGCAAGCTCAGTAAACTGCCAAACTCTAACCAAGCCCAAGTCAACAACTGCCTGGACCACGCGGCTCAGCCCTCCTCACCCCTCCACCTCCAAACCATACTCCCAGACAGAGAAAGCAAGGCAGCTAGTTACAGTACCTTGGGTGCCATGACACTGATGTGTCTGGATCGCTGGACAAGGAGGAGAAAGCTACGAGAGAAAAGGGGAAACGCTGGTCACTTTTCATATTTAAAAGGCAATGCTTTTTATAGATAACACAGTATTACCTAAGATCAATCACATTTCCAAGGTCCTGTTGCTGCCATGGCATTTTTACAGATTCCGTGAGGGCATTTTCATGGCTTCTGAGCACAGGGAGCTTAATGTTGAAAGTAAAATAGTAAAGGATTTGGGCTAGAACTAACAATGTCCTGGGCTAGACACAGGAGCTCTTGTCAGCCAAGCCGGATTTAGGATTTGGACGCCCACAGTGGGGATGGGAGACCCTGGAGATCAGATAGTGGGTGAAGTCCTTCTACCACCACCTGCCACCAGAGTCTCCGAGGGCCACAGAGGTGCCCCTTTGACGTGGACAACGGAAGCGGGCTCCTCCTAGGCACAAGTGCACTCCTCTTTGGCCTGGGATGCTCTTGGCAATTGTCGATGCTGCGTATTAGAAGTCTCCCGTCTCTACTGGCCAAACGGGCGATGCTCCGTTCTCTCTTTTCACTTTTGCAGAGGACCTAGTACTAGAAGGGGGCCAGCTGTCCGGCACGTGGAGAGACAGTTCTCACATTTTGGTAAAGATATTAATTTTGGTTTGCTTGCTGTATCCTGCAAGAAAATATCCACATCGCCCAAGTCTAATGAGAATTGCATGGCCGATTCCAGTAAAACAGATCAACTGGGGATGTATGGTACTGCAGCAGGAGTGACACTGAGCAGACTGGATGGTCCTTATCCACTCTCTACGTTTCTATGAGAGTGACTGCTCCCTGGTTCCTGAGCGATGACTGCTGCAGGAATCGAAGGTGATTTAGTTCTTGAGCGTAGCTTCTTCCAGGATCTTGGGAGTGGTGAAACCTAGCCCTAGAGGAGGCCCTTAGCCAGTCTGGTTTTCAGGATATCCACAATGAATATGCAAGTATCATCTTAGACTGTAAGCTCTTTGGAGAAGGGACTTATTCTAACAGAAAAAAACCCCCCATTGTAAATTGCCTTGATCTAAATTTGGAAAGGCAGTCTAGAAATGAAAATTCCTATGAAATGAAATGCATATGCTGCAAATGTTCTGCTGCATAACTAAAGAGCTTTGAAGGTTTTCTGTGTGCCAAAGGGCTTTGTTCACTCTTGTGCCACACACAGGATCAACACTGCTGTGGAGAACCACCAGCTCGTCACTCATATACTTTCTTTAACCAAAGGTCAAGCACCACTTCTCAGATTTTAGGAATCTCCACCCCCACCCCCAATTTTTTCTTTGCACAAATAAAACACCTAAATAACTAATTCTGACAATTGTTTGAAAGATTCACCAGGAAGGCATCTCGGTGGAGTGAGTGAGTCGGCAGCCATTTTGATCTGTGATGTCATTTCCTCAGAAACCTGCTTTATATTTTGAAATCTATCAGCGGCTACACGTGGGTTTGGGGGACCCTCAGCATGGCAGCCTTTAAAAGAATACAGGACAGAAAAGACATTTTAGGGTTTAAAGGAAGAGAAACGTTCGGGTATGTCTGCTTGTCATGATGGCTCTGCGGCCTTCAAACACTGCGTACTATTGTGCAAGTTGCAACAGAATACATAGAAAATGCCGGAAGATAAGCTGCTGGGCTCAGAAAAGGGTTGTTGGGGGCGACCCATCATTGGACCCCAGTTTGAGGCTTAACTGTACTGCATGTATCCCAGGCATCTGCCTTCCCTTCAGCTCAGGGAAGGAGGGAGGGACACTATCTGAATATGTGAAGTAGAGTGGGTTTCCGTAAATCCTGGCCTCTCTTATCAGTGCAACTTCTTGATCTGAACGCATGCTGAGAACTGAATATTTATTTTACTCATATCAGTATGTTATAGGGATGGAAAGAAGTAAAAAATTAATTCTCTTTGTTTCTGGGGGGGTTCCCCCCACAAACTTTGTTCAATGTTTATTTAATTTATTTTGTTAAAAAAAAAAAAACACGAAACATAAAAAAAACCCCCAATAAAAAAAGGGGGCCTCCTGTCCCCAGCACCTGAAAAAATCCTCCCTAGCCCGGAGGGATCGGAGGACAAGGCCTCTGCCTTGCGTAGGCCTAGGCCATGGTGGGTGGTCGCAACCTCAGCCTAGGCCCTACCCAAGGCCCTCGCCTGAACCGTAAGGGTGTGGAAGTTTTGTTAAAGAACTGACACCTTCCCCTGGAGAGTATCCCCCCCCCCTGCACCACTCCCACTTTCTCCCTTACACCTCAGGGTCCCTTCAAACTGAGGCCTCCCTTACATTTCTTTTTTAATTTTTAATATTTCCAAGGCCGTTCTTGCCCACTGTAAGGTAAATGGTGCAGACACACAAACATCTGCAGTGAAACTATCCTAATTTCTTCAGTGAGATAAATACCAGTGAAAACCCAGAACAATCTACAAAGAAAGGCTTCCCTACAATGCGAAAAAGTATAAAGAAAAAAAAGGGAGAAGTAGAAACAGAAAAAGGAGCCAACTACTTTAGTAGTGGTGTCTGGAAATGAATGAACCCGTTAAACGTTACTGGACACATTCTGGTTTACATTATCTTACGTTCCCTGCCCCCCTCGCCCCTTCCTCAGCTAAAACTCCCTTTTATGGGCTTCAATTCTCGTCTGACACGTGGATGGAAAACTCAGCCGTGGCAGAGCTCCCAAGTACAGAGAACAGCTCGAGAAGTTGTTACTTTACTGCAGGAAACAAGAAGTGGGCTTGGTGCAAGATAAGAAATGCATGCAAATGTCCAGTCAGGCAGTCAGGGAAAAAAAGGCTGAATGAGTTTTGTGGCCCTGCTACAGCCAGGTCCAGGTGAGAGCCTCGGCTTTGACTCCCCCCGATCTGGCTCCGGCCCTCATTCTACACAGTGCGTCTTCCACAGATTGCTCAAGAAATGTGCAGCTCTTAGGGACCTGTGCCCTAGATGAGAGACAGGAATGGGAGGGAGGGAGAGATCGTGACGTGAAAGCAGCAGGCAGATGCCTGGGTGTTCAAGAAAGGTCCTTGTCAAGTTGTCAGAGGAGATCATTGCTGACGGCCAAAGTCTGCAGTGCAGCTCCAATCCGTCCCCAGGTTATGGATTCACAAACCTTCTCTTGCAACTCTCTGCCACTGGCCAGCAGCCTCCTCCCCTTCATTCATCAGCTCTTATACTGTATCGCTGCTGTTTCCGATTAAGTAGAATACCCTAGTCAGCTATATACACTCTTCATTAAACCTTACTCCTGGGAGAATTCTGCACAAATACATTTAAAAATTCTGCACACAAAATTCTGCATACTTTATATTGCTCATAATAACATACACAACAGTCTTTAAGTAACTCATTTAAAATGTAATACAGAAAAAAATTACTACTTAAAAGATGCAGAGATTTAACTATTCTGAGCAGAATTTCCCTAGAAGTTCACTATAAGAGTGTCTGTTCCACCCTCTGCCCTGGTCAGTCTCCTTTCACTTTGCCCTCTCAGGCCTCCCCATTCTGCCCCCCTCCCCCTCTAGGCTCAGAATGAAGGGGATTATCTCCACTCCCAGAGTTTGACTTCTCTTTCACACAGGCTCCCTCTGTGCCTCTCTTTTATATATACATACATACACACAGGATCCCTCTCTAGTGCACAAACACACACCCTCATACAGGCTCCCCCTCTCTCTCTCGCACACACACATCCCCTCATACAGGCTCCCTATTCTGTCTCATGCACACACATCCTCATACATACGCCACCCCTCTCTCGTGCACCCCTCCCCCCCATCATACAGGCTCCCTCTCTCTCTTGCACACATACACACAGGCTCCCTTTCTCTCTCATGCATACATCCTCACACAGGCTACCTATGTCTCTCTCTCATGCACTCCTGCATATTGGCTCCCTTCTCTCACTCAACCCCCCCCCCCCCCCTTCACATAGGCTTCCTCTCTCACAAACATCCTCACATACACACAATAACACCAATACCAGCTCCCAATCTTTCACACACATACACACTCCTTCACCATCTCCTCATATTGGTTCCCTTTCTCTTGCATCCATACCCACGCACCCTCACATGCTCTCTCTCATCCCCCAGGCTCTCACACACACACACACACACACACACACACTCTTACAGAGGGCTGTTCCATCTTTGCCGCGAGCGGGACGGCCTCCGTTTGCGGCACGCCGGGACCTGCTCCTTCTTCACACCGAGCTGGACGGCCTTTGCTCACAGCACTCCAGGGCCTGCTTGTTTTTGCTGCAAGTGGGATGGCCACTTGCGGCGAAGGAGGAGCAGGCCCTGGTGTGCCGCAAGCCGAGGCCATCTCGCTCGCGGCACGGTGGGGCCTGCCAAATTCTGCACAACGGCGCAGAAGGACAATTCCGCAGGACTTCTGTGCTCTGCAATAGCGCAGAATTCCCAAGGGACTAAAACCTGATGACTTTGAATCACTGAAGGGCCAGGTACACAATTCAGATTAGAGTATTGTCCGTATAAAACCTTTTCTAGACCATGTCACAGTGTATAACATATTTCTCACTAGGACGGTGACAGACCTGCATGTGGTACAGTGGGCATGTACAGTACTGTAATTCTGTTACTCCAGTTGAATAGTTCAGAACTATCAGGATATCTTTATATTGTGAGCAGATTGCAAAGAAATGACGCAATAATTAGATAATATGGAGACAGAGGAAAAGGAACGTAATTTCTGGAAAGTATTATGAGCTACATCATAAACAAAGGTAACAAACAAAGAAGAAAAGCAGACAGACAAACAAAAAAAAAAGAAAACATACACCCCCCACCCTAAGAATACAGCTACCAGGAAAGCAGAAAGGGGTGGGAATCCTCTCACTTTCCTGTGCTCTTCATTCATGACCATCAGGGATTCACAGGGGTTTTATTGCTTGTTCCATCTCCTGAAATGATGGTTACAGTTTCAACAACAACAAAAAAAAAAGGTGAGAGAGATGTGTATTTACAGGTTAGGGCACCATAGAAATGCTAAAATAAATAAAATCGGCTTTAGCCAAGCATCAGGAAAACGTACACTAAAGATGGGCTAAGAGGTGGGGGAAGGGACAGACTGCAGCACGATGGAGGCGGTGGAGGGGCCAACCGATCCCCGGCCTGTCCACTGAGGACAGAAGGGTCTCAGCACAGTGTGGAAGGGATGGGTTCAGGCAGGGAAGGGAGGAGATGGCTACTGCCGGCCAACAAGTAGCACAGAGGATGGGCCTCTGCAAAGGTGCTGCTGCAGTCCTCGGCTAATCTGAGGTTACCGGGAAGAAAATGTGAAGAGAGACCGGACAAGGAAAACGCATAAAGAAAGAGCCAGGAAAATACACAAAAAAAGGACGGAGCAGACATTGTGCCAGGGTTATCTAAACCAACGTTAGGATCTCAGCATCTTTTGCCGTGCACCCTTTGCTCTCTTGGGGTGCTTTAAAATTTCCCCAGAACGTGTCTTACTGTGAACACGGGTGATAACAAAGAAGAAGGTCGAAAGAAACGAACGCCAGGATTTTGGGACGCAGGTGCCCAGGGCTAACACTCCCAGCGGACGCTGCCATGACTGACGCCCCAGTTTGACATTCTGCTTGCCGCCGTCACACTGCAGAGGTTTGGTTCTCACTGCCCCCCCCCAGGACTGCAGCAGGCAGAGCTCTCGTGTGGACCCGTGCACGAGAAGCAGCAGGTTGGCCTGGTTCCAAAGGAAGCCATGTTCCGCCTTCTCAGATAGAAGCAGCTATTGTGCAGGTTTCAATGGGCGAGGTACAGGGGAAGACAGACAGCCAGCCATGGGATAAGTATTTGGTAACATTGATGAAACCAAGCTGGGTTAAGTGTTGATAGGGAGGCTGGGGGTATCTAGGCCTTGCCAAGAGTAGGGGAGGGAGGAGGGAAAGAAAACAACAAATTATTATAACAGGTAAGCAGTTATACAGTACAAAAACGGGTTTCATCAGGTCAAATACATCAAACCCAATGCAATTTTTGTTTTGTTTTTGTCTAACATCAAATTTGTGTCTTTTGGGAAAATGTCTGCTGTTTCAAAATTGCACAGCACAAGTGATTTGGGAGAAATTTGTAGGTTTCTTCATAGTTATTTTAAGGGTTTTTTTTTCAATTTTTTTGTTTTGTTTCCAAGCAGAAAGTCTTAAATTTGGAATAAATGAAAAATAGCCGCAATTTGCAGTGTAGCTTGATCCCCCCCAGTCCTTAAATGATCAACAGTCTCTGCACATGTACCTGCTACTTTATTTGTGGACATTCTGAAACATTTTGGCAGCCGGATATAGGAGAGAATCTCTCTCACTGTAGCTCAAAAAAAAGCTTTTGTTTTCCCAAAATCTGGAACCCCTGGCCTGTTAAGTTTTACATCCCATGTCTGTGGATGCCCTCTTCTTCTTCATTCCTCCCTCACCCCATTGTCTCTCCACCTTTCTTCCCTCGGCTCCTCTCCCCTGCCCTAGGGTCAGCCACTTCCCCAAAACCCAGCAGGAGTCATCTGGGTAGCGGCCACCACCCCTGTCAGTGACTCGCCAGATCCTTGCAGGGCTCAGATATGGGGTTTGGGGGTTTTTTTTTTTTAAAGACATCTGTTTTACTTAACTGAGCAGCTAAATTTGCTAGTCCAAAAACCAAACTTGTAGCCACAGTGATCTCTTAAGAAAGTAGCAGGTTTGACCTCTTTGGTTGGTAGTTTTGTTGAGTTACCAGCTCCACTGAAATGCCCATTTTTCAGGGCTCTCTACCCATCTCGGCCCTGCAGCTCCGACGGGGCAGGGCCAGCTTTACAGAGCAGATGGCGGCCCGAGGAAGCCAGCACAAGGAGGGGACTATTTTTAACCAGGATGGCTGCCAGGGACAATTACCCCTTGCCTGCAGTCACAGGCCTGATCCCAGAGAGAGAGAAAAACATAAGACAGGAGCTTCTCCATCTTAAGAAAGCGGAGACGGCAGGGCCAGCTGGCAACCGATTCCTATTCACCTGGAGCCGAAACCGGAGAGCGAGCGAGAGGAAGAAGGCGCGAACTAAGTAGCCAACGCGGCCAGCAGTCCCCCGGGGCCGAGCGAGCCAGGGCAATCCTGCTCCGGGGCTCGCAGCAGCGCCCATCCCCGCATCTCTGACAACATTAACGCGGGTCAAGGAGCATTTCTCATTATGGTCAAAAGAGCGGATTGCCCACATTCCAAGAAATCAGCCCAAACCATTTTAGGAGCCCATTCTCGGAGCTTAGAAGTTCTTTCTATACAAGAGAGCGGTCAAGGAATAGATTTGTTCCTCATCGCGCTTTTCAAACAAAAGGCTGCGCTCCGACAGTGCTGTGAAACAGGAGAAAACTGTAGGCGATATTTTAGTCGGGTTTAACGCCGAAGGCAGACACACCCAGTCCCCAAACGGCCTCTAAGCCCTCGGGCAGGACCTGCAGCATGAACATTAAGGGAATGAATAAAAACCCTATTCAGATTCCAGTCCAAAGCGCGCCCCGCATGAGTGCGGTAACCATGGGGCCGGATTTACTAAGAATTCCCCTCCCCCCCCCGTGCGGTGGGCTAGGAGGAGGGAGCTTACTTAGCGGATCGGGCGCTACGAGTGCGCGCCGGCTTGTCGCCTGCCTTACCTTCAGCCGGGGCTCTCCGATGCAGCGGGGGGAAGGCGAGGTCTGGATGGAAAGCGCAGTCACTCTTTCCCCCCCCTCTCTTCTCGTCCTGCTGGAAGGAGGAGGGAGAGGGGCTGAGTCCTCTCTTCCCGTGCAGTGATGTCACCCGCCGCAGCCTCCCCCCCCCCCCTCCTAACGCGGGCTCCATCCGGCCCTGCAGCGCTCCCTCCTGTCCTCTCCCAGCTTCTCAATCCCCCCCATCAGGAGCCTGCCGGAGTCAATTTACCAGACAGAAAAGCAGCCTGCGCTGGAGCTAACCTCAGGCAACATGGCTTCTATTGTCACAGTCTAAGGCTTTATTTAAGCGTCTAACTGTACTAGAATAAGGTTTTGCCTAGTGATTATTCGTAAAGCGAGAGATGGCTTCACTTTCAGAGGGTTTATCAAACTCTGTTGCAGGATATGAGAAGACAATACTGCAGCTCAAATGATTCTTATATTCCTCTTTTTGGCTCTTCAAAGATGATTGCATTCAGGCAACTAGGATATAAGGTTGCATTGATGAACTAGGATTTCTTAATAAAACATGGTAGCATCATGGCATGGAGCTATCACATAAGCTTGTACATTTCCTCCAGTGATTTCTTTCTGGCATCCTCCAATGTCGCACTGATGTAGCTGTGCCAAGTCAGTAACCCTCCTGCCACTGCACGGATCCCCACTCCCTCCGCCAACCAGGTGTGCACTGCTTCCACCCACGCTGTCTGAAGGATTAGTGAGAGATGACAGCGCTGAGCCACCACCAGAAGGTGGGCAGTGTGCCTCTGACACAAAAACAAGATACGCCCTGCACCTAGGACAAACCGCATCCTTCTAATGGGCACAGAGGAGAGAGTCTGGTACTGGATGTTAGTAATGCTAATAATATAAAGAACCGACCACATCCTGTGTGCAAGGTGCAGAAGTAGAAAAATAAAAGAGGCGGCAAGAAAGCATAGAGAGAGGAAAGGCAGAAAAATGGACAAGGAGAGAGATATATACACACAAAGAAAAGTGAATAGTAACAGGAGAGAGAGAGAAGACAAGGCTAGACAGACAGGCAGGGAGAAAGGTAAGGAATGGGAGAGGGGAAAAAAAAAAAAGATAGGAACAGATCTCTTGCATAGAGAAGCAATGTCATAAAATATATCGAGAAAGCACTGGGTGAATGAGCCATGCATTGTGCCAAGACTCGTTTACTGATAGCAGCAGTGCAGTGGGGCCTTAGACCTGGCCTGTAGTGCCGCTCGTCGGCACTAGAAACGGCAGAAATATCCAGCCTGCAGGCGTGATGCAGAAAGAAAACTGCTTTCCTAGGGTTGTTCTCTCCTGTTGAGCAATCTGAGGCACTAGGGCTTAGGGAGACCTTTCTTTCCCAGATTTTGACCAGCAAGGAGCCGCAAATGACTCCAGCACTCATTCGGGGGGGGGGGGGGGGGGGGGGGGGGGGGAGAAAGAGAGTGAAAGAAAAACAGGTGCAAAGTGAAAACAAAGGCAAGGCAGAGAACTGTAAAGTTAATAGGTTTGCCCTTGTGTCTTTAGCAGATGCTGGACACCTTAGAAACAAACAGGTAGTTTTTAAAAGCGTTGCTCGTGCAAAAAACACCCAAAGTTTGCACACATGCAGCATGTTACCTGAATACCTGGGGCGAGAAGGGGACAGAGAGAATCCGACACTACCGTATATAACCCTCTGTAAGAGGGAGGGGTTTGGGGGACAGACCCTTGTAACACCCCTACCCCAAAACCCACCTTGGAGTTGAAAGTGCCCCTTTTACAGTGAGAGAGATAAGAGTCTCTCCCTCCCCCTTGTGAGTGTGCACATAAAGGCTGCACACATATGAGCGGTAGGGATATCTTAAATGATACACACAATATAAAATCAAGCGTGTCTTTGCGTGCGTGCCCAATACACTCATTTATGGGCACACGCACACTTTTAAAATTTACCTGAATGGGGGTAAATATTCAGCTGCTGGCCTGCTTGCAAAATTAGCTACATAAACTGATCTGGCTAACTTTGGCAGGATATTCAGCAGTGCACTCGCACCATCAAAGAAACCCGACTATCTTAAAGTTAGCTGAATAATTTTGTCCGGCTAACTTTAGGAACTTGTGACTTCGATTGGCCACTATTGGAAACAGGATTCTGGGCTTAATGGACCCTCAGTCTGACCCACTTATGTATTGTACAAAGAACAATAACAAGCCCAAACTTCCAGTGGCTTAGCATCTAGATGGCTTCTGCTATAACATCAAAAGATAAGTATCATTATTTAGAGTTGTTCTCTATCTTTTACACAAATTAAAAAATAACAAAAGTGTTGCACTTTAGCAAGAGACCTATAATTACAAATTTGAGCTACAACACATTTAAGTGGCGAGTGCAAGATTTTAGCACTCCTTGTAAGTGATTTGGGGTAAGTTCTCCTCTTATGACGGTCTCACATATATAACCTTTGAGGTGTCACTTTATTCTGGTGGTTGTGTTGAGATTATTTATGTACTCTACAACATGACCACAGAGAGCTGGAGAATGTATCTGGGTAAATGAATATCAGATTTAACCAAACAACTTATCTGGCTAGTTTAATTCTGCACTGGCTGGCCTTTCATGATCCTGCTAAACTTTAGCCTGATAAGTAGATGATATATTCAAAAGTTATACAGCTAAATGCTGCTGAATATGGACTCCAGGTTCATTAGAATGAAAGGGACAAGGGAGGGAGCAATAAAATGAAGGTGAAAAGAGGATAGGAAGGGAAGAGAAAAAGAATTGTGAACAGAAAAAGAGAAGAAATGAAATGAGAGCTTCTCGTTAGAGACACACAAAGACTGAGATCAGAATGCAGAGCATGAATTGTAGGCTTCTGGCTTATGTTTTGTAAATAAAACATTTTAAAAATTTTAGCACTATCAAAACATCCTTGATGATAAATCCTCTATTAGTAGGAACATGTTTGAGTAATGAGTGCTGCTGCTGCTTTAATTAATTCAGTTTTAGACTGTAGAAGGGTGCAGCGAATAGTAACAGATCATGGAGATTTGAAAAGAAATACAGAGACTAAGGAACTCTCACTACTGAGGTAAGCGTTGAATACATTTTTTTCTGAAACGTTTGCAATTAAAACTTTGAACATAGATGAGAGATCTTGCGGCATACATGGGGATCTGAGGTTGTTTCTAAGTCGGAGGGACTGGAGTAGGCAAGCTTAAGTGTTATGGAAAATGAAGGGGATTGAATTTTGAAGAACTTGGTACAAAGGAAGAGGGCCAAGGACCTGTTTTTTTAAATTTTTCTGAAAAAGGAACATCAGGTATCAAAAGCATCAAGGCTTATTGGTTAAGGATAGCAAGCCCATGCCTTCTCTTAAGGGGAGTAACTCCTGCTCAGTCCCCCAGACCCTAAGTCAGGGACCTCAATAGTTGCTGTCTGAATCACTGTCGGCTTTTCCCCCTGCCTTTGAAATAGAAAGCAATGTTAGAGTAGCATGAAAAGGATAAGAACATGCCATACTGGGTCAGAGCACAGGTCCATCAAGCCCAGCACCCTGTCTCCAGAGGCCAATCCAGGCTACAAGTACCTGGCAAGTACCCAAACACCAAGAAGATCCCATGCCACTGATGCAATTAATAGCAGTGGCTATTCCCTAAGTCAACTTGTTTAACAGGTAATGGACTACTCCAAGAATTTATCCAAACCTTTTTTTAAACCCAGCTAACTAACCACCTCCTCTGGCAACAAATTCCAGAGCTTAACTGTGTGTTGAGTGAAAAAGAATTTTCTCCAATTAGTTTTAAATGTGCTACTTGATAACTTCATGCATAGCCCCTAGTCCTATTATCCAAAAGAGTAAACTGATTCACATTTACATGTTGTAGATTGTTTATCTTACTTTCAATCTATTTTCAGAACAGTGTGTTGGAGAGCTAAACAAACTTAAAATAGATAAGGCAACAGGGCTGAAGAGTGGAATATAAAGATCTAAATAAAGTAAAAAAAAAAAAAAAAAAGGAATTTAGATATGTCCTGGCAGTTCTGCTGCCTGACCTATTCAAATGCTGTTTTAGAGTCTGGAGTAGTCCTGGCAGACTAGGAACTACATCCACCCTTTTCCATTCATAAAAAAGGAAGACACTTTCTCCTACCCACCACTGTCACCTGTACCCCTCTCCGCTCCCACCCACTACAAGTCACAGCTCCATGACTTATGCATCCTTACTCTACCCTTAGCTGAGTGATTGCCAAGTCCTGGAATCTGCAGGACAGGTTTGGGTAGGTGGCAGCCCCTCTCCAGCTTCTCCCCCCATGCTGCTTGTAGTGTCTGCTCCTGGCTCACCCCACTTTTCCTGTTCGTTGCAGGCTGACTGAGGAAGGGGAGTGGCTGAGCTGTATACAGAGAGGTCCCGAGACCCTGCAACTGATGCACATTCCCTAAGCCTCAGGGTGAAATCCTAAACGTTCTCAGATATATATGGGGGGGGGGGGGGTGTCTGCAGCCCCTTCTATTTTTTCAAGTAAACATTTAATGAAATTAACAGTATGGGTTTTATGAATCAGAAGGTAGACCCCTGTTCTGAGGTAGAGTCAGCGCTACCTAAAAGGAAAATGATCCCCTTAAGTCTCTACCAAAGGGTGAGGCTGAATGCAGCTGCTGTTGCACAAAGACTTCACCTTGGAAGCTTGAGATCCTCCCAGGAGAAGCCCATAGGGATCTGGCTGCTGGGACTTAGAAGATTGAAGAGAGGTCTGGATGCAGGCAGCTCCTGCAGGTCATGGGTTCCAGACGGCTGGTGCCACTAGCAGGTCATAGTAGTCTTGAGGACGGAGTCACAGAATAGTCCAAAGCCGGTCTGAGGGTTCGGTACACAAGAAGAGTTGAAGTCCAGTCCAAGATCAAAGCAGGAGAAGGATCCGAAGCCAGTCCAGGATAAAGCAGGAGAAGGGTTGCAAGCCATACCAGGATCAAGCCAGGGAAGCAGAGCAGGATGAAGAACCAAGATCAAGAAGCTCAGGAACAAACTCAGCCAGGAACCTTGCCTTAAGTACAGGAAGTCAAGGGAGGAGTCTCAGGTGGAGCCATGACTATTTCCTGTCATGGCTCCTTTAAGAATAATCCTCAGCCACGTGCACAGCTCCAGTGAAGGCAGAGGGGGAGGAGCTGAATCATCCACGGAGCCACGCTGCCGAACCTTGTCGTGGCAGCGGCCACAGGAGATTGCTTAAGAGGGCTGCCTGCCACTGCAGGAGCCCTATGACTCAGGTAGTTATTTATTTTGCAACCACTGACCCGGCCCTGATTGTGGCTGGTGGTGCCAACAATGGGACTCCTCCACAAAAAAAAAAAAACAACAAACAAAAAAAAAACCAAAAAAACTCACCCCTAGTGAGTAGGTATGCCAAGATCACTGTCTTTATACAAGGCTCTCATTAATTGTTACTGCTCACTTCTTAGGCTGTGATTTTAGTTATGGCATCTGGCACAGGACGCCATCCACAGGCATCACAAGAGATAACTGAAGGCACCAACAACCTACAAGTCCAATACTGACTGACCAGAGTTTCATGTGTCAGACAATGAAATCAAGATCCCACATGCACTGGAAGAGTTAGCTCAATGTCTTCTGTACTGCTTTCTTGCCTAATTAAAAGACTTAATACAAGATCAGTTTGGTAATTTAAACTTCAGCCTGGGTCACCCTGCCTTTGCATAAGGCCAGTGTAATGAAGTGCATAGACCTTATGTTCAGGTTTAACCCATGTTTTAGCACAGATTGCAGTATTTAATAGGATTTTTTTGCATTGCATGTACCCCTACCAATGCCAGGAGGTACATTAAAAGATGACTGTAGCCCATATGGTCTTAAGTGTGGGGAAATGTAACTCTTGGGTCTGAGGTGGAGTAAATTTACATTTCTAGTAGCCATGCTCTGCTACTGTGGCACCCAGTATGGTAGCCTCTAACTGCTTCTCTTTGCCAGCATGGTTTGTGTGCACTGTGTCCTGTGTTGAAGCTCTGGAAGACACTGCAAGGGCTGCCACAGAATTTGTTCGTGTATCTCATCTCTAGCTGGACTGAGGACTAATCCCTTAAGAATCAGCAATTCACTGTCAGCCAATTTAATAAATTGGCACAGAACACAGAGTGTTTAGTGCCCAGCTACTTCTCCTGGGTGTTTGATCAAATATTTAAATGAGGGGTTATGCTAAAAGGAAGTGCTAGGGACAAATGTGCATCCCTAGTACTGCCTTGGCAGCAGGTGCACAGGAGAGTTGGCTGTTAAGCAGGTTGGGAAAAACAGATGCTCAGTTTCTCCCACTGCTGGCCTAGAGAAACAAGATGCATGGACTGTATTGATGTCCAGAATTTCAGAGTTTACTACACCTTTGGTTCCTCCTTAGTATTGCTGATACTATGAGGAGCCACAGAAGACAGGATTTTTCCTTAATGCACCTTTGACTATGGCCTACCTTTATGCCAGCCCTGGCATAAGATTTGCCACCTTGCAAGAGCATGTGGAAAATTTATTGGATCAGGGGGATTAGGTAATAGTACTCATCACATGGATAAGGCCATTAGCTACACAGTGATTTGGACATGCTAATTCCAATACGGATCAGGGGTTATGATATATGTCCGAACCATGCATCCAATCATGTTGAGTGCACAGCAGCTACCACATTGTGTGTCATCAGCCTGTCTGAACAGGGCATTAAAGAATCACAGCTTTCAACCTTTGAAATTTGAGTATACTCATGCAAGGCCAGTTTGGCAGAGCATGCCATGTGTCTTAAGGATAAGCTCACTGGTGTGGGCACCAGCATGGTATCTACTGGTTAAAAGACATGAAAACAGTAGGATTAAATGTCAATTTCCTCAGTGGAAAAGGGTAATCAGTGGAGTGCCTCAGGGATCTGTACTTGGACTGGTGCTTTTCTATATAATATAAAAATAGATCTGGAAAGGAATATGACAAGTGATGTTATCAAATTTGTGGATGATACAAAATTCAGAGTAGTTAAATCACAAGTGGATTGTGATACATTACAGGAAGACCTTGCAAGACTGGAAGATTGGCAGATTAAATTTAATGTGGACAAGTACAAGTGTTGCATATAGGGAAAAATAACCCTTGCTGTAGTTACATAATGTTAGGTTCCATATTAGGAGCTACCACCCAGGAAAGAGATCTAGGCATCATAGTGGATACTTTAAAATCAGCTCAGTGTGCTGCAGCAGTCAAAAAAGCAAAACAGAATGTTAGAAATTAGAAAGGGAATGGTTAATAAAACAGAAAATGTCATAATACCTCTATAAATCACTCCATGGTGAGACTGCACCTTGAATACTGTGTACAATTCTGGTCACTGCATCTCAAAGATAGTTGTGATGAAGGTAGAGAAGGGCAACCAAAATGATAAAGGGGATGGAACTGCTCCCCTATGAGGAAAGGCTGAAGAGGTTAGGGCTGTTCATCTTAGACAAGATGGCTGAGGGGGATAGGATAGAGGTCTTGAGTAGATGTGAATTGGATATTTACACTTTTGAATAATAGAAGGACTAGGGGGCATTCCATGAAGTTAGCAAGTAGCACATTTAAGACTAAATTGGAGAAAGTTCACTACAATGCACAATAAAGCTCTGGCATTTGTTGCCAGAAGACATGGTTAGTGCAGTTAGTGTAGCTGGGTTCAAAAAAAGGTTTGGGTAAAGTTCTTGGAGGAGAAGTCCATTAATGGCTATTAATCAAGTTTACTTAGGGAATAGCCACTGCTATTAATTGCATCAGTAGCATGTGTTTGGGTAATTGCCCGGTTCAGCCTCTGTTGGAAAGATGCCGGGCTTGATGGCCCCTTGGTCTGACCCAGCATGGACCTGTAATTTCTTTAAAGGTCAAGTTTCCCCTTCAGCCTCCCAGCTTTTACTGGTAACTTGCTTTCTGGCACTGCAGACTTGCTCCGTGACCTCTAATGAAAGGGTGTTGTAGGTATCCAGCCCAGAACAGCCTTAGCTGTAGCACTGGTCGTTCTCACCCAGCTTCATTGTTTGTGCCAGCAGGCAAGTTGGAGAATATGAGCTCTCCTGCTTGCATGGAAGCCAGCAGGGGTAGGGCTGTTGCAGGCAGATGCTAGTTTAGTCCCCACTTTTATTGGCCTCCAGTGCCAATGCAGTTTGCTTTTGTATTGAGAACAGCTACCTTTAATGCATCTAGGCATGTACAGTTTGGAAAGTGTTACCTTGTGGAGCTCTAATAGTCCTCCCTCATCTACAGGTGACTTGCACCTGTCAAGTTATGTAGCCGGTTACCAAAAATGGCAAGGCATGCCTGCATTAAGGAGCATGTTTGAATTACTCAACTTAAAGCTCCGAGCACCTGCCATGTCCTAAGTCAAAAGCACTCTGGCTACTTCTTGACAAGTAATCTGAAGTCCTCCTTATTCCATCCCTCCAAATAAAGAGCACAGCTATTGAATTCCAGTCACGTTTATTATACCTTCACATTTGTTTCACACTTCTGAGCTTTATAGAACTTCCAGACTACAACAGCAGCAGCAGAAGTTATGCCAAACGCAGCAACTGTAGCCACAGCTCCTCTTGCCCAGTTCAATTGTGCATCAGTCTGTGATTCTGAAACAAAAACAAATGTGAGTGCTTCCATGAGAGAGATGAGACTGAAAACCTGGGGGGGGGGGGGGGCAGGGCAAGTGTCCCAAAGCAGATACCAATGGCTGTGAAATAGGTCGACATGAAGAGTTTGTTTAAAGCAGCAAGTGTTAGTATATTAAGGCTATTCCTAAATTGTTTCTCCCAGAAAAAAAAAAAGTGGTGTCTATTTTGTTAGTCCCCAGGATGTGAAACTGTTCTAATTAAGCTCCACTGGGTGGACTATGCCCATTGTAAACCGGGAGTCCCATGCAGTACTTTTGGTAATGCTAAGCTACATCTCCATTCCAGCATCAAACTGTTTCTCACCTGTTTTCTCCAGGCTCTTGCTGCTATGGAAATCCACAGGTCCCTCTGCTGTTACAAGGCTGGTTAGAGGCTCCCAGTGCTTAGTCATTCTCTTCTCTTAAAATAAAAGGGTGCACAATGTTAGCTCTCAGCAGCTTGCATTGTAATGAACAAAAAAAAAAGCTTGTTAAAACCTTTAATAAAAGGCTAGCTGCTTGAATTCTGCATGGGTGGGGTGGTCATAAAATCTGTGTTTAATTTAGTTACTGGAGGTAGGTTCTGTGCATTTTGCAATGCTGCCCAGGGAAGAGGTAGGCATGCCTTTCACCAGGCAGGGTCTTACTCCTGCAACCCCAATCTCTGGGGCTGCAGGAGTATGATTTATCCAGCTAGCACTGACTTTTCAGCAGTAGCCAAAGTTACATTTAGGATGACTTGTTGAAAGTCTAGTCAGCTAGCAAGTTTGGCTGAAAGCTTGGTGGCCAGCACTTGTTTAGCTTGAGCACCCCTGACCATCTTTGAAAGGATGGCCTAATGGATGTGTTTAATGCATGCAACATCCCCATGTTGAGGCATGGAGGAACATCTTTGTCTAGTTCAAATACTTTGGCAGGTGAAAAGAAAGTCAGCAAGATCCAGGTGTCAGAACCTACCAAAAAAAGGTGTTTCCCATAGCTGCCATCCCTATGGTGGAAGGATATTTAAAATATTTCTATACTGTCTAATATTTAATTGATCAAAACGGTTTACAATACAAATTGAGTGTAAGATAGCATTATACAATAAAGATTAAATACAATAGACCAGAAAGCTGGAATATTTCTAGAAAGATAGGGTCTATTGCAACAGTTCATTTATATTACAGATCAGCATTACAATAGAAGTCTATGATACCCTGTTTTGTGCTAGGATGTGCTAGAATCCTTGGATTGTGGTTTACCCATTTCTACAGTTCATATTTGAATATTTCTACTTTAAACTAGTAGAGTATTAACTTGTCAGTATTCCTCTGCTAAACAGTAAGGTGAACTGCCCTTAATACTGGGCAGCAACTAGAATGCTAAAGCAAAGCCCAAGCCACAACACTGGACAGAGGACAGATAGAAAGTCTTACTTCTTGCTGGCAGGCAGGTTGTTGAGCAGGTTTCCAGCCTAGAACGGACACACACTGAGGCACTACAATGGAAATAAACCTAGAGAAACAAGTTTGTATCAGCTTCAGTGAAGAAGTGTATACTATTTTCTAAAGGCATTAGTGAGCCATTTCCAGTGTCTTCTAGCCATAGATTTATAGCACAAGGGATATTTGTATTCTGGATGCATACTAGCATGTTGTGTGATCTGATCATTTACTGTTATTCTTAATGGGCTGGTCAAAAGCTTTTTGCCTTAAGTCTGAAAGTCATACCTGGCAATTCACTTATTGCAGTTATCTTCCTTGCCTTAGAAGATTAGAGCCTATCAAACACTGCTCCGTGTGAGCATCCCTTTTACATAAACAGTAACATGCTTTATTGGCTTGCAGCTCAACATAAGCCATTTTGTATTCTAAGATGTATTGCAGTAGTGCTAAGTTTGTTGATGCTATGTTAAAGATTAAGTTTTTTTATGGCCAGCCCATACTAGATGCCCAAGACTTCCACTTTACACTCCATGAGAACATGCAGTCCCTCTAGTTAATGCATTGCACTTTACCAGTCCTTTAAGAGCATGCTGGGAACCATCTACAAACGTGAAGGTCTTCACAACAAATCGTTGATAGTGAGATGGGAATTGAAGCCCTGTAGACACTGCACCAACTGGAATTTGCTGAGTTCTGTAGTTATCACCAGTGAATGGACAACTGTTGATAGAATTTAGTAATTTAAGTGGATGGTAATCCTGACAGCATTCATCTTCTCCTAGACTTCATACAGCCTCTACTTACCTGTTTACCAAGATGGGCCACTGTGGTTTCTGCAGGGGATCTGTAAGAGGGGTAGCCCAACACTGGTTCAGAACCAGTACCAGGTTTGGGTCTGTTCTTTGCAGGATACGAACCTCCAAATATACTGGATCTCTGAGGAATTTTGTTACAGGGTAATCTGTGTTCAAGTAGTATGAGCTGTACTGTACATCTGTGAAGATTTAAGTTTAAAAGACATTAGGGTAGATCCATTCAAGTTTGAGAAACTTGCTGTAAAATTTTAGGATCAAGGTTAATTTTTATAGTTTGCTTTTCTCTCTAGTCTTTGTTCTTATTTTACCTTTGGCAATCCTCATCTCCAAAAGGAGAGGTCCAGAACTGTTGACTGAGGGAGGAGGTGGAAGTGTGAAGACTTCGACTTGCAAAGGGAGAAAGCTGCTTGCAGTGAAGCTACAGCGGACTGTCAGCCTAGACAAAAGTGGAGATGCTTAGCTATATTAGTTTCAGATCAAGTTAGTATCTTCATTGCTGCTACTTTGCCTGAATGCTTTACTCTGAAGAGATTAGAAGCCACATTAACCTGATAGTGTCCATATTTGGCCTCAGATTACATGGCCAAGCAGAATAGTTGAGTTCCTGGGGTCCATTTCTTTGGTATAAGCAGCAGTGTGCAGCATAAGCTTACAGACCTCAAGTTGTCACTTAGCTTTGGCACATAATGTTAGAGACTAGGAGAGCTTCCTCCAACTGGCACATCTATTTTAGTTGGTGGTTACCTGAATATGCTGTCTCTGGTGATAGATGCATCCTGCCAAGTTCTTACATCATTAGTTGCCTCCAATCTGTTCTCATACACTACATGATCTCCATCCAGCTAGATGGGAAAGAAAGAAAGTTAACTACAAGTCTGGAAAGCACCAGATCAGGTGAAGTTTGTTCCCACATTAATCTAGTGTATTGTGGGTTTTCCTGTCCCCTGGAACAGCTCAATCACTAGGCTATACATTTTAGAAGAACTAAAGTTGAATAGATTAAGTAATCCTGGTTTACAGATCTTCCAAGTTTTGCCTACATCAGAATGAATCACAGTAATTTGTCAGATTACTGAACACAAGTATGGGGTGGGTAAGAACAGGGTCTTAAAGTATACACCAAGTTAAAGACCAGGCCTAATGTTTAAAGTTTGACTTGTCAACTAGACCATATTCTTAGTTTTATATGGATGCAGAGGCTTTGCTATTGGTCATTTGTTCTAATCCTGCTTACCCAAGTGGGAGGCCAAAAATCTGGTTTCATGCAGATGGCTGAACCCCAGATAAGTCACTTTAGATTTACATTCAGTACTCAGATGCTATAATCAAGGCTTTTCTGGAGGTGGAGAGATTTGGTACCATGAGGTATTAGGAGTTACTCAACTTGTGCAGACAGCTGGGGTGAGGGTGGTCAGGGAAGGACATGCAGCTAGGAGTCTTACACAAAATTAGTAACCGACAGTCTATCAACTGCAGTTGCACCTTTACTAAGAGGGTAGCATTTATCAGTGTACATTACATAGATTAGCAACATGGTTTTCCTTGAGTCTTACCCAGATAGTGCTTCCACAAGAAAGTGGAAACTCATACATGATGAAGACATCATTCTTCTTTGTGCTTAACTCACTGCATGTGCCTTCTTGCACAGAGAGCAAACGGACTGAATTAAGAATCAGTGGTGGAAGAGTCCGATATTTTGACACAGCAATGGAGATTTTGCCATCCTTTGTGCACTGTGCAGTTACTAAAAGTGAAGTTTTAAAATACAGATTTAGCTTTTAATTACAGTACTACACCAGTACAGGAAGGACTAAGTGTATGATCAACAGGGATGTGCATAGTGTTCTAAGCATCAGGAGTCCTAGTTTTATGATGTGCACCAAAAGCAAAATGGAGTTTACCATTTTTGAAAGGGCTAGCACAGCCTGACCAGAACCCCTGGGAAGTAGTGTCCCCCCCCCCACCCCATGAAATTTACTGTAGCATCCCTGGGGTCTAGTGGAGCATGAATAGCGTCTGCTGCATCCATGCCATTCTAATTTGACCCCCATGGGGTAGGTTGAAGTGATGTTAGCTCCCCCACCCTAAACTAAATAAATTTACCCATGTTTGGTTTGGGTTAAAAGTGCACATCCCTAGATCAAAATACTAAAGCCCTGCTATGCCTCATTGTATGGAACAGACAACGTGTGGTGAATACTGCCTTTGTTTTGAGTGGCATGCCCAATGGCACACATTCTTACTAGGTAATATGCAATTATTCACAAAAGGCTGTATGCTACAGCATCTGCTGCCAGTCAACTCCTATTTCCATTCTATAGTGGACCACATGAGTTCTGCTCTGTTCTAGACATTTGCTAGAAGACTTAGATCCTGCCAAGATAACAAGCCATATTCTAAACACTTGAAACTCACTCAAGTCCCCAAAATAGCAAGGGATAGATGGGTCACTGGGGTTGTAGCAGCAGCCTTTTCCTTGGCAGAGGTCTTGGGTGACTGGTGGACTAGCACAAGATAGTTTGTCCCCTTTTTTGACAGCAGCACAGACACCTGGGCTTGGAGCATCTTGAGCTAAAGGAAAAGATTACAGTGTGGCTATTACCATAATAGTAATTCAGTAGGTCACAGTTATTTCAGAACTATTGAAAGCTGGGCTTTCAACCAGATCCTGCTTGTGCAAGATTAGTGATCATATCAGGACCATTGGCAGATGGGAGGATGATCTACCAAAAAACAGTTCATTGCTGAAAATGTCAGCTATGATTGACAGTGAGGGGAAGCCAGAGAGCAATTGGTGACCATGACAGAACACCAAGAATGAAGTTGGGTAGACTGCCATCACTAGCTTCATCCATACTGGAGAGGACAGCAGCAGACATTCTTTCCTATTCAGTGGTCTACAACACTCAATATAGTATGTTGGCAAAATCAGTTCAGTGCTGAAGAACCAGAGTTATGTAACAACTTTAACATTCATGCCAATTCAGGTACAAACTTACCTGGCAAGATGGGGCATTTAAGGGCCTCCTTAAGAACTACATTCTGCCCAGTGATGTCTGCAATTCCAATTGTCATTACATGTTCTCCATTCTGTGAGTAGGGGGAGAGTATGTTAATGAGACATCAAAACCACTATTTCATGTGGGGAGAGCAGTTGAGTATAGACAGAATTCCTTCTCAAGTTTGAGATTCGTCTAAAACACTGCCATATGTCTGAGTAGATAATGCTGGTATAGTATTAGTTTAATGTCATGTATTGTTACTATCCTGATAAGCATATCAGAATTCCCATTAGGGAATACATTTCACCTTCATTTACAAGACTGGCAAGTTACTAAACCAGTAGGAGTAGTTTGTGGAGGGAAGGTCAGCTCTGAATGTTACATGGGGTTTTTGTATAGTGCACCACATGTGAAAGCATTAACATGTAGAGTTCAGTTGCTAACTTGCTACCAAGATCACCCTAGAGAATACATACACACACACACACACACACATACATAGCCTCAACTGGAAACATTGAGGATTGAGTTTTATACCTCCTGAAAACTTGGCTTCGTCATGAGCCACTTCCAGGTCATGGGAGTTCTAGACAAATTTATCAGTTTCACACAGTGAAGGCAGTGCATACAGATACTACATGTACATTTCAGGATATCCTGAAAACCTAAATGTTTGTGGCACTCCAGGACTGGGGGTGGCTACACCAGAATTTGTTTTCATACCAGTGATTGTTCAATAAGTATCTTGATTCAGAGTAGCTCTCTGGAACATGGTCAAGAGGCACTACCACCAGGGCAGTCCACCATCTGTAAACTCTTAATGTTTTGCTTCCAGAAGAAAGCAATTTTGACTTCAAAAGCTGCTCTTCCCCATCCCCCATAAAAGAGTGGCTCTTATGACATAAGGGAGAACAGCAGTGCAGGACAATAGAGCCTGGAAAGTGGTGGCTCTTGAACTCTTAAGGTTAGAGTGAGCTTGTTTCACCCATCATTTGAAATCCTTTCAATTTAGAGAATCCCCAATATATGTTAAAAGAAACTTCTGAACAGTATGCTATTACTTCCCCCAGCAAAAGAGTTCTAGGTTAGTCTATTTAAAACAGAGACCCAGACTAGCACCATACGAACCAAGCCCTTACCTGCTCAGTCACATAGCAACTGTTATAGGCAGCACCAATGGTCAAAGAGCCATCTGGTTTCTGGCCAGTCCAAGTTCCACAGACAGAGTCATTATGGAGAAAGTGAGGTTTCTGTTCTTTATCTAAAAAAATATTGGGGTTACATTTTTAGTGTCCTTCACCACACCATCCCCTAGATTCAATTATTCAAAGCCATCCATTTCCTACTTCTGAGGATGGAAAACAGCCAGTGACACTGTTGTAACTGCTGGAAAGAAGAGGAGTCAAATGAAAACTAGCCCAAGTGGAACCTGGAAAGAGACAGGCAGCAGTCTGCCCAGGTCAAGAACAGATTGCTAGCAGCATTGAGTCAACTAGGGCTATGAAGATTTAACAGGTGGCCCACATGGGCTGAAAGGAAGCAGGCACAGCCATCAGCCCATGTAGGTCCTGGTGAGAGGGCCTACACAATGGGAATCAGATGGCAGTGACTCAATGAGATGAGCACATCAGGTCAGGCCATGGTGTTTTAGGTTAGAGATTAAGTGAGAAGGAAAGAAGAAATAAGGACAAGGCATTGGCAGGGGAGGGTAAAGATTGCTTTTATACTAGTAAAGCTTAAGTGCAGTACCCAGCGGAGCTGCCAGCTACATTTGTGATCCCAAGCATTTGAGTGTTACTGGCTTGAGTGCTTCCCACTACTTAGCTGCAGCTCTCTGAAGGGGGGGGGGGGGGCAGTTTTGATTTGCTTGTGGCTTAAACACTAGTCTCAAACACATCCAAGAAGGCATAATACATTTAAATAATGTTACCTTAATCTACCACTAATATTGCTAATGCCAATGTTATGAAGTTAAGATGGCTTACAGCAGCACAGCTTTTGCTAGAATGAAGCATCATGCATGGAGTGGATGAGAGTTTATAGAATTAGGATACAGAACAGGCTGCTATCTTATATGTTTAAAAAAAGTTTGCTAAATCCCTATAGATTTAAGGCCCTGGATCTTCATGTTCCCTAAGATCATTTATAATTTGGTATTTTATTTTCAGTACATTCAGTCCAAAGGATTTATACCTCTAGGACAATAGTGGTCAGCTGAACTTTCTCAAAGCAATACCGTAGCTTAAATAGAGTCCATCTTGACATATTAAGAGACTTTACAGCCTTTCTAGCATAACTACTATCACACTAATTTTAGACCATCACATAGTAGCCTAAACCTCTACTATATCAACTTTCCACAATACAGTTACTCAGGTACCACAAGATTTGGTGATAGTGAGATACAAGTCAGTTACACATATACATAGGAGTAACCATCAACAGAAGTCTGGCTCAGACAGGCATTTAGTGTGCTAGTGACAGGGTTAAGGAAAGAGGAATATTCTGTTATGGTTTGTTACCACAGCTAGATATTAGTTTGAATAAGACATAAGAATTGAGTTTAGACTGAAAACTCAAGCATCAGTGGCTAATTATCTCCTACCATATAAGACCTAGAGGTATAGCTGTCATTCTATTTTAAGTCCTAAGAACTTCATATGAAGCCTACCTCAGACACTAAAGCTCCACTTTGCATGGATCTTTAGTTAAGCTGTATCTTGATGCCTCAAGTAGAAAAGGCAGTATGTATACTCACCCAAAGCAACCAACATAAAAGTATTCTCATCCTGGCCATGAGGAAGAGTAAGCTGTAGACTTTTATAGCCACAGTTTAGCTGAGAAGGATCACCAATAAAATCTGTTCCAGTAAAGTCACCCACACCAATAGCAGGCAAGAGAAACCACACAGCAAGCAGCTGCCCCACCATTATACACCCAGTACCTAAGCCACCCATTTCTTCAACAAGCCATACAGCAGAGCCAAAAAGGCTGACTTTTATAGGTCACCTTTTTAGGGGCAGGCAAGCATGGGGCTCAATCAATCTCCAGATCCCTTTCATTCATCCTTGTGGCACACCCTCTACTCATCAGTCAGTGATCAACTGGACTTGCTTTCAGGTGAGGTCTCAGCATTACTCAAGCCCAATCAGTCTGGTGTGGGATGTATAACCAGTCTGCTTTGGCAGCCTAAGGAGCTCGTAGTTCAGTAGTGGTTCTTGTCTATTTTCTGAGGTTTCTTGCTTAATTTCTTACTTGTATGATTGTTGTATTTCTCCTCCATGTAGAACTATGGATATTGCAGAATATAAATGTTGCAATAAATAAATAAAGCTATTTGAAAAGTATATTACTACACTCTTTTCAGGAATTCTTTTACATCATATAATATATGGTTTATGATACTTTGTCAACTATTTCCAGTCCATCAGGGACACAGTGAGTCTATCCTGGTTTGTTTTTTTTTTTTGTTTTTCTATCCAAGAATTCTGGGTTTTGTAGTCCTGCATTTGATATTATCAGAGTAGGATGAAAAGGGCGGCCAATGTGCCTTCCTCCCCGATTTGTTTGTTTGTTCTGGGTTGAAATATGCCCCCTGCTGTTTCACCTTGGGATAGTTTGACAACTTTTTAGTTTGGACCCGCTTACTGTCCCTCCAGGATAGGAGCCTGTTGCTCTTCTCATTACAATATATAGTAGGATGAAAAGGCTGTTTGACGGTGACTTGTGTGTCTGCAGCAGTGCAATCTGTGCTCTAAGGTCTGTGGGTTTGACCCTGGCTTGGAGGAATAGACAGGGAGACAACAAAGTTGGTGCTAACGGGATGAAAATCCCTGATGAACCTTAAGAGCATGCCATACTGGGTCAGACCAAGGGTCCATCAAGCCCAGCATCCTGTTTCCAACAGTGGCCAATCCAGGCCATAAGAACCTGGCAAGTACCCAAAAACTAAGTCTATTCCATGTTACTGTTGCTAGTAATAGCAGTGGCTAATTTCTAAGTCAACTTAATTAATAGCAGGTAATGGACTTCTCCTCCAAGAACTTATCCAATTCTTTTTTAAACACAGCTATACTAACTGCACTAACCACATCCTCTGGCAGCAAACTCCAGAGTTTAATTGTGCATTGAGTGAAAAAGAACTTTCTCTGATTAGTTTTAAATGTGCCACATTTCTCTTAAAAATTCCTTATCATTCCTCAGCACCTCCATTCCACCCTGAATTTTTTGATTACATTCTTAACCTATCTGGTTTGCTCAGTCTCTATTATTCCCTTTAATTCTCCTCCTGTTTCCTCTTGCATGCTATAGGTGTGTAATCCATTCTATACACTGTACTATCATACAGGAGTCTTCATATTTTTCTGTTTGTAATATTGATGGGTGTTTATACATCGGTTTCTGCATGGACTTCTCTCTTGTATGTGCTGAAGTATAGTCAGGGACCTCTGCAGTTTTTATTTTAGTTTTCTCAAGAATTTTTCAGTGTTGATTACTAGAACAAAAATTATATTTACCTGAACAATCTGGCATATCGTTTCTTTCCACTGACTTCTCCCGTTTTTGCTCTCTTAACAAACACTGGTAAGTTCCCAGGAAAAATAAAATATAAGTTGGAAAGAAAGGTCCCTAAATATAGTTGGATACTACTGTATTATGCAGTCTTATGAAGCTGGGAACACATGTGTGTACGCAATAGATGACTCTGTGAACATGGATATATTGTGTCAGTTGTGGAGCTGTTAAAGCATTTTAATTTTACATTTTATTTATTTACCAAATGCTTTCAACAAAAACACTTTGAAAGTGTGCTGCTCTGCAGGTGCCCCATTCCCTGTGCTTGTGTGGCATAGGAAGGCTGTGACTGCCCTAGTGTGTTCTGGTGCCAGCTGTGCACTTGTTAATGTAACTGTGGCTATGGGATTGTGTGTGTGGCTCTCTGCATTATGGTGAACACATTGCAGGTGTGAAGTTGTGGGTTTTCTGTGGATGTTTCTGTGCAGCCTCATATGAGACTGTACCAAAAACCATCTGACCCAAGACTTGACCTAAATATGTATATGCTAGATCAGGGGTGCTATAGTATATATATATTTGTATGTATGTGTATATATATATATATATATATATATATATTTATTTATAAACACACTGTAACCCATCTTGGGGTGGGGGGGGGGGGGGGTTCAACCAATTGTATGACTGGAAGAGAGCCCAGGCTCAAAAGGTTTGCTCACCCCTGCTCTAAGCATTTGGAGCCTGATTAAACATTTTTCAACTTTAATTTTTTTCAGATTTTTTTGTTGTAGATTTAATTTGTATTTTTTTTTAGATTAGGGTTTTTTGTTTTTTTTTTTAAATTTCCTTGATGCCCTCTCGCCCCTTCACTCCCTCTGGAGCTCATTGGGTCCCATCGCAGCCCTGTACCCTGCCTTGGACAATTACTTTTTGTCTGCCCAGTTATGATACAGGAATGCATGCGACAGTCAGCTGTGTTGGTGGGTGATGAGTTAGTATGACCAGACGATTCCAGCTCAGAAGGGATAGACTGAGCTAGTCTTGGTTCTGCCCCTTTGCATATAGGGGTCTGAGGGCTTGCTTTTCTTAGAGAAAATGGCAACTGCCTGCCATGTTTAAACAGACCTTGAGGAAAAGCATCTGTGCGCAGGGGCTATCTTGGGTACCCCCCTTGCCACATTCACCAGTTTCTTGAAAAAGTTCCAAACTCAAAGTCCATATCATCGATAGACTGGATAATGTAATATCTATGTCCATGTAATAAACGTGACTGGATCAATCTCTTTGTCACCATGAATCATTCTACTAAGCACTGTCTATGTGCCGGAGGTAGTATCGCAGTGCATCAAAAGCATTCTTGTATTTCTCCTATTTACCTTTCTCCCTCTCCCCACTCTGTCAGACTTAATGCTGCCAGTGTTTTCTGTGCTCACTCCATGTCAAGAGGAACAAGCTCATCCAGTCCTGGTTTTACTTTATTGCAAGCCTGGGCTTGTAGGCCTGCTACAAATCCCTGCCAGGACTGGATGAGCTTGTTTCTTATGACCTGGAGCTAGCTTCCTGTGGTTGAGCTAGTAAGACAAATTCCCAGTGGAAATGCACGCGGTGCTCACTAGAGCTGGCTTCAGGTACCGCAATGCTAGTGATGCTCAACTTTTTTTCTCTGCAGCAGCTGGCCAGAGGAGCATGAACGGAATCACCATCTTTGCCTGGCCATGCTCATTAGTTCTGCTCTTGGTTGCTATCGAATCCAGGAACAGAACCAGGAAGAATAAAATGTGAAGCCCCAGAACTCAGGATGGAAAACCGGCTGTTGCACTGGTGCGGCTATCAATCTGAGGCAGGTTGATGCAGTCTCATTTTATGCAAAGTTATTACCAGAGACGGGTTTAGGATTTTACTGCCTCCTAGGCCAATGCAATATCGTGCGCTTGGCCTGGCACACTGGTTGGATGCATGCTTTGGATGCGCTAGGCTAACCCCTGACGCAAAAAGGGAATTAGTGCTCCAAAATATGCGTCCAAACACACTCGTAACTTATAGCACTCGTTGCATGTAAATGCCATGTAGATGAGACTATTAGCTTTTTCCCCAGTGCAAAAAAAAAATATGTGAGCCCTTTGCACACGTTTTAGCATGCAAGAATTAATGCCAGCCCGGAGCTGGTGTTAAGTCTTGCCCTGCATCAAGGGCTCATGAAAAAACAAATTTATCTGTGGTTCCTCCTACACAGGAGGCTGCCAGGAGCTGAACGTGCTGCTTCCGCTTCTCTCCCTGACGCAGCTTCATCATCATCACCGCTGCCCACCCTCGGCACCAAACTAGAGGCCAGGGCCGCCCCACTGCTTCCCTGACAGGCGGGCAGGAGAAAGCTTGCATCGGCCCGATATCATTTGCCAGGATGTCCTGGGGAAATGTCCCCCTGGAGGAGGCGGGTAAGCCAGATGCCTTCCTGGATCGCCGGGTGGCGGGAGCGATCACGGTCCCCTAACCACCCGGAGGCACGATTTAGTCTTACCCAGCATGAGTGGGAGGTGTTGCATGCTGGCTACCCTGGTTGTTCCCCACTGTCCCAATCAGCTGACAAAGGGGCAAGTGGGGTGGCTGAGGGGGAACGTGCAGCTCATTAAAATATAGCATCGCGCGCCCAGGAGAGGTGGATGTGTGCGCGTTGAAAAAAATGGCACCCACTTTGGATACACCTTTTTTTTTTTTTTGCACATCTTATTGCATCGGCCTGTTGGTGCTTTCACCTGCTGATCTCCTGTAAGGGGGCTGTTTCAGGGCAGCAGAGGACTGTTCTCTGCTGAACGAGCTTCAGAAGAGCTGGAAGGCAGCAAACCTTAGCCAGCCTGCTGCCCCTAAATGTTTACTGCCCCAGGCAAAGACATAGGGGCCGATGCAATACTGTGCACGGTTTAACACGCGATTGGACGTGCGCTTTGGAAATGTCCATAACCCCTGACTCGATATGGGGATTAGCGCTTCCAAGTCACTGTGTAGCTAACAGCACTCATCACATGTAAATTCCATGTAGATGTGGCTATTAACCAATCCCCGTGATGCCAAAGATTTCCCAGACAACCACTGCGCTCATTGCGGCGTGGCAAATTTTATGCCACACTTGAGAAAAAAGAAAAATCCTGCTTTCTGTGAGTCCTCCTAATAGTACTGTAGTGATACTAAGTAGGAGAAGCCAAATAAAGCAGATTTAGTTAAAAAAAAAAAAAAGTTTTGCAAAAAAAAAAATAAAAAATTTGGACGCCCAACAGACACACACAAGATACACGGTCCAGGTCATGTATCTTGTGTGTGTCTATGCCAATAGCAGGAGAAAACAGACATTCATAGTTTGAGCATCCGTTTTCCCAACCCGCTTAACAGCCACCTCTCCTGTGCACCCGATACCGAGGAGGCACTAGGGATACACAAATTTTCCCTAGTGCCTCCTTTTTTGCGTGACCCCTATTCTAAATATTGCATTGTGCGCCCAGGAGAGGTGGCTGGGCGAGCGATAGGAAAACGGGCGCTCAACACTAAGTGTCAATTTTCTGCGCACAAATATTGCATCGGCCCCATAATTGGTGCCTATTGACAAATCCTGGGGATGATCATTACAGCAGAATGCGTTTAAGAATATCCGCACTGGATTGGACTCGTCTAGGTTTATCCGCTTGCAGTGGCATCAGCAAATTGAGCCCAGCATTCAAGTGGGAAGACTGGAAAGCATGCTAAGGGGATTAAAGGAGAAAACTAGACGAAACCGCAGAACATAAATGTAAAACCGCCCCTATCCAGACCCCGTCCAATCCCAGGTACTCGCTCTGCCAGCTCGCCCATAAACCTAAAAGCCCATAGAGTGCCTTGGTCTGGAAGCCCTTGCGGGTGGAGTGAAGCTTGTGTAACCTGAATCCCAACGTGACTGACAGACCCCCCCCAAAGCCTCAATTACTCCATTGAGCTGCTCAAGAGGCAGCTGAACGTGAAAGCACTCTAGTGTGAAAGGAGTTTTGTTTAAAGAGGACCAAAGGAAAAACAAAATGAAATAAATCCCTTAAATTCCAGTGCTTCCCTTGCTCTCCTCCTCCACCCTCTTTGCGCCCTCCCTTTCTGACACCGTGACACCACCATTAGTACCTCCAGCATCCGACACCTTCAATTCAGCAGCATTGTTTGGGTGGGGGTCTGGATCATCCCAGCATGAATTTCAAGGTGTTCCTTCTTGTGTGGCTGTCCAGCCTTCTCCTTTTAATCTTAGGTAAGTCTTTTTCTTTCATCGTCTCTTTTTTTTTGTCTTTCTGCTTCCTCAGACACACCCCTCACCATATTTTCTCCGACAAATGGAGATTTTCTTTCCTGATCTGCCCAGCTAGGCACATTCCATCCCGTTGGCGCACAAGGAGGGTCTTTGTTGGAGTGCAGTGGGCCGATCATGGCATCTGCAGCCAGAGTCTCCTCCTGGGACCCCTCAGCCGAGTCTCTGGAGCTGCAGCGTTGGAAATCAGCTGTCCTGTCATTCATGGGTCCTGTCACCGCAACCTTTGGGCCACAATTCTGTCTGGGCCAAAAACAGAACATCTGAATACTCAGCCAGGAAACCAAATAGGAATTAACTCCCCCCAACCCCATTGGCATCCCCTAATTTCAACTGTTTCTCTTCTCTTCTCTTTTTTTTTTTGTGTCAAGGAGCAGACACCACAAAAATGGACTGATGATACAAGCAGGGCATGTGTCAGGGAGCTTTTACCCCTGGATGCCTGAATCGTAATGTGATCGGGTTAGAGGGAGCACTTTTCAAGCTCTCCAGCCAGTTGCAAAGGGGAACGGTGCCTGCTGTAAAGCTTCCTCGCTTTTCTGTGTGCGGACAGATGAGGAGGGGGAGGGGAACCCAGTAGTATGCGCTTTTGAAGATGTCATGCATGAGCGTTATTATTTGCCCTCCCCCTCCCCGATCCAAACGCGCCTTTGTTAATGCAGCTGAGCGTGCACGCGTGGCGAGCCCCGGGTGGGCTTTTAGCCGCATTTGGGGAGGGCACGGTTTTCGACCAGGTGAGTTTGCCCGGGTAAGTGGCTTGGCACGAGCCTTGTTGATCTCAACCCAAGCTGTGGCGAAGGACTTTCCGTATCGCAAACTCAGTGCGCAATCTGGAAGAATTATAGGTCTTTCCTGAAAAATGGCCTGAATCGGTGGGGGGGGGGGGGGGGGAGGATGGGGCAGGGCTTGGAGACTGAATATTGCTGCTCGATCCCATAGTGATCAGTGGCAGTGCAATGGGGCCCAGCGGAGAGGGTCACAGGTCGGGGTTAAGGCACATTACCAGAGTTTTCAGAACATTTTGAGCTGGACTGCCAGGTGCTGAAGTGAATTGTAGGGCGTTGTGGGTGCCTGGGGTTAGAGCAGCAAGCAGAATTGCAGCCGAAATGAAGTTGATGGGCTTTATAAGGTAAGATCTCAAGGCTTCATCTAGAATACGATAAACAGGTACAGATCAGGATTCAAGTCCTTTCTCCTATCTCTACAGCAACACTAGTTCAGCGATACTAAGACTTTTCTCCCATTTTCCTGTGTAACATCTGATCTGAGATACCAAGGTAAGGAAGAACATCTGGGAAGATTTTGTGTCACATGGAATCAGGGAAATCTCAGAGCCAGGGCTTGTGCAAAGATATTAGGTGCCCCAGCTCCAGCCCCAACCTCATTCACTCAGACAGGACCCCCCCTCCCCTTACACACACACTTAGGTTCCTTGTCTCATTCACACACGCACCTCTCTCACTAACACCATTGCTCTCTCGTACACACACAATCCCTCTCACTCACACACACACACACACACACACACACACACAGAGGCGCCGCTTGTTGCCTGCTTTTTCATCCATCAGCAGGATGGCCGCTGCTCATAGCCTGCCGAGTCTCGGCTTTTCTCAGCTGCGAGCAGGATGGGCGCTGCTTGTGGCCCATCGAATCTTTACTCATCTTGGCCGCGAGCGGGATAGGCTCTGCTCGGGGCCCGCCAAGTCTCTACTCCTCTCGGCCATGAGTGGGAAGGGCTCCGCTTGCAGCCCCACATGGCTGTTCTTTGCCATCTCCTAATGGCTGGCACAATAGATGACCACCTAGTTCACCTTTTGGGATACACCGGCCCTGCTCAGAACAGGTTTTATGCTTCTCAGCATGGAGCCTATGATGGCAATCCACACTGAGCCATCCATACAGTCAGAAAACCCGGAAATGGGTTTTGCATACAGTATCAGCACTGAATCCCATAAAGAATAGAAAAGGGATTAGGAAAAATTAATGTGACTGGGGCAAGGTCAGGTTGGCGCCATTTTGAAAAATGGCTACAACCAGGCCTAGGGTTAGGGAGTGCCCCAGGCCCTTTCTCTTGATGGATATTGTGATTTGGAGGTACTGGGGGGCTGGGTGGGAGTAGTGTCAGGGGGTGGGGGAAGGTCTCCCCAATAGAAATTAATGATTCTTTAGGACTTGGAGGATCAGGGGAGAGGGGGAATGGGGACCATTATAGATCAACAAGGTTTGGTTTTTTTTACATTTTGGGTGGTGGGGGAGGTCTTAATGGGGGTGGGGACTATTGGATATTTTGTGTTGTATAAGGGGGAGATGGAGGTTCCTTTGACCATAATGGCCTGCTTGGTAATTGGGTTAGGGGAAGGAAGGCCCGTTGTCGCACAACCACTTACTAATACATTTGTTTTGGTTGATGGAGTCTTCTTGCCCCAGAGAGAGGAGGGGGTCAGGTTTCACTCCCAAACATGGGCTATCATTTTGCCACCTTTTCTTTTTGTTTAGGATGGCCCTTTGAGGTGATGGAGGCCCTGTATTTAGGGGGCTGTCATTGTACATAAAGGGGCCATGCCGCATTGTTTTTTCCTGCCGCATTGTTTTGCCATGAGACAAAACAGCACAGGGATGTGTTTTTGGGGGAGGGGCCCAATCACGGCTACACTCCCCCCCCCCCCCCCATGATAGTGGGACCACTCCCGCTAAAAATCATTGCAGCTTAGTGCATCCAGGACTTAAGATTGTAAGCTCTCTGGGGAAGAGACTTATTCCACTTGAATTCTAATAATGTTGTAAGTTGCATTAAACATTCTTTGGCTAGGGAAGCTAAAAATCAGAATTTGTATTATTATAGCTGAAAAAAACTAAGGCACAATTTGGTAAAAGACAAAGAAAACCAAGGAATTCCGACGCCCAACACAAATTCCCAGGTCTAAGCTTTAACCAATCCATCTCTTTCACTGAGGCCATATACTGTAAGACGTTTTGCCTTTTCTGCTGCAGTTGAATGTGAGGATAAAGAGAAACCCTCCAGAATCAAAGTGAAGAAGTTACCACAGGAGTCCAGGGCAGCTGCTCTTAAACCACAAAGGGCTGAAAGCAAAAAACCCAAAAAGTCAGCCCCAAAGGCTAAGCCCATAGGAAAAGCAAGTCTCGCTGCCGGTCAGGGGCACCGAGCGGAAACGACCCTGACCCGGGTGCTGCAGGGAGGCCATTTCCAGCAGGCGGGCGACACGGTGACAGCGCGAGCCGGCGAGACGCTGGAACTGCGCTGCAAGGGTCGCTCTGTTGGCTGGAGATACCCTGCCTACCTGCTGGAGGACGACGAGGGCAGGCTCAGGTAAACGATGCGTTCGTTTCGTTCCACTGAGTGATTGGACGGGATAGATTCTCTGAGATCTCCATATTTCCCTGCTTCCCCTTCCCCTTCTCACATCTTTAGCACAACTGCGAAGTGAAGTTAAACCCACCCCCGATAGACAAAGCTACCTGACCTTTCTTGGTCTTCGAGCAGTCATACTGTATGCATGCTATTCTTGCTTTTTTTTTTCCCCCCCAGAATCAAACACTTCGACAAGCACAGTCAGCTGATGGTGGTAAATTCGACTGCTGCTGACACCGGCGAGTACAGCTGTGGCTCGTACCAGTGCAAAGGCGGCAACTGCCAGGAGGGACAGGACAGGATTGGCAAAACCTTCATATTTTTCACAGGTTGGACTTGGATATGTAGTTGAGAAGTGGAAGGATCTGCATTCTGCTGTCTAATTTATTGAAGTCGTAATAATCGTAAAAAAGAAAAACCGAAAACCAAGTAAAAATCTTTGCTTTCTCCACTGGTTAAAGCAGAAGGTCAGAACAAGCTGGAAGTATAATCTGAGGGACATTTGGAACAAGTTATGAGCTGAGTACGACCAGAGCTGCCAAGTGACCTAGGGTTTAGATGAATGTCTTTTGGCCATTCCTGTTTTTTGGAACATGTATCCTCATGAATTATGAAATTCTGCTGCTTCCAGTTTAACACAGCACTATAGGCACTTGCACCCCTGCATGAATCTCCCAGCACTATGAAGTCCCCTTATAATAACGCAGCTCTCGATTTCCCAGGAAAGCGACAAACATTGGCCTCAGGAGACTAGGGAGGAAGAGAGAGCAGAAGTGGGAGACAGGAAGGAAGGACTGGGAAGAGGGGGGCTGTGAAAGAGTAAGACAGAGGGAAAATGGATGAGTGAGGAAAGAAGGAACAAGATGGGAGGCCTGGAAAGGGATTAGAGAGAGAAAAGGAAATGAGGGCTCGAAAGGGCCAAGCAACAGAAGAAAAGAGATGGGAAGTCTGGGGTGAGACAAGGATCGAAAAAGCAAAACAACTGTTATACAAAAAATTGTATTTTATGCTAAAGGCCCATTCAGTTCTGAGCAGTTTGGCTGAGAAGATAATGGAGTCCTGGAGACAAATAACTCTGGTCCCATGGCTTATGATGTAATCAAAACCTCTAAATTCATGCAATTACTTTCATCTGGACCCTAATGCCTTTTCTCTGTTTCCCAAGAATGATGATAAGCAAACACTGTAGGTGTGGAAGTAATAGCCAACCTCTCCTTTCCTCTTCTTGCCACAGACCCCCAGGATCTCTTTGTGCCTACTGAGGATTACTACGAAGTGGTACAGATGCGGACAAACCAACCCACCCGCCTGCCATGCCAGGTCACCAACCCTCTGGCCAAGGTGACGTTGCACCGTGAGTTCCCGCCCGAAGAGGTCCCCGTCAATGGGGTGGAGATCTCCTTTGATGTGAAGAAAGGATTTATCATCTACCGCCCCAGGCCTTTGTATGCTGGGTCTCTGTTCTGCATGGCAGAACTCAATGGCCTGCGTCAGATCTCCACCAAATACATGCTTATTTATGTCAATTGTAAGTGGCTTTTCCTCTGCAACGCACACCGGGCTCTCACATACTCACACTAATATGTAACATACTTTATACATGCATTCAAACCTATATTATCATATAACGTTGAAACATACTAAAGATAGAACATGGCAGCCAGAATGATTTATGACCAACCTTGCAGCTATAGTGCAGATCCCTTATGCAGACTTTACTGGCTGCCTTTGAAAGAGAGTATGCAATTTAAACTCATGCCTCTGCTCTTTTGGGTTATGAAGGATGAGAAGCAGGGTATTTACGGAGCTTAATTGAGTGGTATACTCGGTTGCACTCTTCCTTCATCCCAGGGTGCCTTGTTGCAAATACCTACTAAGATGGAGATGCATAGCGTTTTGCTTCGTAAACGAGCGTTCTCTGTAGGCAACTCAGAATAGTGGAATTCATCCCCCTTGGATGTTAGGTTAGAATCTATGATGTTCAGAAAAAAGTTAAAATTTGGCCATTTTCTGATGAGTGATTTGGAGGGGAGTTGGCTTCCATAATAAGGCTGGTTGGCTCATCATGAATTGGGGGTAAGTAGTCTGGTTGGGAATAATTAGGATATGGCAGTTCTTATGGCAGGACTTAGAGTTTGGAAGATGGTGTGGAGTAGGAGAAGGTTTGGAAGGAATTTGGCTATTTTTTTTTTTATTATTGCTTTATGTTTTTATGCTGGAATTTGTATTTGTGTGTGTTGTTGTACACCACTCTGGGCAGGCTGTAGGCTGATTGGGTAGTATATAAATAGTAAATGAAATGAATATTGGAGAATTATGCATCCTTGATACTTTAGCTAACACAAATGTCATTACTATACTTACAGTACTGTGACACAATGTAACAAGCTTACAACAGGCTATTCAAACATATAATGCACTCCCAGCCATAGATAATTCTATAGCATATATATAACTTCAGTAATGGTTTTACTTTCACTTCAACATACGTCTCTGTCAATCTCTAAAACCCTGATTCATTTACATATACATCACTATGGACTCTATAGAGCTAAATAGAAAATAGTTGCTATTCCATGTATACCCTGACATTTCTGTGTGTCACTGCCTGCTATTGCCATTTTCTGCTTTTTGTCCTCTATGACAGTATGTGCTATTTATTATGTACATCACCCCCTGCTAAATATTTCATGCCATTTTATACTTGACCCCATTGCTCCCCTGGAATTAGTGGATATGATCTCAGATTTCTAGTGGTGAATGGTTACTGCGTAACTTCAATATACTGTATTTGCCTTTCCCAGACTCAAATCTGATGTGGTTTTATGGTTTCCTAACTCGTTTTTTCCTTTCTCCTGCAGATCCTTCATCTGCCCCCAAGGCTACAATTAAAGCCTCTGAAAGCTCCATCCACATTGGAGATAACTTCATCGTGACCTGCACCGTTCTCGGAGAGCCAGAGATCAATGTTGATTTTACCTGGGATTATCCAGGGCAGCAGGTACTGGATGTACGGGACGCAGTGCCTGATTTAACAAGGGGTTTCCTACAGGCACAGAAAGGGAGAACAACTTTGTCAGAAAGGCCAGTTGGGATCCAAACTATGGAGACAAATTATGGAGCACGTTTGCCGAGAGTGTAAAAGGGTTTTCATGCACTCGAAAGTCAAAGATAGAACTTGCATGACAGCTGCCGGAAATGAAGAAACCATGACAGTCTTATTACTCCCAAACACTCGGGTTCCCTGCACACGCAGTGCATACAGCTGTATTCTGGGTGGCCACTGGAAGCGCCACTGTGGTTCAGCCCAGAGAATCAGTGGGGGTCATTTTACTAAAGGTTTTCTCCTATTTTGTGTCTATACAAAAATTCTTAGTAAGTAGGGCCCGAAACAATTAAATACTCTCCCACCCAAAAGAAATCACAAAGCTCCCTCCCATCATCCCAACCTAACTACAGACCCCCAAAACAATAAAATACAGCAGCAGTATGCTAAGCTACTCTAAGAGTCGCACTAAGCAATACCTGAGCCCTCAGGCCAAAAAGCTTGAGCCTTATTGTTCTTCTCGCCAGTTGCGTTCCACAAATCAGCTCTTATTAGTAATCCCCTCTTTTGTAAAATATAGATTGCAGGAATCAAAGCCCAGAATTTGCTCCTATGCCGGACCCTTATTGTGGAATGCTTCACCAGCAGAGAGCGAGGGGGAGGTAGAATACATTAAGCTTAAGAAGAAGTTAAAGGCTTTGTATTTTAGGCAGGTATTTGGTAACGATTAGAAACTGAATTTTAATTTTGCAGTATTTTAATAGTTGTTTTATTTTGTTACTGAATATTATGTTTTATTGTGATCCACTTTGATCAATTTATATTGGAAATTAGCAAAATATAAGATTTTATAAGTCACTAAAAATCTGGAGAAAACCTCATACCCAGAACCGCTGGTGCTTTCAAAGGGGTGACTCTTTCTTTTTTTTAATTGTTTCCTTGGAGGTGATCTGCTGCCTCAGCTGGCATTGGCTTTAAGATCTGTCACTATTAACATCAAGGCAGGGCAGAGCTAGCTGGTTGAGCGCTCTTGTGGCTGGGGCACAGGCGACAAGCACAGTGTCTGGGACAGCTTACGCTTCACCGGGGCTGGGACAAGAGTGATAGATGCCCTAGGCAAACCTACAGTGAGGATCCATTGTAGACGTCAGCCTCCAAGCGGCACTATGAGCTGCTTGCACTATCTATCCTGTCCTCCCAGCTCTGTGCCCCTCAATTCCCCCTCCCAGCGACCATCATGTTTCCTGCCTCAATCTGTTTTTACACTCAAGCTTTCCATCAGTCAGTTGCCGGAGCTTGGTCCTGCTTCCTGGTCCTCATACTCTGGCTCTTCTTTGTTGCCTGGATTCAGACTTTGTCTTCTCCGGTTTCTGCCTTTAGCATTCCTCCTTAAGCTCCTCATGTCCTGGTTTCCTAGTATGCTCCAGCTTCCCATTCTGCTCCAGGTTTCTCACTCCTTGTTTGTATTTCGAGCTACCCCCATTTCTCATGCCTTGCTGACTAGCCACACCTGAGTGTTCAACCTGCGGTGGAACTCACTGGCAGACGTGGAAGCCCTTCTACCACCAACTTTGTGGCTTTGCCTCTTCTAGTTAGGCTACTCATTCCTAGGGCAACTCACAGACAACTGATGTCACCCCTTCAGTCTCATGCCCTCCCTGTTACACACTTGCCTAGAACAGCATCCACCTCTCACTGTGTTCTCAGCTTCTGTCAAGTCCTGCATCCCCTCCGTTTTCCCCCTACCCACAGTGCCCAGCATTCCGCCTCTCTACACCCATACACAGCATCTCTCCTGCCCCTTCCCAGCATTCTCCTCTTCCTCCCCTTCACAGCAGCAGCAGTCCAGTTGTTTTGCCCCCTTTTTGTGGATCCCAGTATCCTCTCTCTCTAGAACCTGCTTGACCAGAATCCTCTCTCACACCACTCCATCCTCACCTGCCCAGTACCCACAAATCCCCCACCCACCCTGCTTCCTTTCTGTCTCCACATCTAATCAGTTGTCATAATGGTCGAGTGGTCTATGGTGCTGAACTTGTTTCTTCTTCTCTGTGTTCTAGTCTCCCAATGGAGTTGTGGGTTTGAATCCCATTTCTGACATGCTCATTCTTCATAGGTCTAAAACGGGTAGATGTGAATCGGTTATTTACTCTTTCAGATAATAGAAAGACTAGGGAGCACTCCATGAAGTTAGCATGGGGCACATTTAAAACTAATCGGAGAAAGTTCTTTTTTACTCAACGCACAATTAAACTCTGGAATTTGTTGCCAGAGGATGTAGTTAGTGCAGTTTGTGTAGCTTTGTTTAAAAAAGGTTTGGATAAGTTCTTGGAGGAGAAGTCCATTATCTGCTATTAATCACGTTGACTTAGAGAATAGCCACTGCTATTACTAGCAATGGTAACATGGAATAGACTTAGTTTTTGGGAACTTGCCAGGTTCTTTTGGCCTGGTTTTGGCCTCTGTTGGAAACAGGATGCTGGGCTTGATGGACCCTTGGTCTGACCCAGTATGGCATGTTCTTATGTTCTTATTCACTTTTCTCATGTGAAGCCTTAAAAAGTGGGTAGGCAGCACCTGGAGGTTTTTGCGGGTAACCCCCCCCCCACACACACACACACACATTTTAGTGCCCTAGATGACCACCTCATTTTCCTAATAGAAGAAGCAGCCCTGCTCTTTACCAGAGCAGATTCTGATGGTAAGGGTTTGCTCAGGTCTTTCTCCTGATCCCTCCGTCTGCAATGGCTTTAAGAATAAACATAGGAATATAAAACTGTTAAGTACCAAGCTCGGTCAGTTTAATTGTCCATTGAGCCCATTATCCAGTGGTCAGTCCAGGTCAGTTGGAAGTACCTGGAAGATTTCAATAGGAAAGTTCTTTCCATACTGCTCATGCCCAAAAACAAGAGGTGGAGACACTTAGTGCTATCTGGCTGATAACTGTTAAAGGACCAATCCTCCAGAACCTTGTTCAAATCTTTTTTAAACCCAGCCATATTACTAGTGTCAACCACATCCTCGGGCATTCTATTAGCTCGTTCCACACCACACTTAATTGTGCAGACCTCTATCGCATCACCTCTCGTTCATCTCTTCTTCGAGTGGAAGAGCCCAAACCTGTTTAGCCTTTCTTCATATGTGAGCCCAGCCCATCCCCAATATTTTTCTTTCCCTTTTCATTTCAAAGAAACTCATTTGCCCCTTACTGTGTAAAAATGTTACACGCACACACGTTTGGCACAAGAACCACCAGCTGAGCGCAGAAAGACAAGGTTCCCTTAAGCCAGGTGTTCAAATGGTAACAAGCATAAATCACTAAAAAGAGAAGGTGCAGGTCCCCCTACAGATATGATGGGACAACAAATGGCTTTGCCCAGAAAGCTGCATGCATGGAGATTAATTTTGCTGGAATAAGACAGTTGGGAGGCTTGAGTGATTCCAGCAAGCTCCAGTTGACTGACATTCATTCAGTGATCTACACTCACCATTATCAGAGGATTCACTATGTCAGCCTTCTATTGTTCCGTTACTTATAACATGTTGATTGGGTTGGCTGTGAAAACAATGGACAATAATAGTTGGGTTAATTTACATTGTTTGACACTTGTACACAATATTCCCAGCCGGCACTGCAGTTTGGGGATATTTGTCCCACAATATTAGGGTGAGAAAATGTCCGTGTTTCTAATTGAACCTTAAAATGGGAATTGTTGTTATAAAGGCCCGAGTGTGTGGTTAGAGGCTAATTTTCTTCTTCTTCTTCTCCGTCTCTCTAGATGGGACGTCCTCCCTACGTCCGTGAGAGCACAGACCTGGTGCGTCGAGGCGGACAGGTGCAACAAGAGTCCCAGAGCATGCTCTATGTGGATGAGGTCCGTGCTGTGGATGAGGGGACATACACTTGCAATGCCCAGAACCTCCAGGGCACAACGTCTGTCTCCACCCGCGTTACTGTGAGGCCACCAAATTTGCTTAAGAGGAGAGCACAGTTCAGCAGATGACCAGTACCTTTTGCACAAGGCTAGAGTCCATCAGAATGTCTCCCAAATATCTGATCTTCATGCTCACTGACACTCCTTGTATCTTGGGCAGATCATTTTATTTCCCATCTCCTCAGGCACTCACTTAGCTTGTAAGCTCTTTGGGACAGGGATATTTCGTACCTGAATGCATATCACCATTGTACAGCACTGCCTATGTCTCATAGCAGTATAAAAATGAGAATTATTATTGAGAATTATTTAAATCATAAATCCCAAGCTTCATTGATGTTTATTTCATCAGCTGGAGGGTGGTAGCTGGAAGGGGCAGGGCTCTTTTTTTCCAGGAACCCTTTCTGTATACAGCTTTGTGCAGTCACACTGACCTGTGATTAGGATGACCACATAGCTCCATGTCAAAGGGGACAGACCAATCTGATCCTCCCATCTAGGGTCTTGTAGCTAAGCAATTTATAGCGATATGTTCTCTCCCTTGCGGTGTCTACAGCACGATATCCTGTGAGATACCCCACATAAAGATATACTTTAACCGTTATATTAGAACAGTCTAATATCTATGAGGGTGAGAGCACTGAAGCCATTTAGGAACACTAAGCAATAGCTGACTGTATTTGGGTATGGTCAGGAGTCACTTTGCTATAGGGCCTCATCTATTGAAACTTAATTTCTACCAGTTGCTTATTGAGCAATAGTTCAATTGCAAGTCTTGCAGATAACATGCACAAACTGGTAAGGGAAGGGACAGAACCTGTGGACACAGAAATATTACACACACCCACAGCAAAAAAACAAGTTAAATACTGTATTTTTTATGCAGCTCCTTCCAGAATAGCATGGTAGACTTGTTACCTTTTGCATGTTTTGGCATTTGTCTCGTTTCTCATACACCCCCATCCCCACAAATACTAACACTGGATATACGGAAGGAATATTTGGTTTTCTTGGCACCAGAACACCTCCCTGCAATATCCTTCATACTACTTAACAGAAAGTGCTCATGTGCGTCAGTGGACAGAGCTGTCACTCACCGTGCTGGTCTTTGCAGTGCGCACCGTTCATGTCAGTTTAATAACCAAGCTGCTGTCCATTTATATGCATGCAAAATATATTCTCTACCCAATGTGAGAAGCACTGTACAAAGAGGATAAGGAGGAGCTGAGACTAAGTGCCGGGAACATGTAGTAGGGTGGAATGCAAGCTTTCTTCATCTGGGGGAAACCTGGTTTGGGTCACAAATGAAATGAGCTGAGCATTCTCAGGTTAGTCCCTGTACATCGCAATCTCCCCTGCCCAAGTCTGAGATGACTGCTGAGAGGAGGCTGGGGGCTGTGGAACTATGTGGGACACCACTGGGGGCTACATCCACATTCACAAGCACTAAAATTCATCCTATATAAAAAATAAAACCACACAAGACAGGAATAAGAAAACCTGCAAAGTTACTGAAAGCAAACTTTGGCAGAAGTCTATAAACAAAACCTGTCAATTCTTTATGATAATTTTTGTTGCAATGTTTTGTGACGAAAGGTAGGGGTTGAGGTGTTCTGGTCTGTAGCTGGCACTAATGAAAGCAAAGGACGCAGAGCGACTATACAGCTATTCCCACTAGAAGGTCAGGCACCGAGACACAGGCTGAAGAAATGGCATTGCCCCCTAAGGAGACAATTTTCAAAACTCTGCGTTCCCCCACAATGTCCACTCCTCGAGCGTTTTTAACCTGCAGACTTTGCACCAGTTCTCACAAGGGAAGCAAGCATTGACTTTCTCTTTGCAAACTGATGGGGAATACTCACAGACATTTCTACCTGCTTTCTCTGGCAAAAATCAAAGTGCGCAGGGTTTGGAAAATCCCAAACTACATGCATTGCAACGTTCCCTGCCCCAGCTCTGCCCCTGGGAACGCCTTCGCTCCATGCCTCTTGCAGAACAAGGTTTACAATTTCACCCACATGTAGGGTGAGCAATTTTCCAATAGCCCTTTTACCCAGATAAGTAGCCATTTATACGGGTAAATAACGTTTGACAATGCCCTTCCTATGCCTAGGACATCATCCTGAAAACAGAAGGAAACAATGTTTGGTGCAGGAGAAGAGAGGTGGAAAACTCTCACAGCAAAAATGATGGGGGTTTTCAAACATCTACACAATATGCCTCTAAACCTCTTTTTAAAAATTCTAACTTAGCCCGCCTGCCATGAGGATGGAGGCCAGGCAAATTAATAAAGTCTCTGATCCTGCTGTGGGGGGGCAGCTGAGGTCTTAAAATCTGATTCTTCCTTTCCAAGCACCACTCCAAATCTCTGTGTGCACCAGAAAAAGACCTGGAGGAGAACAGATTTATTCTCTAATGACCTGAAGTCATTGGTAACCTCCAAAAAGCTCTTTAGAATAAAATAAGCCATATCTTTAGTTTTAAGTTGTATCTTTGGTGCCAAGTCAACATTGTGATAGGTCTTACAATAACTTGAATGCCTCTTCCTGCCATGTTTGACCCCTAAAAATCTAAACATTTTTCAAAATTCCATAGAACTCTATATAAATCAGTTGCTAGACAACAAATAGTTAAATTTTTGGTACCAAATGTGAAAGAAGTCAAAAGAGAACATAAAGACCATATCAGTGCTGATTGCTCCCGCACTGCTATATTGCGTAGTGGCCTATTCACAGCGGTTCATCCTCACGTTTCAGTACATATTTGGCCAAGAAATGAGTCCCATTGCCGTTCGGAGCAAGTCTGGGAAGGGTGGCATCGAAGGATGGTAGAAAGCAACCATCCATGATTTCTGTTTCTTTCTCTCCTTGCTTGCCACCTTCTTTCCCCTTCAGTCCAGGAGTTCTACGTCACGATGAACGACACGTCTGGAGTAACAGTGGAGACGGAGAAGGTAGGAGATGGGTCGCCATCTAGAACCCGGTAGAGCAGCTGCTCTTTCTCATGGTGGAGTTGCTGTCGCAAATGCATCTCCTTCTCTAAGGTTTCCTGGGTAGCCAGCAACTCTTTGGATAGTTGCCTACAAAGCAAAATCACAGAGTCAGCCTGGGTTGGGGGAAAAGGGATGGCTGAGGTATAGGTCCAGCCCAATGACTGCACAGCATATACCAAAGTCGGACTCGTACGGTCAGTGCCATAGTAATACTAAACTACTGTAGCACTGCAACTCTTCTTACATCCAGTCTGGATACACTTTGTAAAATTCTATTTTAAGTTCATCTATAAATGCATTGGAAACCAGTTTTATATCTATGCTAAGATAATCAGTTTTAAACTGGTTTCAAAATGGTTTTGGACTCCTTTGATAATGGAACTAATTATGGATGGTACTATACATTGATGCATCCATTGGAAGGTCTTAGTAGTTAAGTGCCCTTCATTGACAGATGGTTTATAATGTAGACTTTATATGTACAAAGTGTGTTCTGGAAAATAACCTCATATTGTACATTCAGTTGGCGACTCTGAAAGTGAGGTGCCAATCAATGTCAGATGGTTGCAAAGCTTGTATTCTATTTTATCATCTGTATGTTGTAAATAAGATTAAACAGCCCCAAAAGAAGGCATTGTCCTGGAACTAACCTACAGCATTTTTCAGTCTTGGGTTGAGGCCATGATGTAGGGAAATGATATTACAAATTGCAGAGAGACGACGATGATACTGTGCCAGGAGAGTGACTCCACAGTGTGTTACCGTCAGCTGAGGGTATCTGACGCAGAGCTGGTGCACCAGGACAGTACAGCTTTTGACGATCTACTGCACAGAAAAGGGGATTTACCTTGCAATGTCCATATGGTTTCGGGTTCGGACCTGGAGCTCCTCGTTCTCCTGCTGAAGAGTTTTTATTTTCTCATCCAGTGATAAATTTTGCTCAGTCTGTATTGATTCCCAGGACAGATGGGAAGAAAGGGGAGAAGAATTAGCAAAGATCAAACAATCTAGTTTATGCTCATTATCAAAGCTTTTAACGTGCATAAATTTGCTTGTGATAATTTTAACGCAGAAACTATGCTTGTACTTACATTATTTGTATTTATATGCTATTTCATATGTATTGTAATTCGCTTGACGTACTTGTTTAGATAGGTGAGGAAAATGTAATTAAATACATAAATAAATATTGAGGTAATGAGATGCTGAATTATGCAAAACAGCTCGTTACCTATTAGCTCAAACACATTAACACAAAATGTAACTATATGTCCTGGAGACAGAATTAAGATTTTGCAATAACATTTGTTAGGAATGAGCATTCATTTGGAACGAACTAAAAAAAAAGAAACAATGAGGCCATTTTTGGTTCATAGAAATGATACATACCAAATATAGGTCTCAGACGAATATACGTGAATATTTTCATGTGTTTGAGTATTTGTTGGCTTAAAAACAACAAAAAAAGGGGCCTCTAGAAGGACCAGGCCTCAGCCTAGTCCTATCCTTAGGGTCTTGCTGAGGCCGGGTCCTACTATCCAAGGCCCAGACTTAGGCCCTTCTCCAATACCAGAGCCTGGCCATGGCCGCGTTCCAGTTGCCGAGGCCTGGGCCTAAGCCTAGGCCTAATGCCATGGCTTGGCTTGAAGATGGATCCCATTGCTGGGGCCCAGGCCTAGCCAAGACCCAAGGCCTAGGCACGGGAGCAGGCCTTCCAACATCTTCTTTGCTTGATCCGTCAACTACAAATGATGTCCACCACTTGAAGGACATACTGCAGTGCCTTCCTCCAGGACAGATGGCACCATTTCATTGTACAACCTCAGCACCCTGGTGGGCAAAAGATTGGGCAGACATTTGGAGAGGGAGAACTGAGAGTAGGAGTGGCCAGTGGCCCTGAGGACTGTTGTGATCCCCTGTATTCTGGGAGGTCCCTGAAGAGAGGGGTTACACTTCTGTCTCTGGTGGTCCTGTACTATTATTCCAGTGGCCATGAGAGGGTGTTCTCTGCAGTCCAGTGCGTGCACGTTACAAAGTCATATGGCTCTGGGATGCATAAGCAATGAACAAGCACAGGCAGGATGTCAGAGGAAGCCGTGGTGGTTTGGACATCAGCCTGCATGGGCAACAGGAGGGAGCACAGCCGCACAACCTAGAAGGTGGCATAGGCAGCGGCTGGCAGGAGGGACTAGCTGGCAGCCTCTCGGAGGTTGGGCTGGGCAGAGAGTGCTAAGGTCACGATGTGGGGGAAGAAAGAGTGCTATGGTAGGATGTTTTGCAAATGTTTTGTGGGTGTCAGCTAGTTTACAGATATTTAAGCAGCTAACTCAGTTTTCTCACTCTAGTTCAGGTGCCCTAAGCGCTATGCCTTGTTCCAGACTGATATGCTGTAGAAACAGTAGATCAGCAACAGCACAGGGCAATGCAAGGCTAAGCTACAACAACAAGCGATGACATCGCAGGCGACGGAAGTGTGCATACCACAGATTCCAGGTGCAGCAGCTTTTTGTCCTGGTTATGGAGGCGCTCATTTTTCATTTCAATGACGAAATGCAGACTCTGCAGCTCCTGCTCCCAGAACTGGCTTGGGCTGCCGTAGTCCTGCAGACAGAAACGGGATATTTGGTTCTGGCTTGGGGGATGGAAAGTTCCAGAAAAACCAAGGAATACTGACAGGCCTGCACCTGACCCTATCCCTATTTCCTGTCTCTGTTGCTTCCTCTTCGGGCGGGTGAAGGGGTGTTTATTGCTGAAGTTATGTCCACTCTCTTTATTGCAGTTTTACCTTATTTCTTGCTATTTTTGTTATGATCCTATCCAGCTTTTTTTCCACAAGCATCTTCGTTTACAAGGCCCTGCTCAGTGGTTTTCCTTATATTCTTTCTTTGCACAGAATTGGTTTGATGCCTGCAAAAGCTTCTCGTAAGGATCAGCACGGCAATGCCCAATTGACTTTTATGCCTAACAGTGGGAGGGGGAAAGTAGGAGGGAGCTTTCAACAATTTCAAAACACAAATAATCAACTCAGGAGAAAAATAGAAACTAACAAAAGAGGTGGTCTTGATGTTGTTTGGTTTTCTAAATTTCAGTTTATGGCCTGGTAGGTCCTCCCTTTTTCCTTTCTGTTTCCAGCTCTGTCAGAACCAGGGGGTTTTATTTTTGCTCTTTTTTTTTTATATTTCCCCTTCCCAATGGACCTGGTCTGGTCACTGCAGTTCTTCTGGAACCCTGCAATCAAGGACCCCCATTCTGGCCACTAGGTGTCACCCTTAAGCTATGAGCAGCTCTCTCTCCCCCCCCCCCCCCCCCCCCCCCACCAATCTGCCTCCACAGCATCCCCAGTCAACCTGGACAGCGGAAGACCCGACTCGAGGATCGAACTGAGCCACTGGACTAGTCCCTTGATATTGTTTGTTTTAACTCATAATTGAATTGCACTGGGGCTTCTGAGCAGCAAAATATCTTTGTAAAAGAATTCAATTGTCACTTAAATAAACAAAATCATTAAGGCCTTCCTTTATTCTTTTCTGATATTTAGTGTTTAAAGTTCCTCCTGTTGGGCTGTACCTACCAGTAAGGAGCAAAGCGGGTCGGAGTACTGCTGAGCTGACCCAAGACAGAACCCAATGCAGGCGTCACATTGAAGGAAGAGAAGAGCATGAACAACTGAAGAGTGGAATTGGGGAGAATTCTTTTTCGGTATGGGGTGGGGGTGAGCATAATATTTTTGTTTCAAACCATGCATTATGGTAGAAGTCATTTTCAAAATCCAGGTCCTAGCTGTCAAGGCCGGGCACCACCTGACCTCAATAACCGACTTGCCCTATGCACACCCTCCCAGCCACACGGCACATTTTACAAACAGAAGAAAAACCATCACCACCACTGTATCCCACACGCGGTTCTAACAAAGCATGCTTTTCTTCGGTGACTCTGGAAAAGAGCGTGTTTAGACAGGTTTAAGTCTTGCTTCAGTTGCCATCTCAGAAATACAATAATATTCAACAATAAGAAGAATATTCAGAATTTAGCATATCAGCATGTTCATCGTTGCACACGATGATTCCCATAATTATAATGCCCCTTCCCTAGTGAGCTTACAAGAAACAGCAAGGAGCATTTTACTGTATGCAGGGCCATCACAGGGGTGAACAAGGAGGGTGACTGCCCTGGGTGCCAACAAGCTAGCGGGCTGGGTAGGGGGGGGTGCCATGCTGCCCTTTTGAGTCAGTCTGCGAGTCTGTGAGCACATGAGCCCTTAAGGGAAGGGGTGCCCAAAGCAATCCTTGCCCAGGGCACTGTTTTGTCCAGAGACTGCCCTAGTGTATGACAGGATGGATGCTGAACAGGTTGGAAAAACTGTGGGTAACCCATGCCATTCATCTCAGGCTTTCAGGAGCACTAAAATCCATCCCCCAATGAACAAACATAAACTAAAACTGCAATAAAAAAGGTGTCTCCTCACCTGGATATGCCTCTTGTAGTCTCTGTTCAGAACGGACTCCTCCACCCGTTTCATTTTCTCCTGAAATGCTTTTAGCTGGGAGCTCAGTTCATCCACGCTCTCCTGCAGAGGAACAAAAAGAGAGCAGGTAATCTATGAACCTGTTAGCATTTCCCACACACTGCAGCAGGGGGCGCTGTTCAATATAACAGGAAGGGCTCCATGCCTTTTAGTAACAAGTAGAAACTGGCCTCCTAAAGCAGACTAGGCTGAAATTCTGCCGTCAAACATTTAAACATAGCACTATACCTCATCTGAAGGAGAAAATAACTTTTCATTTTAAAGATGCTTTCTACAAAAGTATCTTTGAGTAAACAAAATACATCTCCTCTTTGTCTGTGCTCCAGCTCTCTACTGAGTCAATCGGGCAAGCTGTTCTTATCTGTGCCCTTCTCCTCCATAACCGAATCTTGACGCCGTGCTTTCCTCCTTGTTTCATTGAATGCTTGGAAGAGTCTTCCTGAATGTGTGCATCAGGCTCCCTCTCTTAACCAGTTTCAAATCCAGCCTAAAACCTCACCTCTTGGAGCCGGCTTTTAAAAGCCGAACTTTCATTCTTCCTGTGCTCTTTGACTTAACCACTTTTCTAGGTAACTCAAAACCTCTGCTTTGTCTTGTCGGTATGTATTATTGCATACAATGGAAGCAGTGCATGTACATCTATATATCCTGAAAACCTAGTTGGCTAAGTGTGCCTCAAGGACAGGGTTGAGGACCACTGGTCTGGGGGTCAGTAGAGATGACGGACTGAGGAACAACACTCTGACGCTGTATGGAGATGGGTTTGCCCTTATGCAAACCAGGGGTAGGCAACTCCAGTCCAGGAGTGCCACAAGCAAGTCTGGTTTTCAGGATAATCCACAATGAATATGTATAAGGTATATTTGCATGCACTGCCTCTATTGTACCTATTGTATCTGTCTATCTATGCCTCTATTGTATCTATTCTACAAGCCACTATCTTTTCAATAACTGATTACTGTAATGCCCTCCTCTTAGGCCTACCCAAAAACACAATCCACCCCCTCCAAAAGCTTCAAAATGCTGCTGCCCGTATCCTCACTAACACCTGCAGAAATGAACATATATATCCCCTGTCCTCAAGGAACTACACTGGCTCCCAATCGCATCCCGGATCCTATGCAAAACCCTCACTATTATACACAAATCCCTATATAACCCCAACATGAAATGGTTCAACGACTCCTTACTATTTCGCACCACCTCAAGACCCGCAAGAAATCAATACCTGGCTACACTACACACCCTGTCTCCCAAACTCACTAACCACACAACTAGTAAAGACCGTGCCTGCCCTATGGAACACTCTGCCTGTAGATCTACGCCAGGAACTCTGCCCCAAAAAATGTAAGCAGAAACTAAAGACCTGGCTCTTCAAGCAGGCATATCCCTGAACACCCTCCCTAACCCTATTCTTGCTCTCCAAACCATTCCCCTACAACCCAATTCACTCTCCTCGTGAAGCTCTCTTTAAGATAATACCTCCCTTGCAACCTTCCTTTCTTCTGCTCGCACCCTCTCCCTTTAATATTCTTGTTTCTTTGCAAATGTCTGGACACTGTTTAAAACTGTATATAGTTTGTTACACACTCCATTTTACTGTAAATATCCACACCGTTCTAATTTGTCTCTAATTATTCAGTTCTCTGTCAAGCCCTTCATGTTCAGTGTAAACCGATGTGAGGTTTCCAATGAACGTCGGCATATAAAAAAAATGTTAAAATAAAATAAATAAATATTGTATGAATTGTGAAATGTATTATCCCTTGCCTACTGAGAAAAACAGCAATTGCCAGAATATAGTGGGGCAAATGTACCACACTAACCATCTCCCCCGTCGATGCAAAACGGAGTAAACACTTAGTACATCTGACCCTTTGAATAAGAGAATGAGGACATGGGTCCAGCAGAAGGCAAGAACTGTCACTCTGTCACCTCCAGAACTGCACTGTGCTTTGACTGCTTGGGGACAGATGGATTCAAATGTTTGGTACACAGTGTGACTGCTTGTATTTGCAAAGCTTGACCAGACTTCACCCTTTGCCATGCTCTCAACAGTTTGAATATAAGCAATATTTTCAGCAAGTCCAAGTAATTCTATAACCTGAAGAGATGCCTGGGATTTTTCAAAAGATTCGGTCAGAGAGGACTTCTCCTTCTCATGCAATTCCTGAAGTGCTGAAAGAACCAAAGCAAACAGACAAAGAGATCATGATGTGGGCCCCTGTGAAGGAGAAAACCAGTCATACTTAAATGCAAGATCTACTACTAATATAAGAGAAAAAGAGAGGTGGACAACATATAGCAAAGCATTCTAGACCGAGGCAATCATCACCTCTGCTTAGACCTATTCCTGGAAGTTTTATTACATGCTGTAATGGTTTTAAGAACTGGGTTTCTTGAAAGGCTGTTATTAGGGATGTGAATTTGTTTTGAAACAACATGAAAAACAATGAAACAAGTTGTTTCATGTTGTTTCAATATGAAACATAAAAACCCAATGACATCTTTTTTAGCCTTGTTTAATTTAATTTTCTGTTTTTGAGTGTGCACCTGGCAAACTGTGCATACAAAATACAAATTGTGCTCAGATATGTTAGCTAATTCTTTCAGTTTATTAGAAAACAATAAAATAAAATGGTAAGCTATTACTGACCTGATGTACAAAGGGTTAGGAGTGGGCACTGGAAAAATGTTATTCATTTTCTTTTTCTTGGGGGTTGTTTTTTTTTGTTGTTGTTGTTGTAGTTTCTAATTTTGTTTTGTTACTTACCTGCATAGAACGTGTTTTTACGCATATATGCATTCACATATAAAATGTATTTTATATGTGTAAATATTTTCTTCATATGCAGTAAGAAATGAAAACAAAATTAGTACACATCCCTACTAAGTTTTCTCCTACTTTGTATCTACGGGAAAAATGGCTTCATATGATTGCTAAATCCAAAATGCATTAATTAGACTTATAAAAATCAATAATAATATATATATTTACTTTAAAATAGTTTAGTTCTTTGTAGTTCAGTATCTTTGCTCCTATTGTTTTTCTCCTTCTTAAACCTTGACATGGAAAACACTGACTGGAGCAGTTTCCAGGAATATTTGTAACTAATCAGAAGCTGATAAGATAAAGCTCATTCTCCATTCAGTATTCTTTTTTTCTCTCTTCTTTTTTTTTTTTTTTTTTTTACAATTCCCTATGAGTTTTCTCCAGGGTTGCATGCAGCAGTGTCCAGGAGGCTGACTTTTAATTTCTGGAGACTCCAGGACAATTTTTTGGGGGTCTTGAAGACTTCTTTGCAGATTGCTTTGAGCTGCCCCTGTTCCTGCAAATATGCTGCGATCACACTTCATTGGATCCTACCTGCCCTGCTATCATTCCATCTCCTTCTTCCCATTTGCATCCCAACTGCTTGAACATGCCATTCACTTCCACTGTCTTGACTTTTTTTCATCTCAAGCCGTTCTAGATGCTTTTGCCCTCTATATTCCTCAGAAACTGCTCTTGCCAAGGTCTCCAGTAACCTCTTCATGGCCAACATCAATGGTCTTTACTCACTCCTCACCCTTCTTGACTTACCTGTTGCTTTTGACACTATTGATCACCATCTACTCCTTGGCACACTGTACTTAATTAGATTTTGAGACTCTGCTCTATTTTGGTTTTCTTCTTACCTCTCCCATCTTACTTTTTCTATATCCTTGGGGGGTCATCTTCACTGATATTCCACTTTTGGTAGTTGTGGATTAAGGCTCTGTCCTGGGTCCTCTTTTCTCTATATTTTTTCCTTTGGCAGTCTAAGCTCTTCCTATGGCCAACAGTACCACTTTTATGACTCCCAAATCTATCACACTACATCAGAAATTTAATCAAGAATCCAATCTCAAATTTCAGCCAGCTTTTCTGACATCACCGTTGAATGTTCCACCGCCATCTTAAATTTAACACAGCCAAGACAGAACTTCTTGTCTTTTCACCCAAGCTCAAATCCCCTCTTCCCTCTTTTTACTGCCTCTATGGATGACACGGTCATCTTCTCAGTTCTTTCAGCCTTTAACCTTAGGGTCATCTTTGATGCCTCTCTCCTTCTCTGCACACATCCAAAACACTGCTAAAGCATGTCATTTCTTCCTTTATAACACTGTTAAAATTTATCCCTTCCTTACTGAGCATACCACCAAAGTTCTCATCCACTTTAAACTATAGGAACTTGCTCTCCGAGGGCCTCCCACTGAACCATGTTTCTCCATTGCAATTTATTCAGATTTCAGCTGTACAACTTATTTTCAATGTTGCTATAACCATGTAACACCTCTTTTTAAGTCAACACATTGGCTCCCCATCCACTTCTCTATACAGCTCAAGCTTCTCTTACTTGCCTGCCAATGTATTCACTCTGCAGCTCCTCATTACCAATCTTCAATTCTCTCCTCCTATACCCTTCTTTGCAAACTCCACACATCTGGCAAGTTGCTCTTATCTGTGACCTTCTCCTCCACCACCAACTCCCGACTCTGTGCTTTCTACTTTGCTGTGCTGTATACCTGGAATAGTCTTCCTGAGTCAGAGTGTCATCCTCCCTGTCTGGCCATATTCAGTCTAGAAACTCACCTTTTTAAGGCTGCTTTTAAGTCCTAAGTACTTCTGTACAATAAATACACTTCCCATAGACTTTAATTTGTCATTATGTTTATCTTGACTACATTGTAAGCTCCATGGAGCAGGGACTGTCTCTTATGTGCATCTGTACAGTGCTGCGTATGTTTAATAGCACTTTAGAAATGATAAATAGTAGTATTTATAATCACCTATATTAGTCACTTGCAATACCCCTATATTTACTGTATTTCAATCTTATACAATGTTCTGGATTGTGAGAAAATATTAAATAGTAACAGTTGCTATGGGATATTGTGTTTGAGGTGGCGTGCACGCTGCTTCGGGAGACTACTTTGAGTCAGGGAAGCGGTTAACAAGAAATTGCAAATAAATAAATAAAATTATATATGCACCATAGTTTCTCCTCAAGGAGTGGACACCAGTATTTTAACCCCCCCCCCCCCCCCCCCCCGCCGAGGAGCTGAAAACGGCATTGGAAAAGCAGAGAGAATCCCTCACATGTGAGAAGAGAAAATGGAGCTAGCTGGAACTCTGGCACTCACCTTTACAGTTGTCATCATGCTGCTTCTTCAAGAAATTTAACTGCTCGGACAGGCGCTTTGCATTCTCTGCATCTTGCTCCTTCACCACCTAAAACAAGCAGGTCAAAAACTACATTTGCTCTGCCAGTTGGAAAATAATCCTTTCCGCACTGATGCAATCAACTGCTGTGATATTTTACTGTTGGTTGGCCATCGTTTTATTTATGGGTTTATAATGCTTCTGGTATTTTGGTCAAAACTCTGATGCAATGTGCATCAAACTTTCACAGCTGACACACAGAAAGTGACTCTTTAGCTGCCTCTGGAGACCTTAAGAAAGGAGGTCATAGCATGGCCATGAAGACGAAAGGAATGTGTGGAAAGGGGAAGCAGTGAAAGGATATAAGGGAAGACTCAGCACATGCAAAGGGGGGGGCAGAGTCTGGGGGCAAGAGGGTAAAAGTTGCCTCAGATGTGTTTGCTAGGATAAGGGCGATGGTTCTCCCACCCTCCCAATGCTTAGACTGAGTTAGTATAGTGTAGATATGACTTAGGTTGTTTGCAGCTAGTGAAACAGAGAGTTTGACCCAACATGATGATAAGGGGGACACTGACTAAACAAACAAATGCATCGGGCCCTTTTCAACTCAACCAAGGTTGGTGGTGAATGTTAGGGCAGCCAAAATGGCAAAGTAGCAATGCAAGTAGGTAGGTTGGTCTGGCAAGTTGCAATATGAGATTGTGCGGTCCTAGTGGCAATGCGGGCTAGTGGGTCCTAGTGGGTCTAGTAGGCTGCACATGTAGTTTTAATCAGAAGGTTGGTCTGGTAGGCCATGTGCTCCTCATTTCAGCCGGGTTGGTCTAGCAGGCTGAAAGCAGTTGAACAGGCAAGCCAGTTGTAAAGTGAGGAATTAGAAGTGGGGAGATCCTGGATTATTGCAGGAAGAACTGCTCTGGCAATTGGTAACAGAACCGACCCGTGAGGGGCGATACTACACTTGGTGCTTACAAATGGGAAGAGTGTTTCTGATGTCATAGTAGGAGTATCACCTGGGCTTCAGTGATCACCAGATGGTGTGGTTCAATATTGGAGCATAGTCAATGGTTGTTCATTCAAAGGTACTTCAGGAAAACTAACTATGTTAAGATGGGGGAGTATCTCGAGGAGTCATTCACTGGATGGAATAAGCTGTGGGCAAAACTGAAAGGAGATATTATATAGGGCAACAACCCTTTTTGTTAGGAAGGTAAATAAAGGTATGAGGTAAAAGAGGCCATTGTGGTTTTCTAGACATGGCTGAAAGGGTACATTTTAATTAGCAGATACTATACTTGATTTTAGCCATATGGTTGAGAAGCAATAGTGAAAAAAGGTAAGCCTTCATAAATGACAAGAGATCACAGAAAAAGGAAGACAGACAGAAATATCTGGAGAAGCTAAGAAAAGCCAGGAAATAGGAAAGTGAAGGCACAAATGAAAAAACAAATGACTGATATGGTAAAAGAGAGCAAAAAGACTCTTAAAATTAGATATATAAGTGAATCTAATGCAAAAATGAAATTATATGGCTCAAAAGTGAAGGTAGGGAAATATTTAGAGGCTGATGAGGAGAAAGCAGAATTGCTTAATGAATATTTCTATTCAGAGTTCGTTGAGGAAGGGCTTGGAATAGGACCACAGATAACTGCCACAAATAAAACTGGAAAGAAGGTAGACCTCAATCGGCTTCAGAAAACTGTGCTCATGAGGAACCAGCAAAACTAAACACAATAGGGGCCAGATGGGATACACCCAGGGGTATTAAGGAAGTTCTGGCAACTCCAACTAGCTAATCTTTTTAATGTTTCTTTAGAGTCAGGACTGGTACCAAAGGACTTGAGACAGGCAGATGGTTCTTCTTCACAAAAGTGGAAGGAAGAGTCTGAGAAATACAGGCCAGTTAGTCTGACCTTGGTGGTGAGTAACTTAATGGAATCAATGCTAAAACAGTGCCTGGAATTCAGTGGATTACAGGATCTGAGGCAACATAGTTTCACTAAAGGTAGGGCTTGTCAGACGAATCTAATAGATCAGGAGAGAGCACTAGATGTAGTGTACTTGGATTTCAGCAAGGCCTTTGACATAGTTCTGCATTAGCGATGTATAAAAAATTGAGCACCCTAGATATGGGTCGTAAAGTGACTGATTGATTAGACCCTGGATGAGTGGGAAGTGACAACGAGTAGTGTCAAACGGAATTTGTTCTAAGGAAAGGGCGTTACCAGTGTTGTGCCACAGGGATTGGTCCTCAATTCAGTTCTCTTCAACATTTTCATCAGTGATATTGTGGAAGGGCTATCGGGAAAGGTTTGCCTTTTTGCAGATGGTATCAAAGTCTGAAACAGGTTAGACACCCTGGAAGGTGTGCAAAACATGAGAAGGAATCTAGTGAAACTTGAAGAATGGTCTAGAATTTAGCAGCTAAACTTTAATGCTCAAAAATGCAGGATTATGAATTTGGGTTGCAAAAACCCAAGGAAGTGGTACAGTATAGGGGTGAAGTTCTTCTGTGTACCAACCAAGAGTGGAATCTGAGGCTGATTGTATCTGAAGATCTTAAGGTGGCCAAACAGCAAAAGCCAGATGGATGGTTGGATGCACAGAGAGAGGATTAGCCAGCAGAAAAAAAAATGTGATAATGCCTCTGAATAAGTCTCTGGTGAGACCTTATTTGGGTTATGGATTACAATTCTGGAAAGCGCACCTTCCAAGGATATACAGTAAACCGAAGAGAGTCTATCCAATGATCCGTGGTCGTTATCATAAAATATATGGGAAGACACTTAAGGATCTAAACATGTAAGCCCTGGAGGAAAGGAGGGAAAGGGGAGATATGATAGAGAGATTTAAATACCTCCATCTGGTGTGAACCAATCAGAGAGGAGATGCCACATGGTATTCTGAAGAGGAAAAGACAGCAGAAGAGCAACAGAGAACAAGCAATGGATCCTAGGTACAAAGGAATCCTTGTCAGAGAGAAGGAGCCTTACCATTTGACCCGGGAGCAGCCCTATATTCCATGAGGGAACAGCGGGGACATCAGGGAGTGATCCAGGGAGCAAAGAGTCACCTAGTGAAAGTTTTCTTTCTGCATTATGGACACCATGAGAAAGACATGCACAATGTGCCAATCATTTCTGTTGAAGAAGTGCCTCAGTACATTTTTATGGTGGAACACCAAAACCGAGTGTCGGCTGTTATTTTGGCACAGCAGCAGTGATGGGATCAGTCAATGCCTTGGGGCAAAAAGGTAAATCTGCCCCACTGAGGGATTCGGCCCTGGGTATCGAGTGTGAGCTCCTTATCCTTACTAAGAGCCCAGGAATGAGCTAAACGTGTTTATTACATGGCTCCTTTGTTGGCGGACATCAGTAAGCATAGGGGGTGGCCCAGGCCAGGAAGCAGTATGGTTGGCACGCCTACATGCCCTGGCAAAGGATGTGAGGAACTTATCACGAGCAGACACTCTGCGGTTGCCAGCGATGATCCACGGCCCCTATTCAGTTCTTCATTAGTGGGCTGACCCCTGTTTGATGAGGTTATAAAGAGGGTGAGCCCGTCAGAGATGTACGATACAGTTTCACCGATCAGTAGCCCTGGGGCTGGGAAAGGCACTCTAAATAGAAAATTCAGTAGGTACGACGTGGAGCTCAGAGTTGGGATATGCGTGTAATCCAAGCACATACTGTAACTTTAAATGGGGCCAAAGACACTAAGGACTGCAGTGCATGTCAGAAAGAAAGAGCTTTATAAACCATAAGGTATGATGGGATCTGTAATGCAGAGTCCCAAAATGCCCTTTCCTACCCCTTTGATTACTGTGAAGTGCTGGCAATTTTTTTATTAAGGGACTTCTACCAGCTCTGCTCCACTTTGTGAGAAATAGCTATTTATTTATGTTTTTGGAACATAATCTAACAAGGGGCTCCCTACAGCCCCCGTCAGCACACCACTGCCCTCACTACTTTTCCAATGTTTCTCCTTAACTCCCAATCTTTGCTTCCCTGAAATATAGTAATTTTGGGGGAAGCACACTTGGTTTACAAAATAAAGATTATGCATGCTTTTTTGCACCAGTCATTCAAGCTCTGTTTACTGAGAGTTGAAGCAGTAATGTATGTGGAGTAGGAATGGCCTAGTGGTTAGAGCAATGGGTTCAAATCCCTGCATCTCCCACCGATGCTCATTCCGACCTTGAGTAAGTTATTTTATCTCCTGTTGGCTCAGGTAATCCATTTAGATTGTAAGCAGTTACACCTGAACTGTTGTAATCTGCATTAAGTTTACTCTGGAGAGCCTGGAATTTGATCTCACCTGGACTTTCAGTTCCTGGACCAGAGTCTCCGTCTCGGCTCTGTGAGTCGTTTTCAGGGCCTCCTTCTCTTCCGCGTGTTCCTGCAGGAGATGCAGAATTTCCTGATTCTGCCTCTCCAGGAGCTCTGCTCTCTCCTTTTCCAGCTCTTCATAGGCAGAGACTCGTTGGGCTTAAAAAAAAAAAAAAAATCCCAAGCCGTAAAATTATGAGATTGCAAATGGACCTAGGGATGTGCTGTATAAACTGAAGCAGGAAAAATTCTTGATTGTTTACAAGCCCGTGAAGAAGCTTTGATACGAACGGCCTGGGACGAAGACAGAGCTAAATGCAGAGAGTTGGCTGAATCTGCCCGAGCATGGCGGCTTGGATCCAAGGGCAAACACGTGTTTGGCAAGTGGCCCAGTGACGTGAGTTCCACTCCTGCAGATTCAGGACCCCCTCTCCTGGCACATCCATCAGGGAGAGGGGAGGGATGCGCTCCCCGTGCATGGATCTGAATGACATTTGGTAGGATAGCTGGATCCAGTGAGAGACCTCCCCCATCAAATGTCAGCCCTGGCGAGGGCCCCTGAACAAATCTTCTTCCAGCGATCATTAAGCTAAAGAAAACCTGAGAATGCCAAGTGGTAAGATACAATATAACTAAATAGACCAACATTAGGGGGTTTAAGTGCTGGCAAACATTGGTTCTTATTTGTCTGGTTTAAGGGTTGAAGCACTATTGATGATAGGGTTTTCATTTGCTGCTATGCTTTTTCTGGCCAGTGGATCTACACCAGTGGTTCCCAGCTTGTCGGGAATTCGGGATATTTACAATGAATATGCATGAGAGAAATTTTGCATGCACTGCCTCCATAGCATGCACATTCTCTCTCATGCATATTCATTGTGGGTATCCTGAAAAGCCCACGGGCTGGGGGTCCCCAGGACAAGGTTGGGAACCACTGATCTACACTTTGGGGCGGATTTTAAGAGCCCTGCTCGCCTAAATCCGCCTAAATCCTGGCGGATTTAGGTGAGCAGGGCCCTGCGCGCCGGTGCGCCTATTTTACATAGGCGCACCGGCGCGCGCAGAGCCCCGGGACTCGTGTAAGTCCCGGGGTTTTCTGAGGGGGGCGTGTTGGGGGCATGTTGGGGGGCGGGCCCGGTCGGCGCAGCGTTTTGGGGGCGTGTTGGCAGCGTTTTGGGGGCGGGCCCGGGGGCGTGGTTACGGCCCGGGCTGGTCCGGGGGCGTGGCCGCGCCCTCCGTACCCACCCCCAGGTCGAATCCCGGCGCGCTAGCGGCCCGCTGGCGCGCGGGGATTTACGTCTCCCTCCGGGAGGCGTAAATCCCCCGACAAAGGTAAGGGGGGGGGGGTTTAGACAGGGCCGGGCGGGTAGGTTAGGTAGGGGAAGGCAGGGGAAGGTGAGGGGAGGGCAAAAGAAAGTTCCCTCCGAGGCCGCTCCGATTTCGGAGCGGCCTCGGAGGGAACGGGGGTAGGCTGCGCGGCTCGGCGCGCGCCGGCTATACGGAATCGATAGCCTTGCGCGCGCCGATCCAAGATTTTAGCGGCTACGCACGTAGCCGCTAAAATCCCGCGTACTTTTGCTTGCGCCTGATGCGCCAGCAAAAGTACGCCAATTCGCGCGGTTTGAAAATCTACCCCTTTTAGTGTTGCCAGCCACAAGGTGGCACTGGCTGGTCCTGCCTGTGCAGCAGCCAAGTACAAGCAGGTGTATAACAAAATAGCGCCATAGTGCGAACCCCCCCCCCCCAAAAAAAAAACCCAACATAGATTCCTCTGACCATTTTCGCTTCTCAACACCGACAGCTCCCGGGAAAAGTGCTCCTGCTCCTCTGCTTTCCTTCGCTTCTAGGACGAAAAGGGAAATTCAGAAAAAACAGTTAATAAAGCATAAACATTTTTTATTTTTAAAGTTGCAGTTGCACAGAGATCCTGGGTGCCCTGACCCCCCCTTCACCCGGACTAAACCAAGAAATAGCCTTGCAAAGTGCACGGCACAGGACCCAGGAAGGCAAGCCTGGATCCCAGCCACTCTGGGAGCCAGAGAGGCAGCCATTCCTCATCATCCTCGTGCAACAAGATACTCCCAGGCACCAGCGAATGCCAGCAGGTGCTGCTGACCCACGCCCATGCGGGCCAGCAGCGTTTCATCGGTGCCAGCGCAACCGGGACAAGCCCAGCCCAGCCAAGGGCATGCGGCAGTAAAGATTCCTCCGTATCTGCCGGGGAGGGGGTGTTACCATTGCGCTATAACAAAGTCCGGGCACATTGTCCCGGGTGGGCTTATTTTTCCGCACTTTTCTAGTTTGTGCTTTCCCTCTGTGCTATAAAACTAATGATTAGGTTTATTTTATGATAGATAGATATATATATCCCATGGAAAATGGACTGCCAAAACTCTTGGCTGATTTGTTGACATTTCCAAGGCAGGATGAAAGATTTATACCATCTTCTCTCAACTTGCAACAGAATGTGCTATGAAGCACCTTGGCATTTGTAGGGCTCTTTGAGGGGGGGGGGGGGGGGTGTTACTCAAATGCACTGTTCTGTGGTTGCTGTGTTAGGACTAACAGTCCTCCAAAGCTTAGCATTCTTGCTGTCTCTGGCTGTTTTCTCACTTTCTCTCTTCTTTCATCTTCTCCTGTCATTCAAGTTGTGCGTTTGTGTTCACGTGGTACCTGGTTGTGGGGGGGAAAGAGGGGGGCAGTTATGCGCACTGAGGGAATTGTAGAGTTTATGGGCTGTTTGGGGTTCTTGGTGTAGGACACGAATATAAAGCTGAGCCGCTTTGTCCTAGCCCAGAACGAGAATGGAAGGCCCAATCCTGCAAAGCTGAAGCAGGAGCTGCAGAAACACAACTGGGCCGAAGCTGAGTGGGCCGGGGGGGGGGGGGGGGGGGGGGCGGGCAGTGGGGCTGTCATTCAGAACTTCTTTCAGAAGTGCCCTGAAAAATGCCAGTTTCTCTCTCTCTCTCTCTCTCTCTAGTACTGGGTAATCTTTGTGTTTATCCTGTGATGTTTTAGTTATACTGCCTAATCTCATCACTAAAAAAGTATTTGTGAAAAACGATGCCTGGCCAAAATGCAGCAGTCCAAATAGTATGAATCAGCCCCGCTGCAAGGATCTCTAAGCTGTTTGTTTTAATTTTTGTTATTATTAATAAGAGCTGCCCTTCGTCATTGCAACGGAATGGTCCGAGTTTACGAAACCGTTCCATTGCACATTTCTTTCTTGCATTCCTGCTCCTCTCATGGTGCTGCTTGTTTGTGTGTTGGATTCTTTGCATTGCCTTCAGAGGGTTTGTTTGTTTTTTGCAGTTCAACCAATGAAGATTTAAGCAAACAAACTAAAGCAGCTGTTCCACATTCCCACACCTTGATTCTGAGCATGTTTTGTGAGCGGGCACCTGTTGGTCAGGATTATGGACGGAGACAGTGTCCAACCGTGCTTAATTCAGGACAGTCTCTCTTGACAGCTCCTTGTAGATGACCGGAAGATGTCTACAGCATTCCTGCTCTCCAACCACTATTGCAGAATTGAAATGTTTGCACATGGGGGTGTATGGGGGGGGGAGGGATATTATTCAAAGCAATTTAGCTGTATTAAAACAGATTAACATGCACAGACCTCTCTGTCTGAAGAAAGCCACCCTCTGCCTTCCTAAACGTATCCACAGACACCCACAGTCCTCACACTTTTAGTTAGATTGTGAGGAGGTGCTCTTACATGAGCATGCACAGATGATATTTTCAAAGAAGTATGCACTATTTTACTCTCCTTGGCCACTTGCACAAAATAGCAGGTGCAAAGCCTGAGGATGCTTTCAGCACATGCACATTATGCTAATGATTTTCAAAGACAACCTGCTTGGGTAGTTTGCCTTTGAAAATTATCCAACAATTCAGGTGCTAAAAGTGCCCTTTGCAAGTAGGCAGGCAATTTTAAACTGACTTCCGTGGGGACCTCTGAGATTTCTGCCCACTGTGTCTACAACAGCAAGCTGTGAATCAGAATGGCTATCCTTCCGTGAGTGTAAAGCTAGGAAACAACCAGGATCCGCTTACCTTCCAGTCTGACTTCATGTATGCAGAGCTAATACAGCTTTCAAGATGGATTACCGTAGGTGCACTCATTCAGCCAACGCCCCTCGTTGGCATGTGCACCCAACATGGTAACTACCAGTATTAAGGAGGACTTTTAGATCAGACCACAGGAAAAAAACAGGAGTGTATGCATAGTTCTGTGTAATTCTCATCCTTTAGAGCAGACCTTTTGGCACAGCCTCTAGTGGTTCTGGAGAGTGTTGATCTACAGTATAAGGAAATATTTTGGAGGGAACAGATCACCCTGAGGGACGTATTCTGAGAGAGAGAGGGTAGGGGGACAGATCACAGAGGATTACAAGAACATACCAGGGCAATATCACCTCTTTTTTTTCTGCTGACCATTCCTCTGCCTATGCACCCAAGAATCTTTCTAGCTTTTACTGTCACCTTATCCATCTGTTTAGCCACCTTAAGATAATTAGATACAATCACCGCCCAGATCCCATTCTTCCTTCATGCTTAGAAGAATTTCACCTCTATATTGAACCTCTCTCTTGGATTTTTGCAGCCTAAATGCATCTCTGCATTTTTTAAACCTTAGCTGCCAGAACCTAGTCCATTACTCTAACTTGAATAGACCTCTTCTCGTGTTTTCAAACCTGCCTGGCTGTCTGCCCTGTTGCAGATTTTGGTATCATTGGCAAAAAAGATAAACATTTCTCAATAACCTTTCTGCAGTGTCACTCATAAAAATGTTAAAAAGAATTAGTCCAAGGACCGATCCCTGCGGCACACTGCCAGTAACATTCTTCTCCTCAGAATGAACTCCATTTATCACTTCCCTTTGCCACCTCCCACTCATCCAGTTTCTAACCCAGCCTTTCATTTTTGGGCCCATAGCAAAGTTGCCTATGGAGAATCGTGTCAAAGGTCCTTCCTGAAATCCAAGAACACTACATCTAGTGCTCTAAACCTGATCTAACTCTGTGGTCATCCAATTCATCAGATTTGTTTGACAGGACCTACTTCTGGTCAAACCATGCTGCCTTGGATCTTGTAAATCCATTGCATTCCAGAAACTGCACGATCCTCTGTTTTAGCAGCAATTCCATTGATTTTTTTTTCTCTTTCCTTTATCTTTGGTAAGAAAGTAAAGAGGCTGCTATGATTTTCCAAAGAAGTAACTAAAAAGGTAAGGGAAAAAAGCGAGCATTTATAAACTACAAGAGATCACAGTAAGGGAAAGATAGGAGACAATATCTGGAAAAGCTATGAGAAGCTGAGAAAGCAGTCAGGAATGCAACGATGCAAACAGAAGAAAAGATAATGCCTGGCACCATTTTGGTAGCTTTTTCTGGGCCACCTTGACCTTTTATATATCCATTTAGAGGTAAAGCCTCCGGAACTGGACCCATATTATTGGTGAGGTTTCACTAATGAACTCCTTTTTCCTACTGGTTATACCTTTCTTTATAATTCCCAGCAACTCTCTAGCTCTGGTCACTGCCTTATCACACTATTTCACTGCCTTAAGGGCAGCAGACACAACCACCCAAATGTTGTTCTTCTGCTTAGTGCACATTGGTTTCTCACCCTCCATCGTATGCCATTCCCCAAATGCACAATGCTGTACTTTTTGACATTGAAATTGTCTGAATTGTCAAGGCTGCTCACCCCATAAAAATGTTGCTAGCAGTAATGTTGTTATGGGTTTGAAGTTGCATAATTTTGATCATAAATATTACTATCCTTAAGGCTTGGAGGTAACCTACATAGAACGGCCTTAACAGAAACTTGCTGGGCAGACTGGATGGACCCTTTGGTCTTTTTCTACTGTCATTACTATGTTACTATGTTCTTAGCTGTCAAGCATTTGCCTTTTTCGCAAGCTTTCTTATCACACTTCATTCTGTCTACTCCCTCAGGAGTCTCCACTCGTCTGAACTCCTTAGGTCTGCCACAAAACAAATTTTTCGAGCTCACTCCTTCACAATATCATTCACAAATACTTTGAATGAAACTGGCCCCTGTGGAACTACACTAATCACCTTTCTTCTCTCAGAATGAATATCATATACCTCCAATCTCTGTTCTCCAGGACCATATACGGGCAATCTAATACCTATGGCCATGTGAAAAAATATGCTCCTACCTTGAACGCAACACACAACACTTATTATTTATCATCTATAAGTAGGGTCTGTATGGAAGTAATCCTTAACCTCTGCTGGAACTGACTCTTAATCTCTATCCAATTGTTTAGTAATCTCTACTTTATTAGGCAATAAGGGGTTAAAAAAAGAATGTGTATGTTTAAGCCAATATGATGTCATCCACAGACAGACCTTCAACAAACACAGAATAAGCAACTGTAAATTAGAAATAGAAACTTGTAGATAAACACATGGAAACCCCAAGAAGCCAGACTGCATGCAGTGTAACACCACAGAAATAGAACAAAAAATATATTTCCACCTGTAGTATGCAAAACAAAAAGATATGAGATACACTTTTCCAAAACTAACATAATTCCATTCACTAGACTTTTTTTTTTTTTTTTACCTTTGTTACCTAGATGTTTTATTTTTTTAATCACTTTGGTCATAATCTCTTTTTCTCTGCTTTCCTCTTATTGATCTCCAAATTCCATTTTCAGGGTCTCTGGTTTATTTTGCATTTATAGAAACATAGAAACATAGAAATTTATTTATTTATTTATTTAAAGGCTTTTATATACCGGAGTTCATGCACTAGTGCATACCACTTCGGTTTACACGGAACAAGGAACAGAAAATTACATCAAACAGATTGAACAATTAAACAAATATACAATTACATCCAACAATTGGGTATAAATAACATGGCTAACTTAGTAGGAACTTAGAGTTAGAGGTGAAGGAGAGAAATAGTACCAAGTGGTAATAGAACAATGTTAATAGCTAAATAATAAATATAAATAGTAAATACAAGTTCTTATAATAAATACAGGTGTATTTGACGGCAGAAGAAGACCAAATGGCCCATCCAGTCTGCCCAGCAAGCTTCCCTCATTTTTTCTCTCATACTTATCTGTTTCTCTTAGCTCTTGGTTCTAATTCCCTTCCACCCCCGCCATTAATGTACTCTCTGGTAATGTTTTCCCCTGTCATCTCATTTTTCTCCGCCTCATTTTAAACATACATTTTTCTCCCCATCCAGTTCTCCACATCCCAACTCTGAAATCTCATGGTTCTTCCCAACCTTCCATCTCTCTCTTGTTGCGTTACTCCCTTTATCATCTACAGCTCTCTGGCTCCCTTGTCCTTTCCCTCAACAGCTGCTTTCATTCTTGGTCTTTGAAACTGTCCTCTTCTTCCGAATAGTCTTCCCCTGCCCTCTCCTCCCTTAACACCCTCCCCACCCCGTCCATCCTCCCCACCCCTTTTCTCAATTTGCAAGCTTTCTCACAGACCATTCTTCTGGCAAGCATGGGCCTGCTTGAAGTGGTATCCCATGGGTTCTGAGGACTGTGCTTCCAGGTGGAACCACTGGCCTTCCTGAGGATGGGATGCAGCCTAGATATTGTTGTTTATATATCCTTAGTGTTTTCCTAAATTGTGATTGGCCCAGTAGGGGCCAGCTTATATTAGCTCAGCAGGGACCAACCCCGATTGGCCAGGGCATTTCTACCTCATTTTGGCCTTGGTTTCCTGCTGGATTATTGATCGGTGGTGTGATTACATGTTCCATGGTTGCTCTGCTGCTCCCGGCGGCTTTCACCAGGCTTTGTTTGCTATGTAAATCTGTGCTTTGCTTCTTGGATCTTGTGATTCTTCTTGTACTTATGTGGTTCATGACATCGCCTGCCTTGTGTTTGCCTTGGACTGTTCACCCATAAAATTACAGCAAAGAATAAACTAACCTTGTTCTGTTCTTTATCTTTCTTTGTTTGTAGCAAGCATATGCCAGCAGTGAGCCTTAGGGATGGTTTTCCATGCTGGCTGACGACCATGCCCCTGGCAACTTCCCTCCGCCTTCCAACCTCTCCTCCTCCCCCCTTTACTTTCCATTCTTCTTCCAACCATCCTTCATTTTCCATTCTTGCTCCTCCTCTTTCTACCTCCCTCCCCAGTGGACCAGCAGACAAAAGAGCAGGGCCTGTGGCCCCCACACTTCTAAAAATCCTCTTGCCACCGACTCCTCTCTAGATCAGCTTTTGAACCATTCAGTAAGGAGAGATGCTGGCAACAGGAGGAGACAGAAATGTCAGGCCTCCTGCTGGTCAGCATTGGGAGAGATGGGGAGGTGCAACAGCTGATCTTTGGCACCATGGAGCATCTCAGGAGAAGGTGGGCAGGAGAGGCAAAATGTTTTTCAGCCCCACAGACCATGAGGAAATGGAGCAGTAGCATCTCTTTATCCATGCAGGCTATCCTGAGGAGGGATGGGGCACAGGGGAAACTGCTCTTCTTCAGCACAGGGGAAAAGTATCTCCCCAGACCCATGGGCAGCATCAGTAGTGCTTCCTAGTTGAAGAAAGTCTCCAGATTGGAGAAAAAGTAACTAGAACTAGGTTCCATGGTGATGCCAACATAGCTAGGATCTTTTGAGTTCTGGTCATCCTAAGGTTGGTCTACATTGGCAACAGGGGTTCTCACACTCACTCACACACAGTCTCTCAGATATATTCAGTCTCTCAGATATATTACACACACACACACACACAAACATATACACATATCTCTAATGTTTTGCTGTTGCTGCTGCTCACATGCTCACTCAGAAGGTAATTTTCAAAAGACTTACGTGCCTGAAAGTAACGTACTATCATAGCAATTTTCAAAAGCCATTTACTTGAGAAAAGTGCACTTACGGGAGTAAATCCTATGGACAATTCAATGGCGTATTTTATAGCAATTTTCAAAAGCCCACTTACTCAAGTAAAGTGCATTTACACACGTAAATGCTTTTTAAAATTAGGCCCTCGGCGAGCTGGCATAATCATGTAAAACTCTCGTGCTTGCTACCAGCCCTTTCCAAGCCTGCAGCTGTGAGCATTCCATTATAGTTCCTACCCCTTTTCGGCACCCCTACGATTCTCACCAGGGTGTCAAAAAGGGGTGCCATCCACAGTCAGCTGCCGCTCCTCTCCCAGCTCAGCCCAACCCACTTCATATGGGAGCCCCTTCCTTCCTTCCTGGGACTGTAGATAGTCTCTCAGTTCTCCTGCCCTGGCACTTTCCAACTGGTGGCATCCTATACAGTCTCTCTGGCCCCTGGGCTCTGCCCGCATAGGATTGGTCAACGGAAATGGATGTCATTGAGAACCCAGAGGGAAGTGAGCTGACAAAAGACAGTTTTCTGTTTCTGGACAGTCATGCTCAGGCAGTAAAAAACCCTACTGAGATCTCAGAAATATTAGCCATATTAGCTCCCTGTCATGTTCACATTTCTAAAATGGCTGAAAAAAAGGTCATCAAATCTTGAGACCAAAATTGCTAAAGTGACAGCATTGAGTATCAGGAAGAGAAAGAGGAGAACATTCTTTTTCAATCAACGCACAATTGAGCTCTGGAATTTGTTGTCAGAGGATGTGGTTAGAGCAGTTAGTGTAGCTGGGTTTAAAAAAGGTTTGGATAAGTTCTTGGAGGAGAAGTCCATTAACGGCTATTAATCAAGCTGACTTAGGGAATAGCCACTGCTATTAATTGCGTCAGTAGCGTGGGATCTACTTAGTGTTTTGGGTACTTGCCAGGTACTTGTAACCTGGATTGGCCACTTTTGGAAACAGGATGCTGGGCTTGATGGACCCTCGGTCTGACCCAGTATGGCAACTTGTTGTGTTCTTATGCAGCAGCGCTGGGAGGGAGCACTGGTGCCCCTTAGTGTATGGTGCCTATGGTCAAGACCATATTGCCTGTATGGTAGCTATGACCCTGCTGTTTTCTTATCATTCTCATCCAGTTTACCACCTTGGGGCCCACCGACAGGCTGTTCAGTTTATTTATGAGCCTCCTATGTAAGACAGAAAAAACCACTATTGCTGAAATCAACTACATGACATCCAGTGCACACCCCTTGATCTAATTCTTTGGTCATCCAATCAAAAGATTTGTCAGACATGAACTGAACTGAAAAGACCAAGATGGAGCAAAATCAGAAAGCAAGATTGTTTATCAGGGAAGAGAAGCAGCTGGGGCGCCACACAAGGACTATTAAAATGCAGCGACCCCGAGCCTTAAGCCAACTGAGGTCCAAGTTCGTCAAATACTGACCTCATAGACTCATATGTGAAGCTATTCAGATATCCTCTAACAGGCTGGGGAAGGCAATTTTCAAACCCATTTCTATGGGGAAATGGGTTCGCTGTCTACGCAGGTAAAAAAAAAATGCATGCATCATTCGGCAATACACGCAGTCTTACCCCCATCCTGTGGAGGCTTCGATTGGGGTAGGCAACAACACGCATGGTTTGGGATTTTCAAAACTGAACATCTTGTTTCGGCCAGAAAACGTACCACAGAAAAAGCAGGCCCAAATCTCCACTGAGGAGTTTCTCCTGCCACAACCATCAAAAAATTACTCACTTAGGTTTGCTATGATTACTGGTGGAAACCCTTTAGGAAAAAGTACCCTGCAGTCTGCGTCAAAGTGAGCAGTTTGACCACTTAGTAACCAAACATCTGCATCTGTTGCTGAGCATCAAGTGAATGCCGCGTTCAAAGTAATGGTTTCATCCCATCTTTATAAATTAGCAAACTGAGACTGGATTATTTAAAGCGAATTCGAACGCATTGAGTTCCAAAATTACAGTTACTAGCTAAGGTCGTCAGGAACACAATCCTGGATATTTAATTTTTGCATATAGGGGTCTTTAACTGTAATTTCCTAAGGAATGCCTGCATACAAGATCTTGTACATAATGGAATGGCTGTAAAACAGTAAAGCTGAAAGGCAGCAGTGACACTGTTTTTAAAGGCCCTTCTAAATGTGTGCGCGTCAGTTTCCCTCCTTTTCTTTCAAAAGGAAAAAGACAGGAAGCACCCAGCCAAGACGACTTAACAAAAAATGCTTTGCCTTTCAAGCCCCCTACCCGGTGCAATGTTTAGCAGTGAGGCACAATCATTAACAGGGCTTAGTCCTGACTCAGTCCTGTAGAGCCCTGGCGTGGGGAGGGCAGGGCAGGATTGTCTTCAGGACCCAAGGCATTGTAATACTATTCCCCAAGGAGACGCTTGTCACAAGGTACGGTGTTCCATAATTAAGTCTTTCTTGAAAAAACAGAATAATTTCAAGTGCTAAGGTCTGTCAGTATTTAGAATCTGCAAGCAGGCCCTGAGATGTATAGAGTGGGTTACCAATCTTTGTTGGTACACTCTTCCGGGATTCCCTCACTCCTCTTCCTGAGGTTTAAGGCTCCCTTCAATGGATGATGGGCTCCCCGACTGCCAAGGACTTTTGTAGGTATCTGAATCTCCAATGCTGTTATTTCTCCTCTCTTTCCTGCTTCATTGGACTCTTGGACCTCTCTGGCCAAGCAGCTGGCATTCACTTCTTGCTAAACCTTTGAAGATCTTAGTTCAGCTCCAGAATTTGGATCAGGGTCCTTTTTGCCCCCCATAGAAAGATAAGACTCAGACTTAGAGGTTTACTCCCTCAGAGTGAGGATACTCTCCATCCTACCAATGGAACTATCAGGAACAGTAACTTTTTAATTATGTATCAGAAGTCTGTGTGGCCCTCTATACTGATCAGATAACTCTGGAAGAACAAGAGCAAAAGGAAGATTCTCCCCTTTCCCTAATGCCAGAATCTTGCAAGAAATGAGAAGCTCGCTTCCTCTCCGTCTTCTAAGCTTACTGACCAGAATGTTCTCAAATTTCTCTCTCCAAACCCTGGACTGCTCCAATTTGTCCATTTCTGTGGTGTGAAGACCAGAATTAGCAGCAGTGCATCATGGGTAAATTTCTATGTAGACTTCACATTGCCTTTCCGAGGCTCTTGATGGGTCTTATGAAAAAAATGACCTTTCCCCATTCTGTATCCTTGGGAAATAAATCTTTCTTGCATAAGGTACTAGGAATGTGTCTTTGCTTTTTCTATAAAATGCAAAGCAGGAGAGCAGACATTTGTGTGGTTAGTCACCCTAATTTTATAAAGTTGTTATCTACTCAACATGTCTGCTCTCCTGCTTTGCATTTTATAGAAAAATCAAAGACACATTCCTAGCACCTTATGCAAGAAAAAATTTTTTTCCCCAAGGGTACAGAATGGGGAAAGGTCATTTTTTTCATAAGACCCATCAAGAGCCTCGGAAAGGCAATGTGGAGTCTACATGGAAATCTACCCATGATGCACTGCTGCTAATTCTGGTCTTCATGCCACACTGACACACACACCAAGTGCCTTTCCATTTTTTTATGCCTTATTTTTTACGCTTGGCAAACTGCCTGGCCTTCTCTTTTGATCTTCAGTGTGGCTATGGAGCTGAAGCTATATAACGTTCCCTTGTGTATTGTTGCCTCCAAGGTATGCCTCCCTAAATCGAACGAGAGACAGAGAGGCTGTGGGAGGTGCAGGCCATAACTGGCAAGCACTAGTATCGCTATGGTAGAGAGCTGAACATTCACATGGGGGGAGAAGGGATAAGGTTTTCCAGAGTTTTGACATATCTTAACTTGCTCTACTTTACATTTTTCACACTGTACAACATAACATTAGAATTATTCACCTTGTTAGGCAACGCTCTCTGTGATGTGGTACTTAACAAGCACCCAACTGCTGTGTATGGGCTAAAGAAATGGCTACATTACATTCAGACGGTAAAACAGCTTGCTGGTGTTGCACATGCAGCTATAAAATATGTGGAAAATACAATCTGCTACATGCAATTAAAAACAATGAAGCCAAGAGTGAACGTGTCCTACGCCAAGTCTCCAGCACTACAACCTTACGCCACCACAAGGTAGAAAGCAAGATTATCACCAGTTAATCAGTGATTTGCATTACGATAACACTTTTTTTCTCTCTATCTTTGCTTTATCCTGCAGCAGCTCAAGCCGAGGCACTGTGTGCATGCAGGGCCTACGGAGCCAGCATTACCTATGGGGGCTGTCAACAATCCTCGCAGAAAACACAATCGCTGCTTGGAAGAGCGTGCTACTGCCGTTTCCATGTCTCCTCCCTGCTTTCTAAGAGGAACAGAGTTTCGAGTACAGCAGGAGCCTGTTCCCAATAAGGAGGGACTTTTAAACCTGGAAATATACGACAGAGGCAAAGTGGACGTCCCAGCTTGGAACAGCTTTCAACGGGCAAGGGTGAGGCCGGAAAATGGCGGAGAGCAATCCAAGTGCATGGCTTTGGAGGTAATGAGGGTTTGTGGAGGAACTCCTCAAGAGGCAGATGAGAAGTCACATACAAAAATGGCAGCCAAAAGTTTACACATTACCCTTTTTTTTTTTTTTTTTTTAAATAAATGTCATCTCATGCACTAAATGTTGTGAATAGTTGGGCAGCTGCTCTGTGTTTTTAGTATTCTAATTCTGCAGACATTTTTTTTTTTTTTTACAATGCACAGTTATTGGCATGCAACACAATTTATATTTCCTGAGATTTAAAAAAAATCAGTGCTGTCAGAGATGTCTCTTGTTGCATAAGAGAGTCACCCTATGGGCATGAGAGAGGCATCCTATGTCTCCTGCTACAGAAAACCTGCAATCAGGTTGATTTTTTTTAGATAAAAGCAAATAGCTCTAAACCAAAAGACTCATTGGTATAAAAGAAAGAAATGCATGGGGTGAGAAAGGCTACTCATAATGGTCCGACAGGGTGATTGGGAGCAGACCCCTAAGTGCAGGACTGTTCACCGAGCTGCAGGCCAGGGCTGCGGTGAACGAGCACCTGCTATGGATTTGTGTTTGCTGGCTGGGTGGAAGGGTGGGGACCGCAGGGAGGAGAGGGGGTGGCTGTTTCAGCTCGGTGCGATATTTACCCTGAATCTGAATGGTAGAGAAAACAGGACAGGAAATTATGTGGCTCAGCAAGCAAAGTTAGATGCAAGCACAAACACACACACACACACAGCAAACAAAGTTAGATGCAAGCACAAACACACACACACACACACAGCAAGCAAAGTTAGATGCAAGCACAAACACACACACACACACACACACACAGCAAACAAAGTTAGATGCAAGCACAAACACACACACACATGCTTTGTTTCAGGCTAGACACTTTCATTTTATAGTTATCTACATAGAAAGAGAAAAATGCAGGAAACATTCTTCATCTTTGTTACACTCTGATTATTTTCCAGGATACTACAAAAAAAACCCCCACATAGCATCAGGTCTGAAAGACAGCATTCTTTAGGGGTATAAAATGTAAGGCCTATGCTGCCCTGCCTAGCACCACATACTGCCAACAGGGGTGAGGAAGAAGAAAGTAAAGTAGCATAGTAAATGATGGCAGATAAAAACCAAATAATCCATCCAGTATGCCCAGCAATTTACTTTTGGTAGTAACTGCCGCTCCGTGCAGGTTACCCCCCCATGTTTTTGTAAAGGGTAGTAATTGCTGCTCCGTGCAGGTTACCCCCCATGTTTTTGTAAAGGGTAGTAACTGCCGCTCCGTGCAGGTTACCCCCCATGTTTTGTAAAGGGTAGTAATTGATGTTCTATGTAGGTTATCCCATATTTCTGTAAAGGGCAGTAGCTGCCGCTCCATGCAGGTTACCCCCATGTTTCTGTTAAGGGTAGTAATTGGTGCTCTGTGCAGATTACCCCCATGTTACTGTTAAGGGTAGTAACTGATGTTCTATGTAGGTTATCCCATATTTCTGTAAAGGGTAGTAACTGTTGCACTATGCAGGTTACCCCCATGTGTTCTGTTAAGGGTAGTAACTGCCGTTCCATGCAGGTTGCCCCAATGTTTCCGTTAAGGGTATTAACTGCTACTCCATCCTGGCTACCCCCATGTTACTGTTAAGGCTAGTAACTGCTGCGCTGAGCAGGCTATCCCATGTGTTCTGTTAAGGGTATTAACTGCCGCTCCGTGCAGGTTACCCCCATGTTTCTATTATCAAGTTACAGAAGAAACCCTGAGAAGCATACTATGTATAGAATTCATGCTAGATTACTGACTCAGAAACCTGTAAATTCTTTAATGAGTTTTGGTGACATCTAGACAGACAGAGTGATGAAAATGTCCCCATGCACCTCTGGATTCATTAGTGCACTACTGAACGGGCCTTCCACCTCCTTCAATCTGTTTTTTTGCTGGAGATGCCCATATATTCCGCACAAACTCTGACCATCTTTGCAGGTTTTGGGATCAGTGCCTGCTCGGCCTGCCAACCCAGCATCCTCCCGCAGCAGACTATGACAGGAGATTTTGTCACAATGGCTCGCTGTGTTCTGGGATGCAAAGTGCACATTTCTGACTGATCATTATAATACAGAAACAGAGCAGTGACTTCTCAAGTGAGGCGCGGATGAAGGGGAGCAGACAAGGATTTGGGTGGTCACGGTTTAAAGTTGCGTGGAATGCCAATTTCCAGATGATTTTTTGGGCACAGACGCTCGCCGGCCTGACCTCCCATTTCCCGCCAGTTCCAAACGTTTCCTCGGATACTGCCGGTGTCGAGGGCAAACAAACAGATTTTGCTGCAAACCCAGCAGCCGGAGTGAGGCTTAACAAAGCACGCCCCCCCCCCCCCCCCCCCAAGAACGCAGCCTGCATGCCGAGAAACCCACAAAAGGAATTTGCAACCCCATGTGTTTATCTCAAGTGAAAAAAAAAAAAGGTGCATGCCTCTCATCATCCCCATTTGTACCTTTGCAATGTTTAGAAGAGCGGGTTTCACAAGGGTCACAGAGCTTGTAAAGCGAGAGGGCTTGCCATGCAATGCGCAAACGCTTAGTGCTCTCAAAGCATAACCCAGCGGAGCTTGCAGATGTGCACTGCTATATTTAAACTGCATCTTGAAAGGGGTGCGCACCAGGCGCAAACAATAGTACGTCGGATTTCAATAGACACGCGCGTATCTTTTAAAATCTGGGATCGGCGCGTGCTGCCCTTTCCCTCCGCCTCCCTCCACCTTCCCCTATCTAACCCACCCCCCAGCCCTACCTAAATCCCCCTCCTAACCTTTTTCAAAGTAGTTACGCCTGCCTCTGGGCAGTCGTAACTTGCAAGCGCCGAATGTCTGCTGGTGCGGCTGTGTCGGGGCACTCGGCCACGCCCCCGAGCCAACACCACGCCCCTGGCCACGCCCCCAAACCGCCCCTTTCTGCAAGCCTTGGGACATATGCATGTCCCAGGGCTTGTGCGCACTGCCGAGCCTATGAAAATAGGCTCGGCGTACGCAGGGGCAGATTTCCTCCGGTTACGCGCGTAGCCTTTGAAAATCTGCCCAATATTGTATGTCAACCAGAAAACTCTGCTAAAAGGCAAAAGAACCCCATTTGGAACTCATATGGCTTTAGGCCTACTGTAATGCGTGTTGGCTATAGATTTGCTACTCAAGCCACGAGTAAAGGGAATTTGAGTTACAATATACCAAAACAGTACCAGCTCTCAAATACTAACAACCCTACCTCTGAAAACGCAATGCTGTAAACACCCTAAAACACCAATACACCTCCTATTAGAAAACAGAGCAAGCCTACACAGAAACTACACACTAACTGAATACCTCAAAGTTGATCACACTTGCAGAACGCACGAAATACAGAATAAAGAGAATATAAGGTAGAAATAAAAAATGTGCAGACAAAAAGTGGAAACCATGACACTAGATACTGGATGCAGCGCAACAACTGGAAAACAGAAACACTGGCATTCTTCATAAAGTATCAAACAATAAAATGAAGAAATATAAAACATCAATAACAGTAAAACCAAAATAGTAAAAGGAATATTTCAAAACAGCAGACAAATAGAAAGACATCCAATAATTAAAAAAACTCATTTAAAAAAAAGTTCCAAAAATTGACAAACAGCACATATCAAATATTAACACCCACTGATTAAAACTAACAAGGATATTAATGAACCACTCACTATACCTGGGAACCTTTGATTTCCAGTTGCCCTGAGACTGTTGTGGATTAGCTGATGGGCTGGGGAGCAGGGATTGTTGTGCACAAACTTTCTCCTTTCTCTTGCATATACACACACGTAATTATATACATTCATTCTCTCTCATACACAAACACATGCAGGCTCCTCCTCTCACTCACATACACATTCCCTCATAGAGGCTCCGTCTCTCACACACACATCTTCCCTCTATCTCTCTCTCATACACTGCCTCATACTCATACTCTCTATCACTTGTAAACCTCCCCTTCATACAGACTCCCTCGCTCTGGCACACACACTCTTACACAGGCTTCCTTTCTCACACACACACACTCTTACTCCCTTACATAGGCTCTATCTCATATACACACACACAAACAAAGGCACTCTCACATACACACACCCCCTTCCAATCTCTCTCTGGTTCACAGGCTCTCTTGGTCTCTCCTTCTTCCTTCTGAAGATGTATGGGCTCTGGCCCCAGCTCTTCCTGGCCTATCCTTTCTGTCTTTGGCCATTCCCAGGCCCCCCCCCCCCTCTCTCTCTTCTGCTGCGAGTCTCTTCTCTTCTGTTCTGGACTTCGAGTGGAATGGGCCCACCCAGTCTCTGATCATCTGGGCTGCAAGCAGGATGGGCTCTGCTCGCGCCTGGTGCCGAGTCTCTGATCCTCTCGGCCGGGAGCGGGACGGGCTGTGCTCGCAGCCCCACATGGCTGCTCTTTGCTGCCCTCTAATGGTTGGCGCCCTGGGCGACCGCCTAGTTCACCTATTGGATGTACCAACCCTGAACAGGGACCTGCTCAGACTGTTTACGATGGGGCACATATCCAGGAAGGTAAAGCTTGCCCAAGGTGATTTTTGTTGTTGTTGTCTTTGTTTCTACAGAGCTTCTGATCTGCCCTCCTGAGTCACTGCCATGTCATCAGTCTGCTGATCAGAAATATCAGCCTCCTCCTCTGCCCTCACAAATCTTGCCTCCCTCTCCTTGTACACATTCTTCCGAGGGTTGCAATCTACAGTAGAACTGTGCCCAGCGGCAGATTTAAGCACCCTCCCCGGGCCGCCTTTAGGCATGGGGGATAAAGTAGTTTGGTTGCCGTGTTAGTCCGCTTAAATGCACAGAAATAAAAGTTAACAAATAAAAACGAAAATAAAAAAAATTAAGGTGATACCTTTTTATTGGACTAATTTTCCCGAGCTAATATTCTCTTCTTCAGGCGTGTGGCCTGCCTTCCTCCTGCCCAGCCTCAGACAAGCCAGTTTCAAAAATAGTTTTTAGTGGTGATTGCCTTCTTTGCTTCACCAATGTCTAGATGCTGCTGGGCTCATAATCTTGTGTTTGTTAATAGCAATAGCCAAAGTGAAAGGTTTTGATGTCACAGACATTCATTTAAGATGTAGTGCAGCAGCGGTAGCTTAACTCTATGGATTGGGTGTGAGGTAGCTGGACTGCAAACAACCTGACCTGCATGACTTGTAAACGGCTACCAGCAGCAAAAAATGTGCTGCTCCCTCAGGTTTCTAAAACCGACATCCAATATTTATATAGACTAATGGGGGAGAGACCATCTGCCCTTTGTCAGACTTTTCCAACGTGAGAGAAACCATTTCCCCCTTATTTATAGGGCAGGGGGACCAGATGGCTCATGTTTGCTCTCCAGAGAACGCTGGAGTTTGCTATCGTAGCCCTGTTTTTTGAACTACACGTCAAGAACATTTTGGAATGAGAGTTAAAAATATACGACTGGCCAAAAATAATCCTGTTTTTCATGGCTTCACCTGACGTTAGTTCATTACGACTGCATTTTAAGTGGAGACAAGCAAGAAAGTCATGTTTCTGGTTTGTGATTCTACATCTTGACTCAAACTGAGGTATATGCTTGTGGTTGGGGGGATGTTTGCTATCTGCGATGTAAAATCATGAAAAAATAAAATAAAATCTGCAGAAACAGGGACATCGCTCGGTACCTAACAGATCCAGGGCACAGGTCCATAAGCTCTCCCTCCCCCCACCCCCTCCTGAGATTTTGATAATTAACTCATCGTGATCAACGGCTTCCTCTTTTCCCCAGAATTATCCTGTAACCACACATAATTGGACAACACACTTTTAAATGTTCTATTTTAAATGATCGCTGTTCTGCATTCCCCTGCAGCTGTTCATCAGGGAATCGTGTTCTACGACCTGTGACAGGGAAACCACCCCAGTGCAGGTCCCATAGCTCTCTCCGGAACCACCTCTTGCCTCTGGAGACAGGACACCCCTGCTATAAAACAGGAGGCACCACTTGTTGTGAGGTGCTGGGCATGCATGTCAATGGCGACTCTAGACAGAAGGACCTTGTATGCAACCATGAAAACCCTGACCAGTTTCAACCGATTAGTACAACTAGCACTATAATTATTCAACAGCATCAATCAAGTTCTTTTGGAAGTGAAATTTGGGGTCACATAGGATAGGACTGAATCCCAATATAAACCCTGCACCTCAAGTTCTACAATACCCTCCATAGACAGAAGCTCCTTCATCAAAGAACATAAGAATTGCCAGAACTAGGACACTTCCCCTTACCATTCACTAAAGAAAAATACTATTCAAACACTGTAACAGCAACACCTTTGTAACAATGAAAAATAATTCAGAACCCTGCCATACCATAACACACTAACTGCCAGACTCAAACAGTAGCAATCCTACCCTTGAAAAGGCAACACCAATATTAGGAAAACAGAACAAGTCTGGCTGCTATAGATCTCTACACAGAAACTATATGTTAGCAAAAAATATCACCTTGGTCACATACAGAACACAGACAGACCCCCAGTCCCTCGCCACATACAAAATAAAGAGACCATAAAGTATAAATAGAAATGTGAGACAAAAACTGAACTGGAAACCACCACAAGTTAGAATCTGTATGCAGTGCAACAATGGAACAAAATAAGCATCACCATTCCTCGTTAAACATCAAATACAACCAAGAAATATAAAACATCATCAATAAAAAGAATATATCAAAGTAGCTGTTGAATAGAAATTCCAATAATTAATAATGCATAGTGTATTTAGCTCATGTTTTTTCCATTGTAGTTCGATACAAGTTACAAAAAATTACCAAACATTAATAAAATATTTCAAAACAGCAGACACAACACATTCAATAATTAAACCTAATAAGGATAAAACATTCCTTTCCTCTCCATACCTGGGAACTTTAGATTTCCAGGTGCACAAACTTTCACCTCTTCTATGCACACTCTCTCATATACACAGGCTCTCTCTCTCAAACTCACACAGGCAAATTCTCTCATACACATACACAAGCATACACAGGTACTCTCTCTTCACTCTCTCTCTCTCATACACACACACTTCAGCAAAATTTCCTCTGAATTTACTCATTTCCCTATTCCGCATTCAAATCTTCCCCCAGCCACTTGTTCCTGGTCTGACTTCTCTACTATAGACCCACCTACCATAGCTCGCATCCTTTCAAAATCCAAAGCCTCCAATAGCCCCTTCAATCCTTGCCCTGGACAACTATTAAAGGACATAAATGAACATATTTCATCTGCTTTAGCTCAATTAGTAAACTTATCACTTAACACTGGATTATTTCCAACCATACTAAAACAAACATCGATTCTACTAGTTCCCAAAAAGAAAACCGTGGATCTGCTTGATATTACTAACTCCCGCCCAATAGCCTCTCTTTTCAGCCTAGCAAAGATAGTCGAATCCGTTGTACTTCACCAACTCACTGAATACCTAGATGACAACAATTTGCTTCGCTCAAACCAACATGGTTTGGTTTCCATACACAGCACGACATCTCTTCTTCTTTCATCCTTTGACTATTATTTATGATTTTAATTCTAATATAGATTATATTCTAGTATTTCTTAATATTTCTGCCGCCTTTGACACTTTAAGTCATGATATTCTTTTTTCCAACCTTCAACACATAGGTATCACAGGTACTGTTCTACAATGGCTTAAATCTTTTCTGTCTAATAGTCCTCAAAAAATCAGTCTTTGGGAATCTTATTCTAATTGGTATTGCACTAACTCGGGTGTCCCTCAAGGTTCTTCCCTATCTGCTTTCTTATTTAACATCTATCTGCTTCCTCTCTGTCAATTGCTAGCCAGCTTAGGAATACATTTCAAGATTTATGCTAATGACATTCAGTTCACCATTCCTTACACCTCATCATGGCCAAACACCTTGTCATTAATAAATCTATACCTCAAAACCATAAACACATGGCTATCTCACAACCACCTGAAATTAAATATCTCAAAAACCAAAATTATTTATCTATCCACTATTCCCCACTCTACTTGTCATCCCCCAGCTGAATTTATCTTTGAAAACTGTACCATTTTCATTGCTAATTGTGCCCGTAATTTAGGAGTCGTCCACAAATATTTCTGCAGCAGTGAAAAAATCATTCTACAAAATTCATCTGTTAAAAAGATTAAAAACTTTACTATACCCCTCTGATTTCTGCACTGTCCTACAAGCTCTCATCTTGACTACTGTAATTCACTTTATCTTGGTCTCCCAGATATTGCTCTGTGTCCATGTCAACTAATCCAAAATACTTCTGCTCGTCCTATCACTAACATCTCGTAGAGATCACATTACCCCAGTACTTCAAACACCCCATTGGCTCCTGATTTGCCAACGTATTCAATACAAAGTCCTGACAATAATTCACAACCTAATTTACTGTCCATCCACAGTTAGGCTTTGTTCCTCATTAAGATTGTACCAACCATCATATCACTTACGTTCAATTGATAAATGCTTACTTCAAGTTCCTACGATTAAGACTGCTAGACTGGATCTAACAAGAAAACGCGCCTTCTCAGTGGCAGGTCCCACTTTATGAAACTCACTTCCTGACTCCCTCAGATTAATATCAATTTCAAAAGAATTTAATAAGCTCTTAAAACACACATGTTCCGCTGCATTTAGTAAACTCCGAGAGGTATATGAGTTTTTCTTCTTTTATTTCTTATATTTTATAACTTTTTAAGTAATTATTTGATCTTTTTACTTCTCATCTTCTACTCTGTTCCTTTGTATCCTCCTCCTCCTCCTCTTTCCTTTGAATTATATATGTTTCTTTTATTGTGAACCGCTTAGATCTAGCAAAATATTTGTATAGGAGGTATACAAAAGATTTTAAATAAATAAAATAAATAAATAAACACACAGGCACTTTCTCCCACACAGACACAGGGACACTGTTACTAACAGAAACAGAGGCCAACACTCTCATACACACACACACAGGCACTCTCACTCTTACAAATATAGAGGCACTTTCTTACACTCACACAGGCTCTCTCTCACTAACACACACAGGCACTCTCTTTTATACACAGAGGTTCTCTCTCGTTCACCCAGTCACACTCTCTCTCACTCTCACACACATAGGCACTCTCATGCAGACAGGCACTCTCATTCACACACACACACTTTTTGGATGTCTCCCTCTTCCTTGGCTGTCATCTGCATGAAACGCCAGCGGCCCCGCAGGACCGCTTCTTCAGCTATAGGTCCTCTTCTGCTTCACCCATGGCTGGAGACTCAGGACAAGGGCCCAGTGCTAACAATGCCCCCAAATCAGGGGGCTCAATCAGCAAAGTCTGCCCCAGTCTTGGAAGTGATGTTCCAAGCAATCTATACCATGCAGAGTCACAACGTCATGGTGAACCAAAGGGAAAGAAACATTGTACGCTTGGTCACGTTTAACAGTGTTAGGTACAGGATCAAACTTCAGAGGGGGATTGCAGTTATATTTTTCCTATTCCATTTATGTGTAACCGCCTTAAAAGAAATGGACTCATAAACTGAGCTAGACCAGTTTTCTGGGGATACAAGAGGGCTGCCACACATTTTAGGGCTCTATCCCCTCTCTGCGTTTTCAGCCATAGCTACCCACTGTGTAGATTTTTCTCAATTGTACCCTTAAAACGTCTTTGGTTCCCCATGAGGTTCTGATACTGCTCAGGTTCGCTGGAAATGAATTGTTCATTTACCAGAGTTTCTTTTCTTGTTTTTTTTTTTTCCCTACCTTAAGTCTTTATGCTTCAAACCGTTCTAATGCTAAGAGGTATTATTCACCCCCCCCCCCCCCCGCACAAAACATCTGGCTCTAAGAATGTAACGAGCGCCTCACACTTCCCCCTGAAACAAGTACAAGAAACGTAATTATGAGGAACAGAGAGCCCTGCGGCTTCCTTGTCAAACTGATAACGCTGGCTCCTGCCGGAGACGGAGAGAAAGCACCAGCCCTTCCTCACAGCGTCTTAACCTCTAGCGCCCGAGACAAGCAGAGTTATCCCTGCAGCACCTCAGACTCCCCCCCCCCCCCCCCCCCCCTGCTTGCACTTAAGAAGAGTTCAAGGTACAAAGAAAAGTACTTTTTTTCCCCCCATTACCTTTCTCCTGGATTTGAAGCAACTCATTTTGCTGCTTTTGCAGCCCATTCCTGGCCCTTGGCGTCTTGAGGGTGGCTTTTGCCCAGTTCCAGCTTACAAGCCATATAGTGAACGTTCCATGCCCCCTTCTCTTCCTTTCTGGTTCTCTCTAACACCCCCCCAATCCTGAACCTGAAACAGCCTGTGAACTTTATGCTCAGGGAGTACTACACTTACCGTAAATAACCGAAAAGAAGCACCCCCTGGAAACCGGCCTACTCACCAGGCACAAGAAGGCACTAAAGGGACAGGACCTTGTACGAACCTATTCTGGGGGAAAGATAAGACACGAAACAAATGTGGAGGCTGTAAACATTAGGGGGGGGAGCCTGATTTCATAACGTAGCCATCTGTGCTTACTCTTAGGAATAAAATGTGGATTTAAAACGGAAAGCAAAAATTGTTGGTTTCTGCCAGGAAGGTGAATTTGCTGGACCTTGCCTTCACATATAGTTCTTGCAGTAACTCGATTTTCCAAGGGCCATGCATCTACTTCTCTGTATTTTGCAAAATTTTTCAAGTCTCTAGCCCATCTTTCTAACAGTGCTCAAGGCAGCTCACAACGTAATTAAATACAACAAAGTGACAATATTTTCTCTGCAGCATGGGCACGATGTCATGGTTTGAAGATCTCCTGATAGTAGGTTATTTATGCAGTCCAGGAATAGTGCAGAATTAAGGCCGTGGATAATTTTTTCAAAAAGGTTATGGGTACAGGGCTGGCATAAAATTTTGATCCATTTGATGCATTTCTTGCTGGCCAAACACTTTAGCACTATGTAGATAATAAATTATTTTAGTTTGATTAAAGTTCTGTCTTTTTTTCACTTTGCTGACAAGTAAAACATTGCACACCTGTTTGTTTTATTTGTAAGACATATAACCAGTTATTTTGGCTTTTCCCAATTTTGATAGGGTTTGTTTGAAATTAGTAAAAAAAAAATGCATTCTGCCTGTGCAGGAGCACCCCTCCTAAATCTCATTTGTCAAAGTGCAAACCTTGAGCAATTCACTCTTTTAAGAATAACATAACACACTGCCTACCACTTAGGGACTCGGTCAACAGGCATGGCTGTTATGTGCTCTGAACATTTAAAGCATGCATACAGTACAGATAAGTAATCTTTTATCCTTCAGATGCCCTCCTGCTCTCTTTCCATTAGTTCCAATGTATCTCGCTCTTTCCGATGGCAAAGTCAACTTCTTAGTCTGGATTCCCTAACTCAGAACTCCACAGCACTGCCCTTGGTTTTTCCAGATTGTTAGCATACCAAGGCCAGGCTCCGATGTGCAGAACCTGTGGTGGTGATAAAAAGTCAGGTCCTCCAGCCACATCCTCTGGCATTCCAGTTCCTTAATCAGAACATTTGATTGTGGCACTGACCTACTGGATGATTGACACTGAGCTAATAAGTATTTGCTTGATGGGCTGAAATTGGCAGGCCTGACCTTGTTACAGCTGGGATTTCATGCTTTTCTTCTGAGCTCAGGTGCTTTGTTTTTTTCCAGAAACTTCTCCTCTCCTGACTGAAGTTTTATGTTTTCCTTTATATAAAGTAAGTGCTTTCTCTATTTTAATAATATATAATATGCAATAAATTCTAATGTTAATAAAACATTGTACGCTAGTAGACAATTTTATATACATTTTATGAATTAAGGCCTCTTCACACTACAAAACACAACACAATCAAGGTAAAACGGTTCTTGGTCTTGGCGGCTGCCATGTCTGATACACACGTATTAAAATGTTTAAACAACTTCCAGCAGAAATTGGCTAGTGTTGCTATGCAACAGTGGCCATAAAGAGTAAGTAAAATGTTGGTTTTGGCAAAATTTGGCAAAGTATATTGTTTTCCAGCCTTCACCAGTACCTATTGCAGGGGAAGGCATCTCTAGGCCTTGAGTGCTGCAGCTCAGTCGGGTTTTCCGAATATCCGCAATGAATAGGCATGAAATGTATTTGCATGCAGTGGAGGCATTTATTTAAACATTTGTATTCTGCTCTACCTACTGTTTTAGGCGGATAAACAATGTGACATCCATGAAAATACAAAAGCACATTCACAATGTCATCGCAACGTAAAATTCCCCTCAACCTCAGCGGCCTGCGGCACTCAGGGACCAGAGTTGCCGACCCCTGAGCCATTGAAACAGCTGCAAAAATTTCAACAGCGGCAGCAGCAACAACAGAAAAGGTAAGCCACTATCTTTTGATTATTATTGAGCCCCCCAACCTTCCTCCCTCTGGGGAGGCGAATGCTTGCTTGGGAGGATCTCCAGCCCCAGGCAGCAGAGGTTATGTCTGGAAGTGAAATGCAAGTCCTCCTCATTCGCCACTGAGCCTCCAGGCTGGCCCAGCTTTTAAGCACCTCTAACAGTATGTTTAACATGTAATTATGTGCTGCATATTCTGCCACTTCCATGATTACAAATCCAGTAAGATAAGATATCAAATGGAGCCTCCCCGCCACAGAGGAGTCCTACACTTAGAAGCATTAGATTGCCAAAAGTCATCGTTTCCTTTGAAAAGAATCTATTCACTTTATCACCAACCTCTTCGTTGCCCTTGTTTCATTCCTTGTGTTAGTCTATAAAGCTTAAGGGACCACCAGCCTCTATGCCGTTTTTGCTACCATAGACTAGCACAGTACCCCTCTGAGGCACTCTTATTATTGACTTAGCCTTCCATGACCCTCCACATAGAAGCGCAATGTACTTACATCAAAACACAGATGTTAGGTGCTGTTATATCTTGGGTTATAGATGGCCATCGCAAGTGTCCAAGCCACGAGTCATCCATTTATCCGTAAATTAAGATTTTTTTTTTTTCATTTTAATTTCTGCTTGCAAAATGCGTGCCAAAACTAAAGAGTGAAGTTGTCTTAATCTCCCATTCAAATGCATCGCTATCAGGGTCAGGGAATTTTTTAGCAGGGGAAAGTGGAAAAAGGGCAACACCATTGAACAAAGTTTGGCCCCTCTGACGTAATCCCTGAAACATACATATTATTACTCTATGTATGAGCAACGTGGACTTGAAGCTTCGATTTAGGGCCTGATCCACTACCAGGCTAATTTTAAAATGAGCACGCGTGCACGAGCAATTTTAAATCGTGCTTGTATGCTTTAAAATACGACTCCTGCCCATTCGTATGTGCCTGTTCTTATGAGGTTGCTCAAGAAAATGCACTTTGCTGTATCTTTCCTAGAACTTTTCCAGCTTTTACACACATATGTAGGCAGATTTTAAAACCTGCTCGCGCGAGGGACAACCCAGTTTTTCCAATTAGCTCACCAGTTTGCCCAGTTAACATTGAGGTCTTCAAGACTGCTCTGGTTCTTCATCCTGCATGCCCCACAGCTGACTCAGACCCCCTCACCCTGTCCTGTAAGCCCCAAAACTCAAGAACTACAGACTTGCTCCTCATCTGGAGCAGCAGTAAAGTTATGTGGCAAACAAGCCGACACGTGCCACAGTCTCCAGTTTTAAAACCGGAATTATGCGCGCATCTGATGGCCCTGCCCTGGAACACTCATGCTCCACCCCTTTTCTGCCTTCGTATTTTTTATGCACGCACAGGTATATACACACGTACTTCACTGCTTTTTAAAATTCACATTGCTCGCGCGTATGTGGGTATTTTTGCATGAATAACACTTTTAAAATCAACCTCTAAAGTTTCATTCTGTGCCTATGGGAAAAGATCTTGGTACAGGAGTGGCCAACCCTGGTCCTCAAGAACCATATGCAGGTCTGATTTTCAGGATATTCTGATTGAATGTGCATGAAATGTATTTGCATACAGTGGAGGCAGTGCATGCAAAGTGATTTCAGGCGTATTCATTGTGGATATCTCAAGAAAACCAAACTTTTTGTGGTTCTTGAGCAGTGTTTCCCAACCAGCGTGTCAACAGATTTGAGGAGGAGTGCCACAGAAAAGTCACCACTGCCTGATGCTCAGATCCAGGCCAACACCTGGGCTCTGCTCTCAGCACAGCAAGAATCACCATCAATGGCTTTCAAATGCACGGGACCTCCTTTCTTGAGAACGTGCAATCATGCAGGCCTCTTCTTCCCGGCTACTGCATGCATCCTAGAGAGGGGTAATTAATGGGCAGCATGGAGGGCACGGATAGCTGGGACCCTGCACCGGGCAGCCGCCCCTCCTCATCTCCCTCTCCTGATCATCATCTTATCTTATCCCAAGGCCCAGCGAGACAGGGAGATCATGCGCTGAGCAATAAGCATTGGATGTGACTCATTCGGAGTGTTGGGAGCAGCAGAACTGAAGGAGCTCTGGCAGTCACATGCAGCAGTCCAACGTAACTAACGCAGCCGGCTGCCCGCACCCCACTCTCTTCTGCTGCACTTGTATATGGAGAGAACTGATCCACTGTAATGGCTTCGTAAGTGTCTTCGTCCTCTCTTTCCCTGTGTTTTAAAATTTGGAAGACACATGGATGGGGCTTTTGGTGCTTCCCTAGCTTTTTTTTCTGACCATATGAGTCCTCTCTATATTTGCATTGCCTGCCCCATGGGAGCTGGTGCTCCACACAACATTTTTCCTAATGTAGTTGTGCTTTGGGCTTGAAAAGGTTGGGAAATGCTGCTCTTGATGACAGGAGTTGGCTACCCCTGCCTTGATAGATCAGGTCCTGAACATCGAGCATGGAAGGTGTAGAAAACTCTTTAGCTTTATAGTGCAAAGCATGCCCTCAGTAGTTTTGAATCTCTGGTATTAAACTTGACATGGGAACTGTGAACTCAGAGGCTGAAGCGAAGCCGAGACTGTTAAACTTTTCTGTGGCTCTGTGAGTCCTGTATTAGCTGCAATACGATCCCTTGCTCTCTGTGTTGATAGGATGGGCCTGGACTTCCTCTACCCTGAGCTGCAGCAGGGTAGAGCACCAAGTGTTGTGGTTAGCAACGTCAATTACAGCACACATTTGTTTTAAAAAATACTGCTTTTCAAATCTTCGCCCTTGACTGGATCGGGTTGCACGTCCCTGTACGTGAACCAACCCCCTTACTCCTTAAAGAGACTGCAGCCCACTTGTAAAGTCACTGTTGGCTGAAATGCAGTTAAATCTTTATTAAAATAGCTGAAGAAAAAAAACAAACTACAAAAAAATTATAAAGACAAACTAGATGTTAAAAGCAATGCCGCTGAAGCAGACCAGATCAGTCAACACCCCGATTATTAAAGCAGTCATTCAAACATGTGTGAATAAAGGTTAGCTAAGCTGAGTGCTGTTCTCTCTCTCTCTCTCTCACTCCAGGAATACCTCCGTTTCATAGCACACCTTAACCTATACTCACATTCATACCTGGGAACGTTCATGTTGTCATTACCACGAGATTTGGTGTGGATTAGCAGGGAAGGGGGTGCACATCAACCTTCTCTTTCTGCTCCCCCCCCCCCAACACACTCGCACATACATTCTCTCAGTATATATAAATATACTGAGAGAATGTATATATATTCACATTCAGATTTCAGGTTTAGCATGCGTCAGGACTGACTGTACAGGCTCAGCTATGGATTTATTGCACACCACCGTGGAAGGAGCACGTGCTCCAGCACCGAGCTGGTTTTTCTGAAAGGTTACCCCCCTGATGCAGAGAGAGTGCCTCGGGTCTTCATCATGTCAAGTAAAGGGAAGTATGATTCCTTACAAGTTTTAACTGCATTTGTAAATGAAAACAAGGACTATAGGAGCAACAATTGCCAGGCAGAGATGTGGATGAAAGATTATATTCAGTAATTCACGCTCGGTTATGATGGTCCTTTAAGATACCCCAGTTCATACTGAGGAATTGTAAAGAAGCCGTGAATTTAGTGTGAACATTTGTTAGACATTGTGACTAAGATTTCATGCCCGGCGCCTGTGAGAGCCACCAGAGGAGGAAATGCTGCTGCGGCTGCAGCTCCAGCCACGCTGCTGGAAGACAGAGGAGATGGAGCCCTAGAAAGGGGTGTAAAGGGTTATGGTTTGAAACCCCTGGGACACCTTAAAAGACCAGGACCAGGCAGTTAAGACCCAGCCAAAAATGGGACCTCAGGGCGGTTCCCTGGGGAGGAAGAGTAAACACCAAAGCCCAGGGAGGAACAGGTAGGCCCAGAACAGGAGAAAGAAAGCACCAGGAATTATGCCAAAACCTCACATGTTTGATCACCTGGCTTCTGCTGCGTTAACACTTACCTCAGCTTACCTCAGCATAACACTTTACAAGTGTTATGCTGAGGTAAGCAGGCTCATTTGTGCTGCCTTTCTGTTAGTGTAAATAATAAAAGTGTTCTCTGTTGGAAAAAGTCAGAGGCCAGGCCATTTCTGTCCCATCCCTTCCTGAAGCCAGGAGTCTCCTCATGCTATCGCATATGATGGTAGCAGTGGGAATTACTGGTCTAAGCCCAGCATAGACCTGGGACCCAGGTAAACAATTTTTGGCTTCTGAGCCTGTCTGTCGCACCCTTTCCGAGAACTGAATCCATCAGGATAAAAGGGCCTAGCCCTGCTTGATTACAGAGAGAATTTCAGTGAGTCAGAGTCAGACAGGTTAAGATGTTTTTTTTGGGCGGGGGGGGGGGGTTCCTTTCTCTTTCCCTGTTTGTACAAAAGGTCTGGTCTTGGCTTGCCGAGCAACCATGAAGTGCTTATTCCAGGCCTTCACAGAGGGGCAACAGCAGCTACAGACACTTGTACAGGGCCAGTGAGTCCAGGAACAAGCACAAGCATCTATGCCAGCAACAGGTTTCATTGACACAAATAGCGCAAGACAGGCAAGGTATTGCAGCCCGGCCTACCGCGGTGGTCCCAATTATCCTTAAGATGGCTCCAGAAAACAACGTAGACTGGTGAGCCAAAATAAAGACATCTATTCTAGCATGCCGAGACAGACCCACAAGGCTTGGGGGTTTGTCATTATACCTCCAGGTGTGGTGGTTCAACAGCAGCCATACCGGATCCCAGAAGCCAAACGTCATGCAGTGGAGGCTGAGGTGAATGAGATGTCCCAGATCAGTGTGATTGAAGAATCCAGCAGTGACTGGTCTTCCCCATCTTGCTAATTCCCAAACCCAATGGCAGCCTCTGTTTCTGTATTGATTTCCAGAAGATCGATAAGGTCTCAATGCTTGTGGCATATCCAATGCCCCAAGTGCATGAACTTGTTGAAAGGCCGTGAGCCGCCTAGTTTATATCCACACTGGACCTGATAAAGGGATATTGACAGGTAGCCCTTACTTATACAGCAAAAGAGAAGAAGCCTTCTCCACGACCAGAGGACTGTTCCAGTTCACCGTCCTCCTGCTCGAACTGCATGGAATACCTGCCATGTTCCAGGACTTGGTCAACCACCTCCTGTGCCTACACAACTGCTATGCTGTCACCTACCTAGACAGCATCATAGTTAATAGTGAGAACTGGAAACCTTCTTAAAAAAAACCACAAGCAGTACTCAGAAATCTGTAAAAGGCTGGGCTTTTATAGATTACAAGTTATCCCTCTAAATGGCAAATTTCACCATATTCAGCCACTTAGCCAGCTAAATTATAGCTAGATAAATTATTATACGGTTATAATTTAGCCAGATAAAAAAGAGGCATTCCGGGGGCATTTTGGGGAGGAGTTATCAGACTTCACTAACCAATTTTTAACTATAACCAGTTAAGTTATCAGGTCTTGTATGGTAGGATAAATTTCTACTTAACTGGCTATCTACAAAGATAATCAATATCAAAAGATACACCTATGCCGCGAACTGCTGTACTGAACAAAAACAATCAAGAGCTTAAGCTCTGTCGCTGTGCAATTGAATAAACTTTTAAATGAATAATATGTGTTCTGAAATTATTTTAAATAAAGTAAATACCTACACTACCAATGGTGAGAAATTTTTTTAATAGTGTGTGTAAATTTAAAAATATTAAGTGGAGTCAGAGAAAGGTTTCATACATGGTGTAGGTGCCCCGCACCTCCGTAAGGTGAACTTATAATCAACCTTCCTCCTCCTCCTCAATAACTTTTAACGATTCTTTTTTGAAAATTTTTTATGTGAACTTGTGTTGTCCCTAACAACACCTAAAGGACTCTTCCGTGGCAATATAATTTTTAAATGCGTGACCGCAAAAGTTTACTCCATAATACTCAATGAGAATGTCAATAAAGGGTATAAAAACAGACTTCCCCGATTTTGGTTGGTGTGTCCATCTTCTTATAGGTTATCCCAACATGTTTCAGACAAGAATGCCTTTCCTCAGGGGGTTCGATGTTTGCCAGGACCAACTTCACGGAGTCTGCAACCCTCTCCTCGACGGTTTCTCCTGAGCTCGGGATGTTATGCCACAAGGCGATCTTCCTCTGTCGATCGCCGGGATCTTCCTCTGTCGATCCCGAGCTCAGGAAAAACCGTCGAGGAGAGGGTTGCAGACTCCGTGAAGTTGGTCCTGGCAAACATCGAACCCCCTGAGGAAAGGCATTCTTGTCTGAAACATGTTGGGATAACCTATAAGAAGATGGACACACCAACCAAAATCGGGGAAGTCTGTTTTTATACCCTTTATTGACATTCTCATTGAGTATTATGGAGTAACCTTTTGCGGTCACGCATTTAAAAATTATATTGCCACGGAAGAGTCCTTTAGGTGTTGTTAGGGACAACACAAGTTCACATAAAAAATTTTCAAAAAAGAATCGTTAAAAGTTATTGAGGAGGAGGAGGAAGGTTGATGATTATAAGTTCACCTTACGGAGGTGCGGGGCACCTACACCATGTATGAAACCTTTCTCTGACTCCACTTAATATTTTTAAATTTACACACACTATTAAAAAAATTTCTCACCATTGGTAGTGTAGGTATTTACTTTATTTAAAATTTCAGAACACATATTATTCATTTAAAAGTTTATTCAATTGCACAGCGACAGAGCTTAAGCTCTTGATTGTTTTTGTTATCTACAAAGATAGCCAGTTAAGTATCTTCAAAGATATCCGGTTAAGTAGCCTTCGGCCGAGTCTCATCCTCCCCTCCCCTAAATTTAATATATGGTCCTATTGGGCCTTGCACTCCCCATCCCCAGAACCCCCCCCCAAATTAAGATAAAAGTGTGGTGGATCACCGGTTGGACCCACTCCCTCCATCTCTTCCTAATTTCTTTATAGATTTAAGTGGGCTGCCCGAGACCCTCCCGCCCACCATGTTACAGTTTGAAGATACCGGGCCACATGCCCCATCCCCAGGAGTGGGGTACGCACTTACCTGCTCCTGGCGCTCTGGTACTGCATCTGTCAGGACGTACTAGCACTTTGACCAGGGAGGTATTAACAAGTTTCTGCAAATGCAAGAACCATCTTAGAACATCCTCTAGTACTATTTTCTTAAATGACATCAGCAGGAGTAGGGATCTCACTGTAACGGTAAGATTCTCTATCGGTGAGGCGACACAGAGAGAGCAGGAGCACTGTTCTTCTTTCACAGAAGCTGCTCTTGTATTTAGAAACAGTAAAAAAAAAAAACCAAAACAAAACATAGAGGGAAAAATAAGTGTGAATAAGAGAGTGCTTGAGCATTGTTACAAATATTTATTCTCTTTTACAGGAACTGGTTCAGAGGTAAGGTATCAGGAAGTAATAATTAAAAGTAATACTGGCTGAGCCACAGCAGCCTTTTAAGGTGAGTGTGGGAAGATTGTGTAACTCATTTGTAATATCTGAGGCTATCACCTGTTTGGGGAAAAGAGAAATAAAGATACAGTGTACTGTCTACAGCACACGTGGGAAAGTAAGTGCTGCAAGGTTGTGCATCTGTAATAAATAACACCATTAAGATAAAACTGGGAATAGAAAAGCTGTTCTAATAATTATGGAAAACATTGGCAGTAATATATTTCTAGCAAATTTGACTTATGCAATGCAAATGAATATTACTCTCCTGTTTGAGCGGCATACCCAAGCAGCTATCTTAAAAGTTTTCAGCAAAGTGCATGCACCAACTGCAACGGAAAAACGTCTAGCTAGACAAAAACACGAACAATGAGAAAGACCATGACAAAGAAACAAGTATGCATGCACAGATATAGAAAGAAAGAAAAAGACTGAGTTAAGGGAAAACAGAAAATACATTGATATCAGACAGACAAAAGAAGGACAGAGTTAAACATGATAATACGTCAATTCATACTTTCTTTCCATCATCTTTAACAGAGAACAGGAACTTCTGCGATAAGAAGCCTCAACAAAGAATCAAATTCTTTGAAAGATATTTAACTACATAACACATTGATATAAAGTTTGGAAATAAGAATTAATAACATCTGATATTCTAGTCCAACTGATATAGAATCTGTTCTCACTTTTTCTATAACCTATGAAAACAAAAAAAGAGCTCTTATTATCTTGGTTAAGACAATAGTTTGCAGTTTTTTTTAAAGGTGTCTTTTTATAAACTATCTAAATATTTAATTGATATAATACATTCCTGTATTCTCCAGCTCTGTCCCTCTCTCTCTGAATTAATTGTCCAGTCCCCTCTACTATTACACAGTACACTAGAGCTCAAGCGCACTCTCTACTGTCGCACATCTCAATTATGCACTTCCTTCACTTCACAGTAGTTCACCATCCTGTCACTAGTGTTTACTATAATGCAGACATTTCCTGAAATCTCCTATTTGCCTTGTTTGCGTGCCTTGACTAAGTTGTAAGCTGCATGGAGCAGGGGCTGCCTCTTTATCTGTGCCTGTTCAGTGCTGTGTGCATCTAGTTGCACTATGGAAATGATAAGCAGCAGCAATAGCCGTGAAGTTGCTTTGGTAATAGCAGGAGCAGTGATGATATAGCAGTATCACAAAAATGGTAGAAGTCCAGCGCAGCCCTGATCAGGCAGGCATTGTGCTGTTAGACCATAGCCTCACACGAGGAAAGCTGGTATTCCTTCATTGTAACAACCAAATGGAAGCCTAGACCCTCACTCTAAGTACCAAGTTGGCATGAGGTCCCACTCTCCGCAGCAGATGGAACAAGCAAGTGTACGAACACCCTCATATAAACGTTGCCCGACACCAGTGGGCTGACACCAGTGTTGGTTCAGCCTGCAAATGGCTGCTCCAAGGGGTCACAAACAAATGTTAACTATATCGGCAAAAAAAAGCGTTTGTAGTATTTTGCACTACAAAACCAAAAATAAAAGAACATGATCTTATGGCACATATACTCGAACTAAACGTCTCACAGCATTTCAAAACATGACGGGGTCAGATCCTGTTCTTTAGGTCTCTCCGTCCAGCGCTATATGCAAAGCCTCTCTCATTAAAGATGGTAAACCAACCAATAGACACTAATCAGACTATCAACTCGCCTAAACACGGAGAGGAGAATTTGAAAATGTAAAAGCGCTCCCCTGAAAAACCCAGGGGAACAACACATCCACAGCAACATAAGAGATCCAAATTCAGCCGCTATGCGGCTCGGCAAGCTACTTGGTTAAACTTATCTGGCTAATTTATCCTATATATTCAGCGGCAGACCAGATTTCTCTGGTACCACTCTTTCAGTTATTGAAATGTTTATGCTGCACTATATTTTTCTCTTTTAGCCATCACTCGAATGTATTCTTGTAAAAGGACGTTTGTTTGTTTGGTTTTTTAGTGGAGCTGGCTCTTACTTTTGCACCAGATCACTGATTTTGGGGAGCACGGGTTCCAGAAACGATGCAGTATGTTCTCTCCATTGCGTTGACTGACGTAAGTTGGGTTAGCGGGTAGCTAAACTGTGCCGTGGTCACCCCTAGGGCACTTGCACGGACCGACACTAAAGATGTATATAGAGCTGCTGAAATGTGTGTCTAGGGGAGCCTTTTAGACCAGTTCTGGCCTTCTGACACCTCTCCCCATCTATTTTGGTAACCTTAGTGCTGTGGTAGACCTGTAAAGATCAAATGATTAAGGGGAGGAAGCTTGCAAAGGGGGAAAAAAAAAAAGAAAGACGTGATAGAACAAGGGGTTTTTTTTGGTTTGGGTTTTTTTTTAACAAAGTAGGCCAATGTTATGATCATAGTCTTCCCATGTATGCAGTTCTGTAATAAGCAGCCATGCTGCTTGCCTGATCAGGTGCCCGTGGCCTGAGATTCTCACCCTGGATGGATGCTCAGTCTCACATGTACAGTTCCCATGCTGATGAATCTGCCTAGACTGTGTTTTCTGTCTCCGGGGCCTTGCTCTGATATTTCGCAGGTCGGCCAAGAGTGAAAACCAATCTACTGTAAGTGAGCGACTCTTTTGTGCTCCTGCCAAGGGCATGGGGAAGATCGTGACTGCTCAGGGATGCAGGGTAGAGGCAGCTATTTTTAACCCACTTTTAAGCCTGCGTGGCGAAGGCTGATAAGTGAAGCAGTTGTCACTGCCTGAGCGGAATACTGCGTGTGACATGTTCCATGTACACATCTGTCTCTCCCAGTCCTGCCCCACTACTAAATATGGAAACACATCGCTCTCTAAAAATATACTCCTGTTGAAGATTTGTGTGACCTTCCTGAGTGATCTGCAGATATTCCTGGTAATTGAATGAACTTAGGTGGGGAGAGATGCTTGCACGATCGACGCGTGGCCCAGGTTGCTCACAGTTGCTTGCAGTGAATAGCTGAAGGGAAGGAAGAAGAAGATAAGAGAGACGACGTCGTTCTAAACGATCTGGAAAGGGGGAACGACGAGGGGGAACCTTAAAACAATTGTGTGGGCGCCCATACACAATCACGTGGGCCCGCGAGCCAACATACGCTGGAATTTTAAATCGTGCAGACATGATTTATATTCCGCCTACTGCGCGTGTGTGCGCCCCTAATTGTAAGCGGCTGCTCAAACACATGTATTTCACATCCTGAGGATTTTGTTGGCTTTAACGTGCGCGGGGAAGTGGATTTTAAAACACCGCTTGCCTGAAAGAGATTCCCAGTTTTACCCATTAGACCACGTTTACCCAGTCCATCTCTAGGTCATCCAGACCCTTCTGGTTCGTCAGCTTGTACTCCCCCCCCCCCTCAGTTGACCCAGACCCCTCACCCAGTTAATTTAGGCCTAAACAGAGATTTATGAAGATTTACTCTTCGTCAGGAGCACTCGTAAACACACACCGTGGCGGGCGGTTTTAAAATACAGATTTCCTACTGTAATTGCTGGTCTTGCCCTGGAAGGGCTCCCTCTCTCTCTGGCACACACACACGCACACACACGCACACACACATTCACACACACAGACTCCCTCTCTCAACAACACAGGCACATGGTGGCTGCTGGAAATTGATCCCAGGCAGCTATGAGGCCTCCCCAAATTGGGCCATCAGGCGGGATGGGATCCCCGGCAGCTGCGGGTGCCTCCACCAGTCGGGCAGGATGGAGTACACCAACGGCTGCAGAACCTCCACCAGTTGGGCCGCCAGGCGGGATGGGATGCCCTGGTGGCCACGGGGTTTTCCCTCATCTTGCACAAAAAGATTTCCGGGCACCTCCTACAGCCTGCGCCTGGGGGTCTTGGTTCCCCCCTTCCCCATAGTACGCTACTACATCCTTGAGAGCAGTCGCTAAGTAGGATATTTGCATGTGTGACTGCCCCCTGCATTTTTCAGAATCAGATCACTGCATCAATAATCTTACCAGGATAAAGTACTATATATATATATCTCCAGGAATGTGAGGTTAAAATGATCAGACATGAAAGGACTCACCAAAGATCTGGGTTTCTTAACTCATGAGCCATAAAATTATACTGCCTATCATTTCCTGTTTCCCATCATCCCCTTTCCCATCTTACTGTCATTGGAAGGCCTTTTATGCTTCACATATTTCCATTGCTCATTCTATTCTGACCTGAAAAAGGAAGTTCCCAAAACCTAATCAAGAAATGCATTGCCTATCCAATAAACAGGTATCAACTTGTTTTTTTTTAAATTTCCATACATGCAAGTAGACTAAGATGGCAACGACCCTATTTTATGCACAAATGCACAAAGTCAAGCATGGAGGGCGTGCATCCCCTGCAGCACACAGGCTTACCTAGAATACAGGCTGCTGCCGTCCGATGCTAGCATCCCATGAAAGGCTGAACAGGTATCTATGGGAATTCCTCAATACATGAAGTCACATTTCCGTTCATTGAATTTCTACTGATTCTCATTAAAACCTGGAGATGCCTTCCCCTATGTACAAAAAATGGAAATCCCCAAAACAGGATTTTTTTTTTAATTTGTTTTTAACGTAAAGGGTCAGTCTATCCTGTGGATCCCTTGTCTTCTTTGAGGAGTAGGCCAGTGGCTAGAGCAGGGGGCTATGAACCAGGAAAGCCAAGGTTCATCCCCTACTGCTGCTCCTTGTGACCCTGGGCAAGTCACTTTACTGTCGATTGCCTCAGGTACAAACGTAGCTTGTGAGCCCACTGAGGCCAGGGAAATACCAGCAGTACCTGAATGTAATCCTCTTTGAAATGCCTGAAAGGCAGAATAATAAATAAATAACTAGATTTGCCTCTTCTTGTTCTGTAAGAGAAGAAGCATTTGTGCTCCTTCATTCTTCTGCCACAAACTGCATCCAAACAGCTGTTCTGAGAGCCTCCTCTTCTCTTTATACAGCTCCCTGTAGCAGCTGTGCTTGAGGTTCCTTATGCCCCAACTTTTCAGAACCATTGGGAGTACTAAACTCACCACAAATTTCCCCTCCCTGGAGATAGCAGTGAGTCTGTTCAATATTGGGGTGCTTAAGCACTCGCTGCACCCCCCAGATTGCTGGGATTATTACCTGTGAGCAGCTGTGAACTCTGCCTCAAACGGTATAACCACGGTCAGGGTGGATGGACCATCTACTTTCTCCTGCTCCTCTGCAGCCCACTCTTGCATCAGGTCCTCCTGCTTGCTCTGGGTATCTTTTTTTTTCTTGCTTTATGATGCTTTATCTTTTCAACCAAGAGCAAGTCTTGGATGAAAAAATAAAATAGCTGGGTTTAAAAAAGGTTTGGATAAGTTCTTGGAAGAGAAGTCCATTAACTGTTATTAATCAAGTTGACTTAGGGAATGGCCTCTGCTATTACTGGCTTCAGTAGCCTGAGATCTTTTTAGTTTTGGGTACTTGCTAGGTTCTTATGGCCTAGTTTGGCCTCTGTTGGAAACAGGATGCTGGGCTTGATGGACCCTTGGTCTGACCCAGTATGGCATGTTCTTATGTTCTTATGACACTGAGAAGAGCACTGAGAGGAGAGGATCGCCTTGCTGATGCCTGAAAGGAATCAGTAAGTTTTTGCTTGGGAAAGTTTATTTGTGAATATTATTTAGTGTGTTTGTGTGTGTTTGTGCTTTTAATAGTCAGTAAGGCAGGGAATAAACTGAAAGTTGGTATGCATCCTAGGGTACTGAAGGAACTCAAAAATGAAATTTCTGATCTATTAGCTAAAATTTGTAACCTATCATTAAAATCATCCATTGTACCTGAAGATTGGAGGGTGGCCAATGTAACCCCAATATTTAAAAAAGGCTGCAGGGGCGATCCGGGTAACTATAGACCAGTGAGCCTGACTTCAGTGCCGTGAAAAATAGTGGAAACTATTTTCAAGATCAAAATCGTAGAGCACATAGAAAGACATTGTTTAATGGAACACAGTCAAATGGATTTACCCAAGGGAAGTCTTGCCTAACAAATCTGCCCCATTTTTTTGAAGGGGTTAATAAACATGTGGATAAAGGTGAACTGGTAGATGTAGTGTATTTGGATTTTCAGAAGGCGTTTGACATGAGAGGCTTCGAAGAAAACTAAAAAGTCATGGGCTAGGGGGTGATGTCCTTTCATGGATTGCAAACTGGTTAAATAACAGGAAACAGAGAGTAGGATTAAATGGACAATTTTCTCCATGGTAAAGGGTAAACAGTGGAGTGCCTCAGGGATCTGTACTTGGACCGGTGCTTTTCAATATATATATAAATGATCTGGAAAGGAATACGATGAGTGAGGTTATCAAATTTGCAGATGATACAAAATTATTCAGAGTAGTTAAATCACAAGCGGATTGTGATACATCACAGGAGGACCTTGCAAGACTGGAAGACTGGGCATTCAAATGGAGGATGAAATTTAATGTGGACAAGTGCAAGGTGTTGCATATAGGGAAAAATAACCCTTGCTGTAGTTACACGATGTTAGGTTCCATATTAGGAACTACCACCCAGGAAAAAGATCTAGGCATCATAGTGGATAATACTTTAAAATCATCAGCTCAGTGTGCTGCAGCAGTCAAAAAAGCAAACAGAATGTTAGGAATTATTAGGAAGGGAATGGTTAATAAAACAGAAAATATCATAATGCCTCTATATCGCTCCATGGTAAGACCGCACCTGGAATACTGCGTACAATTCTGGTCGCCGCATCTAAAAAATATATAGTTGCGATGGAGAAGGTACAGAGAAGGGGAACCAAAATGATAAATGGGATGGAACAGCTCCCCTATGAGGAAAGGCTGAAGAGGTTAGGGCTGTTGAGCATGGAGAAGAGGCGGCTGAGGGAGGATATGATAGAGGTCTTTAAGATCATGAGAGGTCTAGAACGGGTAGATGTGAATCGGTTATTTAGACTTTCGGATAATAGAAGGACTAGGGGGCATTCCATGAAGTTAGCAAGTAGCACATTTAAGACTAATTACTCAACGCACAATAAAGCTCTGGAATTTGTTGCCAGAGGATGTGGTTAGTGCAGTTAGTATAGCTGTGTTTAAAAAAGGATTGGATAAGTTCTTGGAGGAGAAGTCCATTAATGGCTATTAATCAAATTTACGGGCCGATACAGTAAAGTCCGCGGGAGAGTGGACGAACGCCCGCTCTCCCGGCGTGCGCATCGGCCCTTCACCGGTGCACACAATTCTGTATTTAAATTACGTGACACGGTAAAAACGGGGAAAAGGAGGCGCTAGGGACACTAGCGCGTCCCTAGCGCCTCCTTGTTGACAGGAGCGGCGGCTGTCAGCTGCTGCCGTCCGATGCTAGCATCACATGAAAGGCTGAATAGGTATCTATGGGAATTCCTCAATACATGAAGTCACATTTCTGTTCATTGAATTTCTACTGATTCTCATTAAAACCTGGAGATGCCTTCCCCTATGTACAAAAAATGGAAATCCCCAAAACAGCCACGGACTCGGAAACCGGACACCGGCAAAATTGAGCATCCGGTTTTCGGCCCGAAAGCCACGGGCCGAATTCACATTTTTTATTTTTTTTTTACTTTTTTTACTTTTCGGAACCTCCGACTTAATATCGCTATGATATTAAGCCGGAGGGTGCACAGAAAAGCAGTTTTTACTGCTTTTCTGTGCATTTTCCCAGCACCGGAAGAAATTAGCGCCGACCTTTGGGTCGGCGCTAATTTCTGAAAGTAAAATGTGCGGCTTGGCTGCACATTTTACTTTCTGTATCCTGCGCGCATACCTAATAGGGCCATCAACATGCATTTGCATGTTGATGGCCCTATTAGGTGCCGCAGGTTGGACGCGCGTTTTCCTCCCCTTACTGAATAAGGGGTAAGGGAAAACGCGCGTCCAAGAACAGGCTAACAGTGCGCTCCGTCGGAGTGCACTGTATATCGGCCTGTGACTTAGGGAATAGTCACTGCTATTAATTGCATCAGTAGCATGGGATCTTCTTAGTGTTTGGGTAATTGCCAGGTTCTTATGGCCTGGATTGGCCTCTGTTGGAAACAGGATGCTGGGCTTGATGAACCCTTGGTCTGACCCACTGTGGCATGTTCTTACGAGTCCTCCACAGGTTCAGAACCACCGGGTGCCTTCAAAAGTGTCTGCAGGGCCCCCTGACCAGAAACCCTACAGATGTGACTTTCACCGCAAGAAGCAGCAGGAGGCGATGTAGATAGACACAGTGTGCCACCACAGTATCTGGCAGGTAAGCCTATTAAACACAGTGAGGTCTAGTGACATATCCATGGAGAAATGCAGTTGCTTGGCTCTCTGCCTTATATTTACTGCAGCAATGTTTGCAATTGGAAGTGATGGAACTGGACGTTTTGCGATTACAAAAGTGCTGCATGGAAGGTGGAGCTACGGGAAAAAACACAACTGTGTGTGTGTGTGTGTGTGTGTTGCTGCTTGTATATATGTATTTATTTATTCCTGTATACATCTTGCTCAAGGCTTATTGCTGCACACCTTCCGAGCCAGCAGAGGTTACCGAAGCCCTTTGCAGCTGGCTTCTCAGGGCTGCCCGCAGCCTCTTCCCTGGCTCTGTCACATGTGTGAGCGAAGGACAAGCCCGGGCTGGAAGGAAGCGGGGGGGAAGCTGCAGGGGTGCTGCCTGCCGCCTGACGTCCTCTCTGGGCAGAGGCCGAGAGGGAGGGCAGCGGGCACCGCATGCAGGTTTGCTCCCTCCCCACGTCCTTATCGCAGCCGGGCAGATAAGCAGAGGAAAATTTTGCAAGTCTCCATCTGCCCAGCATCCACTGCCTGCCCTGCTTCCTTATATATAGAGAGGACCCGGCCCACCGAGCTCCTTCAGTCTTAGCCTCGGCTGCCTGGATCCCGGAGGAAATGGCAGCGCCGACCGCGTCCCTGGCCCTCTGTGCCCTGCTGGCCTTCCCCGTCTTGGAGGCGGCGGTGTTACTGCCGGCCTACAACGACCCGCACTCCTGGGCCCAGGTAAGCATGGCAGCGATCTCCCCATCCCTGAGAACAAAAAAATGCAATGCAGGCTGCGGCAGGTAAACCCGGGTTTTGGAAGGGAAACCTGCCCCTTCCCGTGCAGACTCTCCACCCCCCCCAGCCAAAAGGCTGGCACTCCTGTAGCTGGGTGGTAGTGGTGGTGATCCTCTTATAGCACCACTGGAAATAGGCAATAGTGAAAACTCCCTGTCCCAAAGAGCTTACAACCTAAGGTGGAGGCCCACAGCAACAGGAAGCAAAGTGCCTTGCCCCGGCGGGATTGCTAGCTCAGTTGCTGGGCTTCTAACCTCCAGGCTTTCCTTTTGTTAGCTGTGCCTCATTCCTATAGGGAAGGTCAGTACGGGACAGGAACACATCCTTGCAGCCCCCTGCCCCAGTCTCCTGGCTATGGAGGTGGCTCACATCACCCAGCTCAGATGCCCCACAGGGGCCTGGGATGATACTTGCCAGTTTTTTTTAAGGCTGACACATTTTGGCACTGGAACCACACAGAAGAGTCAAGTCTCCCAGGAAAGATCCCTTTCAGCCCTAAACTGGGGCAAGGGACCCAGTTTGCCTGTGCATTTGCCCTTGGAAAACAGTTGGGAAGAACATGGGAGGTAGAAATAGTAATAATTATAACAAAAGGGAATTCTCTGCTATGAACTGGGCTTTGATCTTTCAGGCTTCTCTCAGTTCTTCCATGGCCGCTTGTCACTGTCGGAGGCTGGACCACAAGTGGCTGCTACCTCACAAACTTCCCACGGGTGGCCCGGCCCTCCAGGAGTCACTGGGAGAGGGCAGAAGATGCAGTGCCCCCACCCCCCTGCCTGCTCTGTTGTTGAAGCCCAGTAAACTAATTTAAATGGAGCCCTGCTTTTAATCTTTCCCTCTCTAGAAAGTCTCTTAGCTGGGAAAGTGGAGTTTGGGTGGGAGAGTTACAGGAGACAAGGAAACATTCGCTCTGTGAAGCTGCATTTTATATTTTAATAAAAAAACAAAGTAACCCCAGAAGTTTCAGTTCCTCGCAGTTCCTAGTTTCACATCACATCCTCCCTAGAGCACAGTATGATAAACGTTTCGAGGTCCTTATTCAAAAGCATTTATATGGCTAATTCAGAAGTTAGGCTGCTAAATGAATACTTGGGCACTCACCCAGCTCAATTCTAGCCGGTTAATAAGATAACCTGCCAGCTACGTCAGGGGCGCTCCAGGGGCGTAACTGGGAGGAGTCGAGTTAGCCGACTAACTCTGATATTCAAAGCTAGCCGGATGACTTAGCCAGAGTCGGGCCAAAGAGCAGCTCTAAAGGTAGGCGGCTATGGTTACCCATTTAACTGTAAGATAGCCGGCTGCAGTCCATAACTTTGCTAGCCGGACTGAGTCTGAACGAGGACCTCTTCATTGCCAAGTGACAAACAGCTGAAAAGTGAACCAGAAAACCCAACACAGATGAGGAAGATGACAAACCCTTTCCTGGACAGGACAGCGCTATCTTACAAGTGGCCACGCTTTCTGGCTGGCAGCCAGGGCCAGTGCAAGACAATTTGGCGTCTTAGGCAAACCTTTGGTCAGGAACACCCCTCCTCCCCCCTAACTTTCCTAGCGGCTGTAACTCCCCACAACGCTCCCTCCTGCCAGTGGCAGAGGATCCAGCACGACACTTCCCTTCTGTAGTGGGTCTGGTGCTGGCACAACCCCCCCCCCCTCCCCAAGATCTTACGCTGGGGGAATTTTAGCCACCCCCAACATTTTGACGCTCTCAGCAATCGCCTAATTTGCCGAATGGAAGCACCGGCCCTGCTGGCAGCTGGGATCTATCTTTAGCGGTGTGGACAGGAGTAAATGGGCAGAGTGGATGCTTGGTTGGTGCTTCTTGTCTGTCGTCTGTGTTGCTAAGACCCAGGAGACAGTAAATATTGGAGAGTTTATGGTGCTTTAGGTATTTTATTCGTAATAGAGAAAAGGACTCTCCTGTATATTTTCTTCTTTTGGAGGTAAGTGATACAACGTTTGCTGTGTTTAATTCTGGGGAACTTAATTTCACCAGAAAGAGGAACTGGTTTCCCCTAGAGATGGGGCTGTGGGCATTTGCAGACCCCACCCACAATCTGGGTACTCACATGAGAGTGGAGTTTAGTGATTACAGTCCCGAAAAGTGGAGAATAAATCATGCCAAACGTCCCCCACCCACTCTCAAGCTGCTCTCTGTACACAAAAGTCTTGCACATGCAGGACATCTGTGGATTTAACAAAGTAAATGATGTTTCTTAAGTTCCTCCTTTGTTAACAATTTTCAAGGGCTTATCAGGGCTTTACAGTGTTCCTATTTGTGCTTCGCAGGATCTCAGGGTCCTTACCTGCCCTCAAAGCTCGCATTTCTCTCCTTCTGCTCCTGTAGGTTCGCGCCTTCTCTTGGTCCAACTGTGACTCGACATTGCCCGTACAAATTCTCAGCCTGTCGCTGGGTCCAGACCCAATCATAATTCCGGGACCGCTGCAACTGGCTGTAGAAGTGGACATTTCCGTGACCCTCAACGCACCTCTGAAAGTAAGTACACAGCAGCCACTGGGAGCAGGAACATCTGGCCTGAAAGGTTTCTGCCTTCTAAACTCTTGGAGGGTCAGAATTCAGGGATTTCTTGTTTCACTTTCTCATTAGAATGCAGGCAAGATTGTGGGGGTGCGAGCTGAGCGATGTCCATAGACACTCGGCGAGGGCCCTCTTTGCTGGATCACTAGGTTTTATCTTTTTGTTATTTGCAAACTTTTCTGGAAACTTTTAGAGTAGACTCAGATTCGGGAGACAGGACTCACATTGAGAATTAGATGCGCCACAACCTCCTGTTGATTGTCAGGAGGATCCTCCTGAGGGTCTGCTGATTTTGCTTGTAGACTCAGACACACAAGAAAGAGCCTCAGGAGCTGACAACTTTGGTGACTGTAGCAAAATGGAAAACAGCTGGGTCTAAGATGCAGAGCTACCAGCAAACCCTCATGGATGTGTTCTCAGCATTGTAGGAAAGGTAACTCTGGGGCCGATGCAATATGACTGCACAGTAAAATGGGCGCTCGTATCGAGCGCCTGTTTTACTAACGCGCACACAGCCACCTCTCCTGGGCACACGATGCAATAATCAAACGAGCTGCAGCGCTAAAAAGGATGCGCTAGGGGAAATTGTTCGTCCCTAGAGCTGCGAAGCATTGGGCGCTCAGGAGACGCGGCTGTGCGCGGGTTAGTGCGCTACTGCCGGGCTTTCTGCAAACAAGCAAAGGCGAGGCAGATACCTACTCTCCTCCCGGCTCTGGAAGTTGGGGCGAGTTTTAAAGTCCCGGATCCTGCCGACTTCTGGCTCCCTGGGGGAGCAGGGAAAGATGGAAGCTGGGACTGATTTGTTTTAAACTGCTGTTTGATATAAAATAAAATACGAAGAAAAAAAATAAAAAACCCGCCAGGTGAGAGTGCGTGTGTGCGTCTAGTCCGATCAAGGTTAAAATCCTCCTGCAGCTGCTGATCTGTATGGGGAACTTGCTGTGCAGCCAGTAGGAGGAAGCAGAAAATAGCCGCTTGGCTAATGGGCCCTTGACTCGGGTATTGGCAATGCCAGCTCTGGGGCCAGCGTTAAATTTGCCGAGTTAACAAGGGTGCGTTATCTGAGCAGAGACTTTCTGCACTGGGGGTGGGGGTGGGGGAATAGCTAATAGCCTCATCTACATGCCATTTACATGTGATGAGTGCTATTAGCTGTGCCTGAGTTGGGACGCGCGCTTTGGATGCACGAATCTCTTTTTTGCATCAGATCACTCATTAAGCTGAGTGCTAGGCTGACCGCACTTTATTGCGTCGGCCCCTCTGTTTTTACCAGCGCTACCTGCACGGCTGGCTCAGAATAGTCTGGAGTTAGCGGGCAGCCTGTGCTCCAGAGCTCTGCACCTTGCTTGCTGGCTCCTGAGACTCCATCGGGAGGGAGGGCAGTTCTCAAAAGCCATTAATCCTGGTGAGCTGGCTCTCTGAGAATTGCCCACCAAGAACAGAGATGAAAGATCATGTGGGGGGGAGGAACGACACTCGCACTTTTACCAGAAAGGAGTGTTTTTTCAGAGGTAAAAGAACCCGCAGAAAAAGGTTGTGTATTTCTGGGGGTCCTAGCAATTTTCAAGGAAAACTTGCCCGTACAATTTGCATAGCTTTGAAAATTGTTCGACAATATAGTTAACTCTACAGCAGATTAAGAGCTTTCAAAGCGCTGATTATATCCAACGGAATGTGGAAGGCTGGTGGAGAATCTGATACTGAATGTGGGGCGTCCTCAGTGCGCCCGGGCAAAGTTCTAGAATCGCTGACATAAGCGTTCCGCATCGGGGCTCCCTCTGATGATGTCACCCACGTGTGAGAGCTCCCATCCTGCTGGCCTCTAGGCTAATGTGGTCTGTGGAGCTGAAAGGCTCTGCTAATACCCAAGAAGAAAAGCCCATTGCAGTTTTCCATCCAATTCTGCTTTCATTATCATAAAATGCATTGCCTTTTACCTGGTCAAGTGCCCAGGCTGGCTCCCATGCATACAGACTGGTTTAAGTGCCACAAAGTTAATTCTCTGCCAGTCTGTGTCTTTTCCATCTCAGCCGGCCGCCTGCTCCCTGCAGTAATCAGATATAGATGGGGCAGTGTTTGTTCTCTTTTTGCTGGAAGCAGATCTCGCACTTCCTCTGGCTCTGATCAGACACAGTGGTCAGAGCCCTGCACCTGACATCACTGCAAAACTAAATGTAAACCTCCCCTCCAAGGAAAAGGGGGTCACGTGTCCAAGCCCTGCTGAGTACCGAGTGCTCACAGGGTCGGGTAAAGCGGAGTTTGTGATGGGGATGGGATAGACCTGTAGGACACCAAAGGGAATCGCTCTGAAAAATAAACAGTCCACATCGGTGTTGTGTTCCAAACAGGGAAAAATAGCTTTAACTAGAGAGAAAAATACATCTCAAGGACAGGCCAGAATGCAAAAACTCCAGCTCTTTCTAAATGGCCACATCTGCAAGGCCGAAAGTCCTCCGCCTGCCAGAGAGAGCAGCGGAAAGAAACCCAGCGCCTGCCTCCTGTTACATCGTAGCAGCAAGGTGTGTGCTCGTAGTTCAGAACATCATTTCACGCAGGTTGGCGCGCAGTCGCTTTTTGAAGCAGTCGCCATCCTGCCGTGAGGGTGGTGCAGCCCACCTCTGTCCCAGCGGTTGGCATAAGCATTTTGGGGAAAATGCAACAAAATTCAGCAATAGCTTGGCTTGTGGCCGGGCTTCCTGTACTCTGCAGTCCGGCACCACTAAGCCTAATATGTTGCCAGCCATTCTCGGCCGCAGAACTTAATCCAATGCTGCTGCACACCGAGGAGCCACAGAGCTTCTTCCTTTCGGCAGATAAAATATGCCCACGTCTGCATCCTATATTGGCAGGGTCGTAGGATGAAGCTGGGATTCATTACCCTACATTGATATCACCGGCCTCTCTTCATTCTTTTCATGATCTGGAACGTGTCTGCAATCTCACAGTATCTTTTTGTGTTTCCATCAGCTTGCCATAGTACTGCAGAAGAAGGTCTTGGGCTTGTGGGTGAACGTTCCCTGCTCGAATAACATTGGAACCTGCACTTATGACGATGTCTGTGGAATCCTAGACTCCTTGATCCCCGCAGGACAGCCATGCCCAGAGCCGCTAGAGAGCAATGGCTTCCCATGCCACTGCCCCTTCCAAGCAGTAAGTATAATCCTGCCTGAGCAGCAACAGAAGAGAAAATAGCAGGGGGCAGAGAAGGGGAAACCGCTGGGTGCATAGGAGAGCTGTGATGGGACTAAATGATTTGATTTTTGGTAGAACTCCATGCTTAAGAACACACAGTCGGACTGGAGGTAGGATGCTAGATTTGGTGAAGCCTGGTATCACCCAGCATGCCACTTCTTATGTTTGGCTTATTGCATGGCACGCTGTGCCTGGCATGGAAAGTTTGGTATCCTGCTGGCAGTCCAGAAGTATGCCCACCTGTCAGATGGGGTACCACATGCCATACTTCTGACTCTGAGTGCAGGGTATCTGGATCAGGTAAAGGGGGCGATGAAGGAACTTGTGAGTAACTCTCAGAGTCTCTGCTGGGATGAGGCCACAGGAGTCCATGTGGCACTGGTGGCCCTCGGGGGTAACCTTCATATCTTGCTCCTCTCTGTACATTAGATCCATTACGGCTGTGCCTCGGAGGGGTTTGGTCCCCACCTGCTGCTTGTTTAGGTGAACTCTTTGCTGCTGTTACTGAAAACTGATGTCATATTTTCCATTTTATTTTCAGGGTGTCTACACCTTACCAGAGAGCACCATCCAGATTGATTTGACTCTGCCCTCCTCGGCTGCCAATGGCGATTTCCGCCTCACGGGGACCCTGAGCAGCGGGGAGAATGCGATAGGCTGCATCAATATCAACTTTTCCCTCCAGTCGGCTTCCGGCTGGCACTGGTTGAAATAGAGGCGAGGAGAAGCAGCCGGGGCAGCCGAACAGGAGCGACCTTCACATCACAAGCAGCATTTCCAGTCTCTTTTCCTCTTGCACCGGCAGCTGAGATCATCTTAATGTTTCTTGAAATCTGCAGCAAGCAATAATAAGTCTTATTAGTTTCTGTCTGAACTTGGCATCACGCCAAGGAATCTCATCTCCTCCTCCTGTTCCTCCATGTACTTTTTCCTTTTTTTGCAGCACTGGGTCCATTTGATAAAGCAGGAAGCCCTACAAAGCTGATGGACTGAAGTGGGTCACTCATGAACATTTATTGCAGAAACCCTTTTAGTACGGAATGGCACCGGTAGCTAAATACCTATTTGTCCAGCCAAGTTTTATTTCCGGTGCTAAAACTGGCGATTATGTGGATGGGCTGCGGGCTGTTGAGGCAGGAAAGGGCAAAATGAGCAGAGCCTCTGAACTTCCATCTCGATCAGGCCGACGCAGTACGGCTCAGCATGCGACTGGACACGTGCTTTGGACGTAAGTCTATAACCCCTGATGCAAAATGGGTTACAGCACGTCCAAAACGCACGTCCAATCGCACGCGTAGCTAATAGCGCTCATCAAATGTAAGTTTGTGTTGATGGTCGCTATTAGCTATTCCTCCACAGCAAAAAAGAAAACCAACAAGAGCCTGACACGCACACATCCTTACTCACTAAAATGAATGCCTTCTGTACTTGCTCTGACTTAATAGCGTGACGATATTAAGTCAGAGGAACAAAAAGGAGTTAGATTAAAAAAAAAATGGTCTGTCCATCCCCAAGGTTTGGCCTGATGGGCCAAGCGGACCCGGTCAGACCTGGGGGGTCCAGAACCTGAATTTGGAATCTGAGGACCTTCTGAAAACCGCCCTTGCGAAACTAAAAATCTCCTCCCTCCTGGCCAGGAACCCCTGCCAGAGATCCTCCTCCGGCAGGGCTGTTCCTGATTGGTCCATTTCACTTGGGGTTCCTTGTAAAGTTTGTCATAAAGTGGGCACAAGCAATGGGGACTGGATCTCCCCATTAAGATCTGCCGTACACTTCCAAGTGACTCAGACTGGCCATTGCTGGAGACCATCTGCTGTCCTAGCATGGCACTTATGTTCTTAAGGTTAGAGGCGGCTAGAAAAACTGGGAAGATGGATGGAAAGGTAATGACCTGGGCTCTGGTGGTGTGGTATTTAGAACAGAAATCTGGTTTCAGTCTGAAGTTCCAAATGAAATAAATGTCTTGGGTGTCAGGAAAGCCCTTGGATATTCCATTTAATAAGTAAGAGGGGTTCAGAACTGGACTAAGGAGGAGTGCTGCAAATCAGGTTTAAGATGCAATGGTATGAATGTGGGCCAAGGACTAGAAAAGGAAGTAGAATTGCAGGCCAGAACTAAGGTGAAATTTGACTTTTCTTTCCTCGAGTCCTGCCAGACCAGCCCAGACAAGTGAGTTATGTCCCCTTCCTACCAGCAGATGGAGGCAGACATCAATCTTTAAAGTTGACTACCTTATATAATCTGGTGCAGTAGAAGGAATTCTCAGTAGACTATTATCAAAGCTAACACTGACCTGTAGCCTTACCTAAAAAACAAACAAAAAAAATTCAGTTAAAAAATCATTTTTTTGAACAGCAAGAGTCCCTAGCTGGTTCCCAGTGGGAAGAAGTGTGGCCAAAACCTGCAGTCATCTCCGTATTCCCTCACTTGGTCTTGGATCGACTGAGGGAGAGCAGCCCCCAACAGTCTGTCTCCCTAGGAGCCTAATTCCTACTGCACCAGAGCAGTCGCAAATCCCATCTGCTGGAGGCAGAGAACCACTGAGTATTCCCCCTACTGCACTAGGCTATTTCAGGTAATCAGTTTATAAGATTGATCTCTTCTTCCAGCTCTTGGTAGGAGGGGACATAGCTCACTGGTCTGGCAGAACGATAAGCAAGGTACATTTTCAGAGCTCTCAGGCAGAATCGGAACAGCAGTGGCACTGCAATTTAGGATTGAAGAAGAGTGACAAGGAGAGGTGGACATCCTATTAGTGAAATAGCGAGGAGAACATCCTATAGGTCAGTATTGAAATTCTCATGCTTAAGTCTAAAAGCCTGCATGTACAATTATTCCTTACCTTTCATGAACAATTGAAATAAAATGTAAATGATTAATTACAGATTCAAAGGCCAAGTTATGTTTCTTTTGCTGATCTTGCTTTTCTTTTAGACAATTTAGGATTTATTGCGCACCTCTTACTGTGTTGCTACCATGATTCTATATGATTTTGTGACCAGCCGTAATCAGGGTAGAGATGTTTTGGGGCGGGGCAGTCACTTAGCTTTTAATAAACCTTTTAACTTCAACGCACATATTGAGAGTTTGCTGCTCTGGGATTCTGTCTGTGTTTCTGTTTCTTCTTCTTTTGCGTGAGGCTCAGCAAGGATCACCAAACCCACTCCCTTTTCTCTCACCTGAATTGTCCCGATTGCTCCTTGTGCACCCTGCCATCTATGGATGTAACAAGAATCCCAACGAAATTCTAGTACTCGCATGTGAGCAAGAAAATCAGAGTGGTCACAACTGCCAGGCGCGTGAAATAAAGAGATACAGTATGTTTGTAGACCCCCTATAACACTTACATTGACTGGCGCTGGAGTTGCATGGATGGATATTCTGACAGTGCTGGTCTCTGTGATTTCCGTATGATTCAACAAATGGCATGCAGTGTTTTGTTTTGTTTTTGGAGTGACTTTTGCAGATTATTTTAGGGTTATTGCTGGATTGTGGTGCTGAGGCTGTCGGTTCCAGCACTGGTCCTTAGGTCCGAACAAGAAATTCTGGACAGCAAATTCTGCACCTGCCCTACATTTAGTAGTTAAGATTGTAATTAATAATTGGGAGAGGCCAAAATGTGTTCCAGAGTACAGTGGGGCCCCCTCAAGAGGAATCCTAAGGTGATATCATTATAATAACAAAACATGTGGAGAAGGTTATTCTATAAGGAGAGAGAGAGAGTACAGAGGAAGTGGAAACTCATTTCTACATAAGAAATAAAAGGAAATATGTCACAGTGACACATTAAATAAGTAAATAAGTAAGATCTAGGTTTCTTAACTCAGGAGCCATAAAATTATACTGCCTATCATTTCCTGATTCCCATCATCCCCTTTCCCTTCTTTCTGTCATTGGAAGGCCTTTTATGCTTCAGATATTTCCATTGCTCATTCTATTCTGACCTGAAAAAGGAAGTTCCCAAAACCTAATCAAGAAATGCATTGCCTATCCAATAAGCAGGTATCAACTTGTTTGTTTTTTTTATTTCCATACATGCAAGTAGACTAAGATGGCAATGACCCTATTTTATGCACAAATGCACAAAGTCAAGGGTGGAGGGCGTGCATCCCCTGCAGCACACAGGCTTACCTAGAATACAGGCAGCTGCCGTCCGATGCCAGCATCCCATGAAAGGCTGAACAGGTATCTATGGGAATTCCTCAATACATGAAGTCACATTTCCGTTCATTGAATTCCTACCAATTCTCATTAAAACCTGGAGATGCCTTCCTATGTACAAAAAATGGAACAAGAAAAACCCCAAAACAAGGACGTTTTTGTTTTGTTTTTAATGTAAAGGGTCAGTCTATCCTGTGGATCCCCTGTCTTCTTTGAGGAGCAGGCCAGTGGCTAGAGCAGGGGGCTAGGAACCAGGGAAGCCAAGATTCATCCCCTACTGCTGCTCCTTGTGACCTTGGGCAAGTCACTTTACTGTCGATTGCCTCAGGTACAAACGTAGCTTGTGAGCCCACTGAGGCCAGGGAAATACCAGCAGTACCTGAATGTAATCCTCTTTGAAATGCCTGAAAGGCAGAATAATAAATAAATAACTAGATTTGCCTCTTCTTGTTCTGTAAGAGAAGAAGCATTTGTGGTCCTTCATTCTTCTGCCACAAACTGCATCCAAACAGCTGTTCTGAGAGCCTCCTCTTCTCTTTATACTGCTCCCTGAGGCAGCTGTGCATGAGATTCCTTACGCCCCAACGTTTCAGAACCATTGGGAGTGCTAAACTCACCACAAATTACCCCTCCCTGGAGATAGCAGGGAGTCTGTTCAATATTGGGGTGCTTAAGCACTCGCTGCACCCCCAGATTATTGGGATTGTTGCCTGTGAGCAGCTGTGAACTCTGCCTCAAACGGTATAACCACGGTCAGGGGTGGATGGACCATCTACTTTCTCCTCCTCCTCTGCAGCCCACTCTTGCATCAGGTCCTAATGCTTGCTCTGGGTATCTTTTTCTTTTTCTTGCAAGTCTTGGGTGAAAAGATAAAGTAGCTGGGTTTAAAAAAGGTTTGGATACGTTCTTGGAGGAGAAGTCCATTACCTGCTATTAATTAAGTTGACTTGGGGAATAACCACTGCTTTTACTGGTATCAGTAGCATTGGATATGTTTAGTGTTTGGGTAATTGCCAGGTCCTTGTAGCCTGGTTTGGCCACTGATGGAAACAAGATGATGGGCTTGGTCTGACACAGTATGGCAACTTCTTATGTTCTTATGAGTCCTCCACAGCTTCAGAAACACCACGTTCTTCAAGAGTCTGCAGAGCCCCCTGACCAGAAACCCTACAGATGTGACTTTCACCGCAAGAAGCAGCAGGAGACGATGTAGATAGACAGTCAGTGCGCCACCACAGTATCTGGCAGTGAGGTCTAGTGACATATCCTTGGAGAAATGCAGCTGCTTGGCTCTCTGCCTTACATTACTGCAGCAATGTTTGCAATTGCAAGTGACGGAACTGGATGTTTTGCGATTACAAAAGTGCTGCATGGAAGGTGGAGCTACAGGAAAAAATGCAACTGTGTTTGTTTGTTTGTGTGTGTGTGCTTGTGTGTCTGTGTCTGAGTGTGTGTGTGTATTTATTTATTCATGAACACAACTTGCTCAAGGCTTATTGCTGCTCCCCTTCTGAGCCAGCAGAGGGTACAGAAGCCCTTTGCAGCTGGCTTGCTCATTCAGGGCTGCTTGCAGCCTCTTCCCTGGCTCAGTAACACAGGGCAAGCCTGGGGCGGCAGGAAGCGTGGAAGCTGCAGGGGTGCTGCCTGCCGCCTGACTGCCTCAGCCAAGAGGGCAGGCAGTGGGCACTGCATGCAGGTTCGCTCCCTCCTCCCCACTTCCTTATCACGGCCGGGCAGATAAGCAGAGGAAAATCGTGCAAGTCTCCATCTGCCCGACGTCCCCTGCCTGCCCTTCTTCCTTATATATATATAGAGAGGACCTGGCCCGCCCAGCTCCTTCAGTCTTAACCTCGGAGGAAATGGCAACGCTGACCGCGTCCCTGGCCCTCTGTGCCCTGTTGGCCTTCCCCGTCTTGGAGGCGGCGGTATTACTGCCAGTCTACAATGACCCCCACTCCTGGAGGCTGACCCAGGTAAGCATGGCAGCGATTTCCCCATCCCTGAGTACAAAAATGCAATGCAGGCTGTGGCAGGGAAAGCCGGGTTTTGGAAGGGAAACCTGCCCCTTCTCATGCAGACCCTCCACCTACAGCCAAAAGGCTGGCACTTCTGCAGCTGGGTGGTGGTGGTGGTGATCCTTTTATAGCATCACTGGACATAGGCAATAGCAAAACTCCCTGTCACAAAGAGCTTACAACCACAGGGCCACAGCAACAGGAAGCAAAGTGCCTTGCCCCGGTGGGATTGCTATCTCAGTTGCTGGGCTTCTAACCACCAGGCTATCCTTTTGTCAGCTGTGCCTCACTCCTATAGGGGAGGGCAGTATGAGACAGGAACACATCCTTGCAGCCCCCTGCCCCAGTCTCCTGTCTATGGAGGTGGCTCACATCGCCCAGCTCAGATGCCCCACAGGGGCCTGGGATGATACTTGCCAGTTTTTTTTAAGGCTGACACATTTTGGCACTGGAACCACACAGAAGAGTCAAGTCTCCCAGGAAAGGTCCCTTTCAGCCCTAAACTGGGGCAAGGGACCCAGTTTGCCTGTGCATTTGCCCTTGGAAAACAGGTGGGAAGAACATGGAAGGTAGAAATAGTAATAATTATAACAAAAGGGAGCTCTGTGCTATGAACTGGGCTTTGATCTTTCAGGCTTCTCTCAGTTCTTCCATGGCCGCTTGTCACTGTCGGAGGCAGGACCACAAGTGGCTGCTACCTCACAAACTTCCCACGGGTGGCCCGGCCCTCCAGGAGTCACTGGGAGAGGGCAGAAGATGCAGTGCCCCCACCCCCCTGCCTGCTCTGTTGTTGAAGCCCAGTAAACTAATTTAAACGGAGCTCTGCTTTTAATCTCTCCACTATCGAGTTTCTTACAACACATTTAAATATCTCTAAACCTACCATAGTGCTAGGAGATTTTAATCTTCACATGGACGTCCACCCCTTATCAAATACATGCCAAACATTATTAGACACTATGACAGCATTAGGCTTTTCGCTAATAACGGACAAATCAAAGCATAAAGCTGGACACTCCCTTGATCTCACCTTCATCAACCACAACTGTTTAGAACACTTTTAAACTGATTACACGCAAATTCCTTGGTCAGACCATTTCCTTATTCATTCCAATGTCAAATTCCTCAGACCTCAAATCAAACAAAATTTGAAACCCATAGAATTTAAATATCGACCACCTTATGATATTGAAAAACTAAAAGACAAACTAGAGGAAAAACTAACAGTTATTGACTACAACAACTGCAGTTCCGCTACGGAAACATGGTTAGACTCAACCAAAAAAATAGCTGATGAAATAAATCCCATCAAATCAATACAAAAAAAAGAATCAAAACAAATAATCCATGGCATAATGAAAAAGTAAAAAATGCAAAAAGGACTCTCAGAGCAATTGAAAAAAGACGGAGAAAACACAAAACAACCGAAACCCTAACTAAATTCAGAAAACATCTAGCTTTTTATAAACAACTAATCCTTAATGTTAAGAAGGAATACTACAGCAATAAAATAGATAAGTTCGCCAACAACCCAAGAACCTTATTTTCCATAGTATCAAATCTCACCAATGACAAACAAGAGTCACCTCAAAATCTACCAGAATCAAAATGTAATGAAATTGCCAAATTCTTCAATGACAAAATTACAAACTTAAGAACCAAACTTCCAAACACCAACAAACAGGAAATTAAAATGCAAAAAAGAGACGTGGACCAATGGTCATCATTTATTGAGATAGCCGAGCTGGAAGTTGAATCCATGCTAAAAAATCTAAACCCAGCCCCACACAAAATCGACTCAATACCAACATTTGAACTAAAAAAAATAGCTAACACAGTCTCCCCAACATTAGCTAGGATCATAATCCTAACCCTAGAAGAAGGAATAATGCCAGATATACTGAAGGGGGCAATTATAAAACCAATCATAAAGAAAAAAAACAGTGACTCCCTGATCCTGAATAACTACCGCCCAGTCTCAAATCTGCCCTTAATAGCTAAGCTGATTGAGAAAATGGTACAGAAACAGCTAGTTGAACACCTAGATAATAATAACATACTGTATCCTTCACAACATGGATTTTGCAAGCATTACAGCACTGAAACACTTCTTCTCTCGCTAACAGACAACATTCTAAGAGGTTTTGATAGTGGTAAACATGACATTCTAATAATGCTAGACTTATCGTCAGCCTTTGACATAGTAAACCATAAAATACTACTACAAAGACTAGAAGAAATTGGACTACACAACGAAACAATAAACTGGTTCAGTTCATATCTAAATAATAGATTCTTTCAAGTTCAGATCAACAATGTATTATCAGAGAAAGTAAACCTCGAAACAGGGGTACCGCAGGGATCAGCCCTATCCGCAACCCTCTTTAACATATACATGCTCCCCCTTTGCTATCTACTAGCAGGACTTGGAATCGCACATTGCATATACGCTGACGATATTCAACTAATTCTACCAATCGAGGACACAATAGAGAAAACGTTAAACCTAGCTAACATTTACCTAGACATTATAAAACAACTACTGAACCGAATGGAACTTGTCATCAACATTGAAAAAACAGAATTTCTGCACCTGGAATGGAAAAATATCGAGATCATTCAAACACCAATAATACTCAAAAACAGCCAAAAAATTGAACTAGCCAAAAAAGTACGGAACCTTGGAATAATAATCAACCCAGAAATAAATCTAAAACAACACATATCGATAAAAGTAAAAGAAGGCTATGCAAAACTCATGATCCTCAGAAAACTAAAACTACTACTAACATCAACTAATTTCAGAACAGTACTTCAGGCTCTAGTTTTCTCCAGCACGGACTACTGTAATGCACTTTCACTAGGACTCCCAACTACAACTCTGACCCCTACAAATACTTCAAAACACAGCAGCTAGAATACTAACCGGAAAAAGAAGGAGAGACCATATAACTGAAACCCTAGCGGAATTACATTGGTTACCCATTGAACAAAGAATAAAATACAAAGCCTTATGTAACATGGCTCTTTAAAAAAGCCTTCACTAAAGAGTGTGGAGGGTAGAGAATGAAAGTACAGGGTAATGCAGATGAGAATGAATTTACTCAATCCTACATTTAAGAAGTAATATTTCAAAGCGATAGTAACTCAATAATACACCTGGACTTGACCAACATTACTCAGATAATGATTTTATTTATGAAATTGTAACCGAACTTTATTGGCACCTGTTAGAATGTACGATATCCTACATTTACTTACCTTAGTCTATGTGCCTCACTGTAAACCGTTGCGATGGTATATAACTTAGCGACGGTATAGAAAAGTTTTTAAAAAAATAAATAAATACCAATCATAAACTAATACATGATGAAAAAGCTGACTGCTTAAACACAGCACTAAGAGTTCACGTCCCACACAGAAACCTTCGTTCAGCGAATAAAGCACTCTTAACCATTCCTTCAGTAAAGACAGCAAGACTAACACAAGTGAGAGAGAGGGGCCCTATCCCTTAGCAGGCCCCACCCTCTGGAACGCAATGCCGGTAGAGATCAGATTACAAAACGATTTCAAAACCTTTAAGAAAAGTTTAAAAACATGGCTTTTTAAACAAGCATACTATAAAGAGACCGGAGAATAGAGAAAAATACAGGAGTAGGCAGAAGAGCACCAACACACTGCACTACTCTCAGAATGTGCAACGCTATATCACCACAAACATAATTGTAAAATACAGAGAATAAGAATTTTACCAGTGATTAGTACGTAAAGGCACACCTAGGCATGACCTACTTCACTTTTCAATTGATTGCTTGTTCTTTTGATATATTGTAACTGAACCTTTTGCAGAACCTGTTAGAATGTACTACATAGTATGCACTCAATCACCTTAATTTATGTGCCAACATGTAAACCGTTGCGATGGTATTTAACTTAGCGACAGTATAGAAAAGACTTTAAATAAATAAATAAACAAATAAATAAATAATCTTTTCCTCTCTAGAAAGCCTCTTAGCTGGGAAAGTGGAGTTTGGGTGGGAGAGTTACAGGAGACTGCTGCAGCAGACAAGAAAACCTTGGCTCTGTGAAGCTGCATTTTTAAATTTTAATTAAAAAAAAAAAGTAACCCCGGAAGTTTCAGTTCCTCACAGTTCCTAGTTTCACATCACATCACGTCCTCCCTAGAGCACAGTATGATAAACGTTTCAAGGTCCTTATTCAAAAGCATTTATATGGCTAATTCAGAAGTTAGGCTGCTAAATGAATACTTGGGCACTCATCCAGCTAAATTCTAGCCGGTTAATAAGATAACCAGCCAGCTAAGTCAGGGGCGCTCCAGGGGCGTAACTGGGAGGAGTCGAGTTAGCCGACTAACTCTGATATTCAAAGCTAGCCGGATGGCTTAGCCAGAGTCGGGCCAAAGAGCAGCTCTAAAGGTAGGCGGCTATGGTTATCCAGCTAACTGTAAGCTGGCCGGCTGCAGTCCATAACTTTGCTAGCCGGACTGAGTCTGAACGAGGACCTCTTCATTGCCAAGTGACAAACAGCTGAAAAGTGAACCAGAAAACCCAACACAGATGAGGAAGATGACAAACACTTTCCTGGACAGGACAGCGCTATCTTACAAGTGGCCTCGCTTTCTGGCTGGCAGCCAGGGCCAGTGCAAGACAATTTGGCGTCTTAGGCAAACCTTTGGTCAGGAACACCCCCCCCCCCCCCCCAGTTTTCCTAGCGCCTGTAACTCCCCACAATGCTCCCTCCTGCCAGTGGCAGAGGATCCAGCACGACACTTCCCTTCTGTAGTGGGTCTGGTGCTGGCACAACCCCCCCCCCCCCCTCCCCAAGATCTTACGCTGGGGGAATTTTAGCCACCCCCAATATTTTGACGCTCTCAGCAATCACCTAATTTGCCTAATGGAAGCACCGGCCCTGCTGGCAGCTGGGATCTATCTTTAGCGGTGGGGGCAGGAATAAATGGGCAGAGTGGGTGCTTGGTTGGTGCTTCTTGTCTGTCGTCTGTGTTGCTAAGACCCAGGAGACAGTAAATATCGGAGAGTTTATGCTGCTTTAGGTATTTTATTCGTAATAGAGGAAAGGACTCTTCTTTTGGAGGTAAGTGATACAACGTTTGCTGTATTTAATTCTGGGGAACTTAATTTCACCAGAAAGAGGAACTGGTTTCCCCTACAGATGGGGCTGTGGGCATTTGCAGACCCCACCCACAATCTGGGTACTCACATGAGAGTGGAGTTTAGTGATTACAGTCCCGAAAAGTGGAGAATAAATCATGCCAAACGTCTCCCCACCCACTCTCAAGCTGCTCGCTGTACACAAAAGTCTTGCACATGCAGGACATCTGTGGATTTAACAAACTTTATGATGTTTCTTAAGTTCCTTCTTTGTTAACAATTTTCAAGTGCTTATCAGGGCTTTACAGTGTTCCTATTTGTGCTTCGCAGGGTCTCAGGGTCTTTACCTGCCCTCAAAGCTCACGTTTCTCTCCTTCTGTTCCTGTAGGTCCGCGCCTTCTCTTGGTCCAACTGTGGAGGGACATTCCCTGGAGAAATTCGCAGCCTGACGCTGGGTCCAGATCCAATCACTATTCCGGGAGAGCTGAATGTGGCTGTAGAAGCGGCCACTACTGTACCCCTCATCGCACCTGTGAAAGTAAGTACACAGCAGCCACTGGGAGCAGGAACATCTGGCCTGAAAGGTTTCTGCATTCTGGGACCTTCTAAACTCTTGGAGGGTCAGAATTCAGGGATTTCTTGTTTCACTTTCTCATTAGAATGCAGGCAAGATTGTGGGGGTGCGAGCAGAGCGATGTCCGTAGACATTCGGCGAGGGCCCTCTTTGCTGGATCACTAGGTTTTCTCTTTCTGTTATTTGCAAACTTTTCTGGAAACTTTTAGAGTTGACTCAGATTCAGGAGACAGGACTCACATTGAGAATTAGATGCGCCACAACCTCCTGTTGATTGTCAGGAGGATCCTCCTGAGGGTCTGCTGATTTTGCTTGTAGACTCGGACACACAAGAAAGAGCCTCAGGAGCTGACAACCTTGGTGAATGTAGCAAAATGGAAAGCAGCTGGGTCTAAGATGCAGAGCTACCAACAAACCCTCATGGATGTGTTCTCAGCATTGTAGGAAAGGTAACTCTGGGGCCGATGTAATAAAACCGCGCAGTAAAATGGGTGCTCGTAGTGATTATTGAGCGCCTGTTTTACTAACGCGCACACAGCCACCTCTCCTGGGCACCCGATGCAATAATCAAACGAGCTGCAGCATTAAAAAGGATGCGCTAGGGGAAATTGTGCGTCCCTAGAGCTGCGAAGCATTGGGCGCCCAGGAGACGCAGCTGTGCGCGGGTTAGTGCGCTACTGCCGGGCTTTCTGCAAACTAATGGGATGAATCTGTCCCTGCTGCACATCCCTAGCCTCTGCTCACCGAGGAGCCACAGAGCTTCTTCCTTTCGGCAGCTAAAATATGCCCACATCTGGATCCTATAGAGACAGGGTCGTAGGATGAAGCTGAGATTCATTACCCTGCATTGACATCACTGGCCTCTCTTCATTCTTTTCATGATCTGGAACGTGTCTGCAATCTCTCAGTATCTATTTGTGTCTCCACCAGCTTGCCATTAAACTGCAGAAGCGGGTCTTGGGCTTGTGGGTGGACATTCCCTGCGTGGATAACATTGGAACCTGCACTTACGACGATGTCTGTGGAATCCTGGACTCCTTGTTCCCCCCCGAAGAGCCATGCCCAGAGCCGCTAGCGAGGAGTGGCATGCCATGCCACTGCCCCTTCCAAGCAGTAAGTATAGTCCTGCCTGAGCAGCAACAGAAGAGAAAGTAGCAGTGGGCAGTGAAGGGGAAACCGCTGGGTGCATAGGAGAGCTGTGATGGGACTGAATGATTTGATTTTTGGTAGAACTCCATGCTTAAGAACACACAGTCGGACTGGAGATAGGATGCTAGATTTGGTGAAGCCTGGTATCACCCAGCATGCCACTTCTTATGTTTGGTTTATTGCATGGCACGCTGTGCCTGGCATGGAAAGTTTGGTATCCTGCTGGCAGTCCAGAAGTAAGCCCACCTGTCAGATGGGGTACCACATGCCATACTTCTGACTCTGAGTGCAGGGTATCTGGATCAGGTGAAGGGGGCGATGAAGGAACTTGTGAGTAACTCTCAGAGTCTCTGCTGGGATGAGGCCACAGGAGTCCATGTGGCACTGGTGGCCCTCGGGGGTAACCTTCATATCTTGCTCCTCTCTGTACATTAGATCCATTACGGCTGTGCCTCAGAGGGGTTTGGCCCCACTTGCTGCTTGTTTGGGTCAACTCTTTGCTGCTGTTACTGAAAACTGTTTTCCATTTTATGTTCAGGGTGTCTACACCTTACCACAGAGCACCATCCAAGTGCCTAATGTGAGTCTGCCCTCCTGGCTAACCAATGGCAATTACCGCCTCACCGGGACCATGAGCAGCGAGGGTAAAGAGGTGGGCTGCGTCAATATCAACTTTTCCCTCCAGTCGGCTTCCGGCTGGCACTGGTTGAAATAGAGGCGAGGAGAAGCAGCCGGGGCAGCCGAACAGGAGCGACCTTCACATCACAAGCAGCATTTCCAGTCTCTTTTCCTCTTGCACCGGCAGCTGAGATCATCATAATGTTTCTTGAAATCTGCAGCAAGCAATAATAAGTCTTATTAGTTTCTGTCTGAACTTGGCATCACGCCAAGGAATCTCATCTCCCCCTCCTGTTCCTCCATGTACTTTTTCCTTTTTTTGCAGCACTGGGTCCATTTGATAAAGCAGGAAGCCCTACAAAGCTGATGGACTGAAGTGGGTCACTCATGAACATTTCTTGCAGAAACCCTTTTAGTACGGAACGGCACCGGTAGCTAAATACCTATTTGTCCAGCCAAGTTTTATTTCCGGTGCTAAAACTGGCGATTATGTGGATGGGCTGCGGGCTGTTGAGGCAGGAAAGGGCAGAATGAGCAGAGCCTCTGAACTTCCATCTCGATCAGGCCGACGCAGTACGGCTCAGCATGCGACTGGACACGTGCTTTGGACGTAAGTCTATAACCCCTGATGCAAAATGGGTTACAGCACGTCCAAAACGCGCGTCCAATCGCACGCGTAGCTAATAGCGCTCATCAAATGTAAGTTTGTGTTGATGGTCGCTATTAGCTATTCCTCCACGGCAAAAAAGAAAAAAACGTGCACCTGACGCACACATTCTTACTCACTAAAATGAATGCCTGCCCCGAGCAGGCGTTAATATGGAGGAGCCCATATTGCTCTTCTGTACTTGCTCCGACTTAATAGCGTGGCGATATTAAGTCAGAGGAACAAAAAGGAGTTAGTTAAAAAAAATGGTCTGAATCCCTCCAGGTCAGACCCAGAGGGTCCAGTCCCTGAATTTGGAATCTGAGGACCTTCTGAAAACCGCCCTTGCCAGACTGCAAATCTCCTCCCTCCTGGCCAGGAACCCCTGCCAGAGATGCTCCTCCGGCAGGGCTATTCCTGATTGGTCCGTTTCACTTGGGGTTTCCTGTAAGGTTTGTCATAAAATGGGCATGAGCAATGGGGACTGGATCTCCCCGTTAAGATCGGCCGGGCACTTCCACGTGACCCAGACTGGCCATTTGTGGAGACCTTCTCCTGGGCTTGATGGACCATTGGTCTGACCTAGCATAGTGCTTATATGCTTAAGGTTAGAAGCAGCTAGAAAAACTGGGAAGATGGGTGGAAAGTTAGAGACCTAGGCTCTGGTGGTGTGGTATTTAGAATGGAAATCTGGTTTCAAACGTCTGTCTGAGGTTCCAAATGAAATGAATGTCTTGGGTGTCAGCAAAGCCCTTGGATATTCCATTTAATAAGTAAGAGGGGTTCAGAACTGGACTAAGGAGGAGTGCTGCAAATCAGGTTTAAAATGCAATGGTATGAATGTGGGCCAAGGACTAGGAAAGGAAGTAGTATTGCAGGCCAGAACTCAAGTGAAATTTGACTTTTCTTTCCTCGAGTCCTGCCAGACCAGCCCAGACAAGTGAGTTATGTCCCCTTCCTACCAGCAGATGGAGGCAGAGATCAATCTTTAAAGTTGACTACCTTATATAATCTGGTGCAGTAGAAGGAATTCTCAGTAGACTATTATCAAAGCTAACACTGACCTGTAGCCTTACCTAAAAAACAAACAAAAAAAATTCAGTTAAAAAATCATTTTTTTGAACAGCAAGAGTCCCTAGCTGGTTCCCAGTGGGAAGAAGTGTGGCCAAAACCTGCAGTCATCTCCGTATTCCCTCACTTGGTCTTGGCTCGACTGAGGGAGAGCAGCCCCCAAGAGTCTGCTGCACCAGAGCAGTCGCCAATCCCATCTGCTGGAGGCAGAGAACCACTGAGTATTCCCCCTACTGCACTAGGCTATTTCAGGTAATCAGTTTATAAGATTGATCTCTGCTTCCAGCTCTTGGTAGGAGGGGACATAGCTCACTGGTCTGGCAGGACGATAAGCAAGGTACATTTTCAGAGCTCTCAGGCAGAATCGGAACAGCAGTGGCACTGCAATTTAGGATTGAAGAAGATTGACAAGGAGAGGTGGACATCCAATTAGTGAAATAGCGAGGAGAACATCCTATAGGTCAGTATTGAAATTCTCATGCTTAAGTCTAAAAGCCTGCATGTACAATTATTCCTTACCTTTCATGAACAATTGAAATAAAATGTAAATGGCTAATTACAGATTCAAAGGCCAAGTTATGTTTCTTCTGCTGATCTTGCTTTCCTTTTAGAAAATTTTGGCTTTATTGCGCACCTCTTACTGTGTTGCTACCATGATTCTATATGATTTTGTGACCAGCCGTAATCAGGGTAGAGATGTTTTGGGGCGAGGCAGTCACTTAGCTTTTAATAAACCTTTTTACTTCAACACACGTGTTGAGAGTTTGCTGCTCTCGGATCCTGTCTGTTTTTTGTTTCTTCTTCTTTGCGTGAGGCTCAGCAAGGATCACCAAACACACTCCCTTTTCTCTCACCTGAATTGTCCCGATTGCTCCTTGTACACCCTGCCATCTATGGATGTAACAAGAATCCCAACAAAATTCCAGTACTCGCATGGAGAGCAAGAAAATCAGTGCTCACAACTGCCAGGCACGTGAAATAAAGAGCTCCAGTATGTTTGTAGACCCCCTATAACACTTGCATTGACTGGCGCTGGAGTTGCGTGGATGGATATTCTGACAGTGCTGGTCTCTGTGAGTACCGCATGATTCAACAAATGGCATGCAGTGTTTTGTTTTGTTTTTGGAGTGACTTTTGCTGATTATTTTAGGGTTATTGTTGGATTGTGGTGCTGAGGCTGTCGGTTCCAGCACTGGTCAGTGATGTCCTTAGGTCTGAACAAGAAAATCTGGACAGCAAATTCTGGACCTGCCCTACATTTAGTAGTTAAGATTGTAATTAATTATTTATTTATTTATTTAGCATTTTTATATACCGAAGTTCATGTAACAGGTTACAAATCACCTCGGTTTACATTATAACAAAACCATTGCATAATAGTGCATTTCATAGAACAAGGGTGAATCAAACTTGGGTCAAAGGTTTAACATAAAGGCAAGTGGAGGACAATTTAACTGGCGTGCCGGGTGCTAACATAGGAGTATAGCCAGTTGTCTAAGAGGAGACACTGGTAAGAGAAATTGAGGAGGAGCATTATTAACTTGTCTGTGAAGTGCGCGACTTGTTTGTGAAGAGGTCTACTAACGAAACCGTAGGAAGTTCCTTGGGTTCTCAGTGTTAGGCGAAGGCTTTGGGAGAGGCCAAAATGTGTTCCAGAGTACAGTGGGGCCCCCTCAAGAGGAATCCTAAGGTGATACCATTATAATAACAAAATATGTGGAGAAGGTTATTCTATAAGGAGAGAGAGAGAGTACAGAGGAAGTGGAAACTCATTTCTACATAAGAAAGAAAAGGAAATATGTCACAGTGACACAGTAAATAAGTAAGATCTAGGTTTCTTAACTCATGAGCCATAAAATTATACTGCCTATCATTTCCTGTTTCCCATCATCCCCTTTCCCTTCTTACTGTCATTGGAAGGCCTTTTATGCTTCACATATTTCCATTGCTCATTCACTTTCAATGCATATACAGCATAGTTCTCTGATTCAACGGCAGGGGAGAAGAAAAGAGGGTTCGCACTCACAAAGCGGGGAGTAGCTGGCTTGTTACGGCGGTTACTACCCCAAACCAAATGTGCCTGATACTTCACTTTTGATGCACATCCAGCATGGCTCTCTGCTTCAACAGCAGGGGAGAAGACTGATACTTCACGCATATCCAGCATAGCTCCCTGCTTCAACAGCAGGGGAGAAGAAAAACAACCGATAAGGGCTGTATAACATAGTCTGGGTAAAACAAATAAGCATGGGTGTAGCTTGCTTATTGCGGCGGCTACTACCCCTAACGAATCAAGCTAGATATTTCACTTGGATGCAGCTCCATCACTGCTCTCTACATTAAAGGTGGGGGTGGAAGGGAAATAGAACCAAGAGCTAAGAGAAACAGATAAGTATGAGAGAGAAAATGTGTGAAGCTTGCTGGGCAGACTGGATGGGCCATTTGGTCTTCTTCTGCCGTCATTTCTATGTTTCTATGTTTATGTTTCTATATTCTGACCTGAAAAAGGAAGTTCCCAAAACCTAATCAAGAAATACATTGCCTATCCAATAAGCAGGTATCAACTTGTTTGTTTTTTTTATTTCCATACATGCAAGTAGACTAAGATGGCAACGACCCTATTTTATGCACAAACTTAAGCGTGGAGGGCGTGCATCCCCTGCAGCACACAGGCTTACCTAGAATACAGGCTGCTGCCGTCCGATGCCAGCATCCCATGAAAGGCTGAATAGGTATCTATGGGAATTCCTCAATACATGAAGTCACATTTCCGTTCATTGAATTCCTACTGATTCTCATTAAAACCTGGAGATGCCTTCCTATGTACAAAAAATGGAACAAGAAAACCCCCAAAACAAGGACTTTTTTTTTTTTTTAATGTAAAGGGTCAGTCTATCCTGTGGATCCCCTGTCTTCTTTGAGGAGCAGGCCAGTGGCTAGAGCAGGGGGCTAGGAACCAGGAAAGCCAGGAAAGCCAAGGTTCATTCCCTACTGCTGCTGCTTGTGACCCTGGGCAAGTCACTTTAATGTCGGTTGTCTCAGGTACAAACTTAACTTGTGAGCCCACTGAGGACAGGGAAATACCAGCAGTACCTGAAGGTAATCCTCTTTGAAATGCCTGTGTGTTTGTGTGTGTGTCTCTGTGTGTCTGTGTGGGTGTGTGTCTGTGTGGGTGTGTCTGTGAGGGTGTGTGTCTGTCTGTGTGTGTGTCTGTGTGTGTGTCTGTGTGGGTGTGTGTCTGTCTGTGTGTGTCTGTATGTGTGTCTCTGTGTATGTGTGTTTGT